>NC_140711.1:17265000-17865000 GCF_050655825.1 Lonchura striata | reverse complement strand
AAATCATCTAATTCTTTTTGAAGACTTCACAGCAGTTCACACACTTCTGAGAGGACAAAGTTCTGCACTACCTCGACCCCTTTGTCATGCAGGGGACAGCAGCTGCAGAAGCACTGATGGGTCCATCTGGCTCCATCTCTGAAATGCAACCCAAAGAGGTTGCAACTCCTCATTTTCCAAGAAGGAAACAAACCTGTATTCCCCATCATGCCTTGCCTTTCTCCCCTATTTCACCTCATCATTATGTGTAGGGTCCCCAACCAGCCACAGCTCAGCTCTTCCATGCAAGAAAGCAGAAACCACCATCCTGATCTGCTGCACCTTTTGTAGCTCATTTTCCTTCTCTAGAGAAACTGCTGCTGCCAGCTGTTCAAGGTGCTCAGTAATTTTCCAGCCAAAGTAAACACCTACAGGCTGTAATTACAACCTGTCAAAAACCCTCTCAGCCTTAAGGAACTGAGATGCTGCAGACTAAAGCTGCTCAGATCTGTCTGGATCCTTTTACAACCCCAAAAAGGAAACCAGTTCACAGCTGGGGAAATATTTTCCCAATTATAATTTAAATTAGAGTCTGTGTGTTCTGCATTTGAATGAACTCTCCTGGGAGAGCAGCTGGATTCTGCTGTACTTGAGAGATTTTATAGAAGAATTAGTTAAATACTTTTTAAAAAAATATGTATATTAAAAAAAACCAAAAAACCAACAAACCCAAAAAACAGCCCCAAACCAACAAAAGCAAAAAGAAAGCCCAAACCAAAACATAAAACCCCCAATTTTCAAAACCCCCCACATTCTCGTGCTTTGTAAATTACAGCTCTATATCTATTTTGCATTGCTCTAGATCATTATTCATAGCACTTTCCTGGACCACAGCAACTATATTGAGGAAAAACTGCATGGTGTTTGATGCCCAGGTTTATTCTCACTTTTGAATTCATTGACTTCCATGGTTGCAAAGAACATTAGAGGATCATGGACCAAATGTTCCATTGCATTAACTTCCAGCAAATCATCAGAAAACTTTCAAAGGCTTAGACCAAAGTGTAAAGCCACTTTTTAACAAAGAAGTTGGCAGCCTGATGTGCTCTTGATGTGTTTATTCTTCAGCTCTAAGAATGTGCGTCCTTGGAGTGACGCTGCTTGATTATGCTATCATATCACAAGGTATTACAAGCAGTGAACCTGCATTTATCTGGGAGAAATAAGACATTATTGTACTAAAAGCTCAAAATTTTGTCAGATGTTTTGGGTTTTTTCCCCTTCCCCAAGTAGTTCAAATTCTATAGGACCTAACCTCTGATTTTGATTCCTTTTCTACTACTGCGTATTCCTCCCTCACTAAGAACAAATCACAAGAAGCTATTTTGAAAATGGCTTGGACATGTTTTAGCCAACAAATCCAGTGTAATCAGCAGGCTTGGATTCCCAAAGTTGAAGGTTTATTTTAGAACAGCATGCCACATTTAATCAGTTTTCCTAAGGCTGTGCAGTACTATCTGCTTTGACAAGAATATGTTGATCATATTACAGAATGATTACTGTTAATGGAGATCTTTTAGACAAGATTAGATTCTGCTTCTGTCCAGATGCCTCAAAGAACATTATTAGTTTTTGGTGTCATATTTTTGTAATATTAATATGATCAGCTTATGGGCTTGCTCATATGCTATAACTGCAGCAATTTATCTGACAGTTAAGCTGTCAGGACCATGCAGCATTTAACCCAGTGAGCACTGCTGCAATCTGGATCAAATTAGGCACAGCCCACACAATCTTACCACAGCTGTGAGGTGACCAATGAATATTCCAATGAGCCCCTCACCTCCAAGGTTCAGAAATTTGCATTGTGCAGCTCAATAGCTGCTTCTAAGAAAGCTGATTACTTCATGGAAATATCCCTAACAACGAATCTGCATACTTTTAAAGGAATGTAGGTTGGGATTTTTTTCCACATAAATCAGCAAAATGGGATTCAGAGCTGTACTGTTTTCACAGCTAATTAACATGGCACAGTAGCCTATTAGTATAACAGCTGTGGTGATAGTAGGTTTTCTATATACATACAGAAAGAACAAATAACTTGACTATAAGGCATTTTTATCTCCTTCTTTCAAAGTTACTGAGGATGTACAAGGGCCTTGCATGACCTGTATTTACTGGTTAGACAAAAAAATAATTACAGAAGCTGAGAACTATAAAGATGATTTTTAATACATTTTGACTAGAGAGCCTTACAATATCAACTAAGCAATACTATTGCCCTTAAGTTCAATACATACTGATATGCACTCTGATGGCATGCTTCATCCCTTTTGATAATATGCCTTTAAAAACCATGTCCTTTAGGGTCCAATGGACCATGAAATAGTTTCTACAAAAGTATCAGTGGTGCCAGTGCTGAGACAAACATTCATTTTGGCTGTCAGCTTTAAGGACTGCAGAAGAAATGAAGCACATTTATTATATACTGATGTATTCTGACTAGATAATCCTTTTCAGTTGTAGGCACTATAAAGACAAGTGCAGATTACTGTGGGGAACATTTAAAAAAATTGGGATGTGCTGAAACAGTTGAGCTTCCAATTTCACAGTTGGGTAATTTGCCTTATAAACTTGTATTTAAAGGAAAAGTTTTACTGGTAATGAAGTATGCTAAATAAACAACCTATAATTTGAAAATTAGTAAGTTGCAGATACTTACACAGAAATGGTATCTACTAATGCTACATTAATTAATTAATGTTAGAATTTGTATTTTTGTGCTGCTGGCATTGTCAGAGTTTTTTCTTACATGACCATTGTCATTCAATTCTGTAAAATTTTATTACTTTGTCACCATTTTACAGCATTTTGATTGCATCCTTATTTCTGTACAGACAAAGCAACTCACTCTGGAACACCAACAGATCCAGAAGTCACTGTAGTTCTGTAAGGAAGGATGCTTGAATCATGTGGGGCTTTGGTCTGCAAACTTAATAGACAAGGAAATCAATTACTCTGACGTATTATTCTCCAATGCTTATGATATATTTTGGCCATGTGCAAGACTTTAATATCCCAAAAGATATTGATACACATTATTTTAATCTCTACTAAAGCAGATAGTATTAGAAAAAAGTCAATATTATGACAGGCAGCTTAAAACTTTTAGACTTTTAACAGAAATATAAATTTCCTGACTGTATACTTTCACAGTTTCATAACACCCAGTTGGCAACAGCAACAAATATATCTGAGATTGTTACTATGACTGCACTGAAACAAAAATTAACCCTTTTATAGTAAAGAAACTTTGCTCTAAATTTACTTATTACATTTATTAAAACTCACATTGTAATTAGGGGATGCAATGGGAAATTTTAGGCTGAGGTCTGTCCATTCTGTATAGTACTGGGTAGTGCCCAGTACAAGCATTTGTAAAATGAACTTGTTGATTCTTGTGGTGTGAAGAGGAACACAGAGAAAACAATCTGCTTGGACTACATCTGAACAAAACTGCTACTTTTGTTTCCTACCCAAATTTACTAGTTAAAAACACACTGAAAGCTGACAAATTATCTTGTTCTGTTAAAATACTTTTTCAAAATTCTGACTCCTTAGGCAACAAATTTAGTTAAATATTATTTTGAAATGTCACAGCAAAATGAAAACTTGAAACATATGGTTTAAGAATGTCAAAACAAAATCTAATTTTTTTCCTGTTGTTAAAACAAAATCTATTTTATTTCTTGTTACTGAACATTATTCTTTCCTTTGTTAGTATCAGCCTCAAAAGGCATTGGAATTATTTTGAGTATGGAGCTTGAAATAGAGTTTTGTGAAAAAACTTTAGTTTCACTAACTGTTTAAATAAGTCTAGTTAGCCAGTCTGTTTTTCTGTGTAGCATGTTCTCTCAGCCAGGAAAATCTCCATGATGTTTATTTTCTGTCCTGCTCTCTGCATGTCATGAAGCATATGTTGTAGGAGACTGATTGCATCTCGGACTGACAGCTGCTCTGCTCTTCCAGCTCTCTGTCACCAAGGAAGATTTCTGCCATTTAAGCAAAGAAATTCTTCAGTAATATGTTTGGACACTTGCCTTTAGAACTTAACCATTATAAACTCTGGGGTTTAGTTTGCCTGAAAACAGCATTCTGATTTCCTAGTAGGCTTCTCTGTCAAAAATTCTAATCCATATTAATCTCAACTCTTCTGGGAAACTGTATCCTATGCCACTCAATTTATAAATTAATTCCCTCCACTCATTTTATTTGCAGTCCTGCTGGCAAAGCTGGAGCTGCGGAGAACACGCTCTGTTAGAACACACATGAACAGGATCAGATTCTTCACTTGACATCACACAGCCTGTGCAGGGGGAACTCTATGAACCATTTCCTTCATTCATTCTACAATCAGAATTGTAGAATGGGCTTGGAACAGAGCTGGGCATCTCATAGGTGACCTACTGACAGCCCTCTACACAGGTTCATATTACTTAATATTTCATATGAACTCTGAATTGCAGGTGTTATGGTGCTGTGATTGCAGCAATTAAAACAATTAGGGTTGGAAGAGGTATCATTAAGTTATTGAAATACACTATATTTGTTGCAGAACACATGGCTTTTTGACAAGGTGAAAGAAGAAAGAGGATAACACTGCAAAATATTAAAGTGACCAATCAGATCAGAAGTCAGTCAGACGCCTCTTAGGAGAACTGTAAAATTATTACCATATAAACTAACACAGAAACTCTTAGGGATTTTGCCTTATTTAATTTACTTTTTTATTATTATTGTGAATCACACCCTTAGGTGTTTGCATAGGTCACAACAAATGTATTGCAAATGAAACAAAACATTCTCTTTAGTAAGCCAAGATCTTCATCATGACATTTCCTAGACTGGGAAGGTGACCCAAGGAATTCAAACACAAGTGGTTTTCAGAAGTCGCCAGGTAAAACAAAGTGCTGTAATGTGGCTAACTCTTTCTCTGCTATGAGGTGACAACAGATATGGCTTTCAATAATCAAGGTACAAAGGAAGAAGCATTTCCTGTTTCACATATATTGGTAGATGCTGGTATCAATATGACAAATGAGGAAGAACATCACTGCAGAACATCTCAGCAATGACCGGCACACAATTGGTTTAATTAGTGCCAAATTTGTTCAGTGACCTTCTCTCCTCTAGAAGCTGTATTAGCTTTCCAAACTTTAGATTATAAGATTATAATCCTGCTTTTTTTATTATTATTACTCCCTTTTATTAAAGCAGTTGCATCCTCCTATGGTGATCCAAGTAAGATTTTGCTACAGGTAGGAAATTACCATCAGCAACCATTGTGTTTCTGTCCATGCACTGTACATCTGGAAATATTGGAAGCAGACACACATGACATTTCTGTCAAGATTTATTGAGAAGAGTTATGCAAATATATATGGGTATCAATGAAAGAAGTTCAGAAAACCTTAATTTCCTCAGCTATCTAACTGGAATACAGATTTAGTATTAAACTTTTAAACCTTTTTTTTTTTTTAGCCCTGGCCTATTCTGAATGTTCAGTGTATTCAGTCATCTCACTGCATCAACAATGAACTAAAAACTATGACATTCTAGCCTGCTTACAGAAGGAAATAGATCAATTTATCATTATTTTCATTTTGGTAAAAAAAAATGGAGAAATATATAGCTATAATAAAAGAAAAATAAGATAGGTAGTCATAAGATTGTTTAAGTTGTGCTCTATAGGCCACAATTCATTGATATTTACTTTCTTCATAAATAGCTATAAAGTACACAGAGGTATTTTCCCAGGCTTCAGACTGACACATAAAACCTGCCTGTCTTTGCACAAAACTAACTCAGATTTTAAAATGCATTGGATGAACTCATGTTTTCCAAAGATTAAGTTAATATGTGTGAAAATTATTTTTAAAGAGATCAAATTGATATGTAATTTTCTCCATGTTGATACAATGGATTTTATTAAAATGGTAAGACAATAATAAATGAAGCTTAAAACCAGAAGAAGGAAGCCAGTGATTTGGAAACTAGGAAACAGTTTGGTTTGCAAATCAATTCTATTCCTGCTGAAATAAACAGGGCTCTGTCATTGTATTCACTGAAAATAAGATTCTACTGCTTATTTGGGGGTAAAATTTTGAAATTCCTACAAATTACAGGGAAAGAAAAACTTTTTGGGAGATGTTCACTTTCATTCATTAATTCAAGATGCTTCATTATGAAACACGTATGTCTAATACACACATGTGTATATATATAATGAATATAGGGATATATTGATTTTCATGATAATATGAAGACATAAACAAATACTTGAATGGACAGAAGGAGAAAGAAACCAATTACAGTATATTGGGTCTTGAAATTGATTTTATTCTGGGCTGGGTTTTTGGCACAGTTACTGACACTGATTATTTCTGACTCCAAAGGTGAAACTTCCACTGTGTCCTTTACCTGCTGGTCATACTGCATAACAATTACTGCAATAGTGGTATGGAAGCTTGTCATTTATATACAGCCAAGTTTTCCAAAGGAGCACAATTTTTATGTTTATATTACAGATTTCTTTACTTGCTAGTTTCTGGCTATGAGTATTTGCCTTTTTACAGTAATATTCATCATTTGACAGCTTCAAAACCTGACTTCATGAAAAGAAAGCAAAAGGTTTTGGCTTTTGATGTCAAATGATACAACTGCTCTTATGATTAGCACAGACTTTCAGCCCTGTTGCCTGTCAAAAAGGCAAACACTTTCCCTTATACTGCCACATCAAAAGCTCCTCTGTACATTACAATGCAGCCTAAACCCAAGCCGATCAAAAATTATCTCAGTTCAGTGGAAGAATCCATGTGATCTGGAAAAGAAATTCCTTTTTGGAATTTTAATCATTCTTTGACAATTAAAACTTCTGTAATTCAGTAGTAATTCAAAAAGAATTCCTCCTTCCACATACATAGGAACACATGAAAGTGCTGGAACAAAATACCATATTGACTTTTGAGAAGCATCTGATATTTAGTTGAATATCTTGGGGTGGATTAATGCTGATGTATCTGTGGTACGAAAGGGACTCCAAATGCCTCTTATGTGTATTAAACATCACAAACTTCTATAGCAAGAGTAGAATAAGAGCCTGGTATCTCATGAACCTCTCAGTCCAGTAAACAAAATACTGTGGCAGTCCCGAAATTCTTCCCTCAGCCAAACACATGGCAAGGGAACATCTGACATGCCAGCTGATATAATGAAACTGCTCTGAGATGACAGGGAAAATCAGTATTTTACAGCTACTGCCCATGCTGGCACATACTCAGCCAAGTGTATTTTGTGAAACTGGAGTGTGGTAATAAAAAATTGTTTGCAAACCATAGCAATTTCTGAGGACTTCAAGAACACACTGTCAGGACAGCATGTATTAAGAAATATGACCATGATAAGGCAAGATCCAAAGCAGAAAATGACATCCTTTCAATTACTGGAAACTGTTTTCTCCTTTAGAAGATGAATCAATTTTCAAGTCAGGTTGGGTTTTTATTTATTTTTTTTTCAGTACAGTGTCTGAGTATGCAATATTGAATAATGCTAGAATAAAAAATTGTGTCTGAAAAAAATTAAATAGTCTATCTTAACCTTGAGGTGTAATTTTCTACTGAATTGAGGTTCTTAAGATAAACTTTAATCTCTGAACTCTTTGTCATTGACAAGGAGAAGCAAGGAAAGAACAATAAATCCCTCTTTGTAGATGTAGGATAAAATGAAAATACTCCAGTATTTACCTTACATAACCAAAGAGGAACTTCAATTCCTTAGGACCCATTTGCAGAACCTCCCCCCCTTGCTTACCATGCATCTGTCTAAAATTAATTTTTAGGCTAGCTTAGAAAAATGCTTCCTACATGAAAGATATTAAAAACTTTGTCTAGATTGTACAAGGAACACTAAGAGGGTGTTTTTTTCCCATTATCTGATACAGTGTTAAAAAGAATGAGTATGTTTCAGAGATACTTGGGTGGGTATTTACAAAGACAAATCTGCACTGCGACTTGTAAATCCACATTTGCCTCAGAGTCCATCAGCATCCCCTGTTAGGCTCTGAATAGGACTGAGTACCTGGATACTCACAGCTTCCATTATAAAAATACCTCTCAGTCATTACAGTTCTTGCCTGTCAAGCACAGCAGCACCCTCATCTTGCAGGCAAGGAAATGGAGCCTGAGATTACATGTGATTTACTCAAGGTCAGAAAGGAAATCTGCATTAATGTTGAACTCAAGTTTTGAGCCCTAAAATCCAACTAATGCAACCATTATACTATCCTTTAGACATTCTGGCTATAAAGTTGAGCACATCCCCATGGTGCTTTCTGAATTAGAGTGAGAACCCTCAGTTTCTTGCATGCACATATGCTGCAAGAAAAAGACTGTTAGGAAAGTTGTTGGATGAGATGAAATATTTCAGTATGCACTCAGGCACATCAAACTTAAAAAAATAAAACTCTGCACAGACTCTTGGGTACAAGACTTCATCAAATTCTGCAGGTTTGGGACAGGGGCTGAGTGGATTGTGTAAGGAGAATTACAACTCAGCTGACAATTAAAGCCAGGCAATAAGTTGCAGTGTCCTTCTGATCTATCCAATTTTACCAAAACTGTGAATTTCTTTCTTATTAGTTTGAGGTGAATCAGGATCTTAAGGAAAACATAGTGGGTTTTTTACAGTGTATTTAGCTACAATTCTGTCTTCAACTTCTTCTTGGTGTCCTCAGTTTTCCTTGCAGTTTTAGCAAAAAGGACAGTTTTCCTTTTTCAGTACTTTACTGGCCAGCCAACCCTTGGATAGTTTCTCTATAAATCTGCCCAAATTCTACAGAAATGTTTTGCTTTCCTGGACTTTGTGGCCAAATTCTTATTTTTACTGATATTTTCCATCACCAGGTATCATGGAAAAGACGTAAGGCTGGAGAAGGCGCTCACTTTGCCTTTGTGGAAAACCTTAAATACGCCTGTAATGCCTCTGGCTGAAGCCTCAGAGCTCTGTTGTAGGAGTGGCAATGCTTCTCCCTCCCTTGAAGAACTTGAGGCAGATTCTTTCCAGCCCAGCGCTGCTGCCAGAGCGGGGAGCTGGATGTGACAGCAGACTGTCCTCCAGTGGAGAGGACCAGAACCGACAGTCCTGCATCCTGGACGGTAAAACTCTTCTGGCCAATGTACAAACCCCAAGATTTCACGGCAGAAAACTCTGCATTTGATTCTGTATCTCGTTCTATTCCTCTGCAAACTGCCAAACTGAAAGGGCCTGCAGCAGATGGATCACTGACAGAGTTGCAGGGATCATTTCATTAAGTGGTGCCCATTAGGGCAGCATTCAGGAATCTGAAACTTCACAGCTGGATTTTCATTACACAGAAACATGGAAGATGTCAATGAAATGCCATCTCTATTATCTGTTAATATAGAATGAATAAATTTAATGAAAAAATATATACATATTTGAAAGTATATGTTTAAATTTTCTTTTGTTAACTGTAAAAAAAAAAGTCTGTACTAACTTTCAGGCAAGTCCAAGCTATTTCTCAGTTCATTTGATCTTCTCAGAAACAGATGTAATCATGGAGATTTTAACACTGTAATTGGTGTTGCCTTATAGAAGCACCTGAGACCTACTCTTTCAATTTAGACATCCTTTTTGCACATTGATAATAATTTCCAATAATCTCATTCCATTAGAAAGAGGCTGCTTATTATTTTTTTACTCTAACACGTGACTTGCAAGAAAATCCAGGGTCTTTACCAAGTTGATTAATATTTCTTATCTTGAATCCCAGCAAATTACCGTGTAAGGGCTTCAGTCTGGCTTCTAACAAACACAAAGTCACAAAGCCATTGCTACAGGGAAGAAAAGGATACTGTGAGACTGGTGCTCTATCATGGATGTCAAGTGTCTTTGTAGAGCACAAAGCATTCTATTACGTTAAGATCAAGAACACTGCCTTCAAATAATCAGCCAACTCCAAAACCAAAAAGGTCATCAGTTAGAAACATTGCCTGTGTTTTATCATCTTTCTGTGATAAAGAAGTGGGAGAGAACTACTTCAGGAATTGTGTTAAAACCATCACTCAGTCTATTACAAAACTATTGATGCAGTAATGTGTCATTAGTGGCAATTAGTGAGAGGTTAAATGCTGCATGGTACAGTGATATTGTGCATTAATTGGAAACCATTTATGAGAAAGAAAATTCTTATGAAATTAGGTTAGTATTTCAGAATAACTAGTCTCTCCTTGAAAAGAAGAGGCCCTTGATAGGACTCCTTGAAAATAAGAGGTATATTTTTGGTGATTTTATTTCTTTTTTGCCAATCTAATTTTATATATTCTATGTTCAAGCTTGCAGAATAGAGTGGAAGCAGACTTGAAGAATGAGGCACTGCAGTGATCTAGGAGAGAGAAGGAAGAGCAATTCACTCTGAGACAAGTGGATGGGTGACCAGAGTAAGGCTGAAATACTCAGCTGGGATCTGACTCATGGCAGTCTTCAAGCAGATGCCTTTTATTGCCCTCAAGCAGATGTCTTTTATTTCCATTCTGTATCTATAAAGAAGAGTAGGTAGTAAAAATAATCTGAAAAAAAAATTATAAGATGCTGAGGGCTGTGCACATACCTGAATAGATATTGCAAGCAGAAAAAGCCTGTAAATGTACTTCAGAGGATCATTCCTTCTGATCAGAGAGCTGTGTGATGAGAAGTGAAGCCCTCAGACAGGGCAGGGCTGCAGAGCTGAGCAGACTGACACAGTGATGTCCTGCAGCCTGTGTGCCAGGGCACTGCAGAGCAGAGCAGGCTGACAGGCACAGCTCAGACACCAGAACAGCCCTTATGGGGCTGATAAAGCACCCCCAGCCCAGCACTTTGGTCCAAATGTTGGCCAAGGAGTGGATATTTGTGAAACAGATAGAAATATTTTCACAGAATGCCTTTCCACAAGGGTGAACTGAAATTTCCTAAACTGAAAGATGAATCTGAATGATGAGCAAATCACACCTGTGCCAGACCTAACAAGGCTGTTGTGACAGTTCCTTGCTAAAAAGGGATTGCAGGGCTATTAGCTCAAGATGAGCCTAAAATGGGCCCAACCTTAGCCCAGAATGCCCCAGCACTTGGGAAGTTCACCCTAACAGCACCAAGGTCTCACAGAAATAACACAGCTCCCACAAAACTGGACATGGCAACAATCTCCATGTATCACATCCTAGCTTGTGAAATAGGGATGATACTGATGCTGTACCCAACTGATATGAGGTCCCCCAATGTCAGAAACTACAGAGAAATTGGATTTTTTTTTTATTATTATTTTTGGCAGTATAATAAAAAGTAAATAATCCTTTAAGAAGGTTATAACATTCAAGTGATGAATCATGTCATGGACCTGCTTCACCTACATTCCATCTGCTGATCTGCCTCTCTGTGCAGCTTAGAATAAATTGTGCCAGAATGCCTCAAAAAGAGAAACAAACAAACCTCCCCCTCCAACTGTCATCAGCTGAGAGAGGATTTTCTACTTTGGACTCCTTGTTTAGAATTTCACCACCAGTGTGCCTGTGTTCCAAGAACAGCTTTTTTACATTTTATGGTAATATTGAAGTCTGCAAAGTTAGAAAGGTGCCCCACCCCCCAAAATATATATTGTCTGTCACATGAGGAAGACACATTTTATTGGTGTCTAATAATGCGCTAAATGTTCTGTCAGTCTTGAGTAATTTGGTTATCAAAACTGAAAGGTCACAAGATATTTGCTGGTTTCACATATAACCTGTGCCAACTCTATATAAATATAGATGTATGTACAAAGTGAGGAAATTTATGGGCTATGTCCTATATGACAAGTCTGCCTTTTCAGGGTAGTCTGAATACAACTTTCTGACAGAGCTCATTTGAGAAATGTGAGTGGGATCCCAGGCTGGAATAAAGAAAATTGTTTGTATAAATCGGGCTCCCCCGATTGTGTGCTGGACATTTAAGGCAGGATGCTGGAAATTTCCTGGGTTGCTAAACCAGTCAGCCATATCTGGAAAAGTGATTCACAGGTGTTCTGTCAGCTGAGAGGCAGAGGTTCTTTCCTATTCCTCACCTTAACTTCTACCCCTCTCTCTCTGTTGCCTCTGGCCCCATTCCCCCTGCAGCAGCAGCTCTTGCAGTGGGCACAGGAGAGGAACACCCTGGCCCTGGGAGTGCCCACGCCAAGAGCTCTGTGGCACTCAGAGCCTTTGCACAATCAGTGAGGGCCTGTCCATGTTAATTAGTGAGCAAAAATGCACCAAAGGACAATCAACTCATGGCAGTCCTCAAAGGCAGGTGTACTTGAGAGGTTTCTCAGCATCTACTCTGCCTTTTCTCTCAACTTTTTATTTTTTTTTCTTTTATCAAAGGTGTGGATTCAGTCAAAGATCTTTACAAAAAACCCAACCAAACCACTTCTCAGAGCTTAAAATGTAAGAGCCAGTTTAAGAACCTTTGATACTGATATATATATACAGGCAACCTACAAGTATGTTACTTGCACAGGTATTATGTCATGACAGATCTAAGAAGTTTTCCAGACTTCTGAAATTTTCCAAGAGCTCTGTTGGGAATTCCTCTTGTTCCCTATTAGTTTACAACTGCATTATATTCTGTTACTATCTAGCTCCTTTGAAAAAAACCCACATATTTATCCTTTAAATAAATTATGTATGAATTCATCTTTGTGACTTCTGCTGGGTTTGTAGGTTTTCATCATTTTTGTCCGCTAACTTGGAATTTGAAGTTATTCACTTATTACTACGACATGTTTTTTGAGTTTCAAAATTTGGTGTATTTTCCTCAGACTTGACACGTATCAAGTACTACCACTTTTACACCAGTTGCTGAACCTCTATGCCATCCATATCCTGCCAAATATAAAAGAGGTAGATAAACATGGAAGATGAAAATGAAATGGGAACAGATGGGCCCATCTGCAATTTTACCTCTGAAAAGACTGAGAGCCTCACAGAGATTTATAAACCTTCTGGAGTCCAGACATTCGGTGATCTCATAAAATGATCCTGAAAGTGTTTTAAATAAGTAATTGAAAATAACAATTTTATGTGGCATAAAGGAAACTTCTCAAATCAATACTGTACCAACAAAAGAAAACAATTAAGAGCTCAAAATCTTTTGCAAGTGTACATAACTTGAGTAAGAAAATGTAAGATTCCAGGAAAGGTGTTATTCCCCTTTTTCAGCCAAGCAAAAAAAAAAAAAAAGAAATTTTAAACAAATGTGACAAGAGGACCTGACTAACAATGATTCTGATCCAGTTGATCAGCTTTGTCCTTAGGATGTGTCAGTCACCAGTTTTTCTCTGTAAGAAGGTCCATAACTTTTATTAGTCTGGTAAAATTTACTCCATAAAAATCTGTGCGGTTCTTCTATTTTTGGACTAAATAAAACTGAGCAAGTACTCTGCCATCCTCCTCCTCCTCTACTTCTCCCTTTAAGTCTTGGTTTTGATTCTGGGTGTGTTACAGAAGCAGTGCAGCATGAGGTGGTTTTGTCCCTACAAAGCTATACCTGCTTATCTGTTACATGCCTGGGTGAGGATGAAGCTAGAGCTAATGGCATTAACAATTCAGGGAATATCTCCAGCTTATCTCCCCACTTTCATCAAAGTTTAGAGCACTGATTTTCTGCCTGCTCAATTGTAATGCCTTTCTTTCTAAAATATCCCTTTTCTAAGTAGGTTGTCAAACAGACTAGACAGGGATGACTTCAGCTTGTAAAGTATTGGTCATGAAATAAGAACAGAAGTATTAAATAATATAATTTGTATAAACTGAATTTAAAATAGCAAGCTGTAGCTCTATGAAATTTCATACAGCAAGGACTCATATCTCCAAGGCAGTCATGGGTAATGGATTGATTCACAAAAATCCAAGTCAATTTTCTAGGAATCTAGTAAGAAGATTAAAGCCTATGCCTTTGAATACTATAAGCTGAAGCAGCTGAACTGAAAAAAAAATCCAGGAAATTTCATCAGCTGGCTTCTAAACTGTGAGATGTAGGAGATGCTCAAAATGGAATTGCTTCAAGGACAGAGGTCCATCCTCTTCAAGCAATAATCTTGAAACGTTTTCAAGCAATAGAAAAAAATATTTTGAGAAGGAAATTTTCTAGGAAATATGACTATAAACCACTACCACACAATAAGTGGTAACAGAGAGACTGCTTGTTTATGGTATATTTGCAGCAACACATTTTTATGCTTCTCCCAACATTAACCTAAGTTTTGACCTCAAAGTTGGTAAAAAACCTTGAGACTTTATAAGAAAAAGAAAAAAAACAGGATCCAAACCTCAGCACCACCAAGAGAAAATGAGAAAGGAACTACCCTGCTGTGAAACAATGATTTTTATCCAATTTCTCCAAAACTGCTTTTTCATTCAGCCATGGAAAGAACTTTCAGGCTAAAAAACCCCAAATTAACTTAGTCTGCAAGAAATAGCATTTGAAAGAGAGAGAAAAGGTTACGGGTTTTCACAAGTCAATGTCCAAAACTTATTCTGAAAGACATAATTAATACAAGTGCATTGTTTTGCTTTTCTCTTTCCCATTAAGTCATATGTGGAGAGGACCTGATTTCCTAAAAACAACTTGAAATAAATTCCAATATTAGCAGTATGTAGTGTTTTTGAAAGGCTGTGTTCAGCAGCCTTCTGAGATAAGAATTTCACAGAAATTTTTAATACAGTATAATATTTAGAACTGGGAGTCAAACAAACACCATAAATAATAATTATTTGTTTCTCCTCATCTATTTTAATTCTGTAACTATAATTCTAATATCATTGCCTCAGGCTGAGTATTCAAGCTGCAAGCTGGGCTCCATTTCAAGGTGTTCTCAGATGAACAGCAATGCTTCCAAATCAACTAAAGAAGCACAGTGCAAATGCCACACAGTCCTTTTTTCCTGAATACAAACCAGAGGAACTTGAATCCACTAGGACATGGTGAAAATAAACTCCACCATTTTGGTCTGAAACCAATAAACTCAACTGAGTTCTGTATTTTTGCTGCCATTTAAAAATGGATGTAAGTAAAGACAGGAAAGTCTCTTTTCTGAAAACTGATTTGCTGTGATAATTTTCAAATTTCCTCTGCAATTGTATGTCTACTTTGGCATTATTTTCTGTTCAGGAATTTTGGAAAAGGGACCAATAAAGTTCATCTAAGTCTAAATTCCCATCTCATAAAATATATGATTATCTGGGGGGAAAGAGTAGAACAAGGAGGTGACAAAGCATAGGGAACTCAAAATCAATTATTGTAATCTATTTTCATGATAATTTGGTTAATTTCTTAGAGAGAGACATTTGGATCTGAAAAGGCATAAAAGAACCAAGAGAGAAAGTCGAAAAACTGAAGCTCCAGCTAGAAAATTCTACATCATTTTAATGTGAAAAGTTCAAAAATATTTAGAATATTTCGAATATTTTGTAAAAAGGAATATATTTTCAGGACTTCATATTTTTAATTCTTAATTTTTAGGTTGATGTTGTAACACTGATACCATAAGTATTTAACTAATAAAAGACAGACTCAATGATTACATCAGACTCTACAGCTTGAAACGGATGAATTTGTTAGGAGAAAAGATTTTGAGATTAGGTCAGGAAGGAAAGTTTTAGTGCAAAATAGTAAAAATGTACCTACTTCATCTTGAACCAGCTGTAGGTGTGAAAAATTACTTGTTTCTCTGGGCAATATTTTAAGCAAATATTTTGGTATGCAGATATGCAGAATTTGCAACCATTATTTTTTTCTCTGTTAGATCAACAGTGGCCAGGTTCCAAATCTTGTTTTCTTTCCAGTACTTCTGCCATCCTCTCAGCTGGAACAGATCTCCTTTCTTGCCCCCTTCACTTGTGCTTCCCAGGAGCAAAACTGACAACTAGTTGTGAATCCTTGCAAACCACGTTGTGATCCAATAATTTTTCTTTCTATAGTGCTGAATCATGCAGGGAGCCTCCCATGCAGCATTTATTTGCAGCAAGGAAAATTCTCTAAAGTTGCACAGCTATTTGAGCTCTGAGGGTATTCAAAGCACAGTGGAATTAAAATTACTCTCTGCCACAAAACCATTCAGTAACTGAGGTATGGAAAAAGGGAGAGGAAATTGAAAAGATGGAAATGCAAGAGGTATTTAGGGCTGAGGTTACCACGTCAGGAGTAAAACAGAAGGAACGTAGATAGATAAGGTCAAAATGCAGTTTGATATTTCTGTGCAGCTTAAAGGACAAAGAAAAAGGATTTATTTGAACATTTTTCCTTCCAATTCTCCATAAAGTATTCTCTTCCCGATTACCAGATGGTATAGTTTAGCAAGTGGAAGTGTGGGGATATATATGAATATACTTCAAGGTGCTACAACTTCCCTGCCACCAGCAATGCCTCTACACAGCCTGCAGGGAACATTAATTTTCTCTTAAAAACACACACACATATATCCTGCTTATTAAATTTAAAAACCTAATTTTAATTGCATTTTTACATCAACTTTTTCCTACACAGAAGGTAAAACCACTTTGTAAGTTGAGGAAGACTGGTAAAGGTCAGGAAAGCCTGGAAAGGTTCTGCTTCTCCTCCCATTTGCATGTGCTCCTCCTAGATAAGAGGAATCTTTGTCCCACACCACTGGAAGGATCACAGAGTTCTCACAGGTACCACTGACACCCTCCCAGATAATGCCAGGAACCAGGGATGCAGTAAAATGGAATAACAGAAGATTTCCTCCTTTCTCACAGTCAGTGCACTTCCCACCAGCTTGCTTTTTCTTAAACTAAATACAACCCTGATTTTCTCTTTTCCCTGTGCAGAACATGCGTCCTTTAGCTCAGGAAAGGAAATGAGAAGGTTATCTCTGAGCCTGTCATACTACAGGCCAGCCTGTCTGACTTACAAGGTCAGAAGATTCAAAAAGAGAGGTTTTTCTTCTCTTTTTTTTTTTTTGAAACTAAATGGAGTGATAAGTTCTTACTTGATTAAGTCAGTGGATAAGAACATCTATTGTAATTCTTTCCTCTCTTTTCATTTCTTCCTTTGGCTCCATGAGATAAGAATGGAGAACTTTTAGCCTGGCATCAATCCAAGATTTGAAAGGACTTGCTGATTATGGATAATTTTCTTATTCAAATGAGCAGTCCCCTTGAAGAAAATACTAATGTTGCCTGACTGTAATGAACAGAATTTCATGTGATATTTTAAATTAATTTTTATCACATGAAAATATATTTATATATTCCAGTCTTTAATCAGACTGGATTTTACCATTGACTTCTGCTTAAGAATAATCTATACCACATGAAATCATCAAGTTAGATACAGATAAATATCTTTCCCTTAGAAGTATGCTTCCATAAAGAAAATATAAACAGTCACAGCAAAGGACAATAAAATTAGGAATTTCAAATTTCATATGAAGTGCATATGACTAATTAAAAATTTAGACTCTAAATACAAATATATTTAAATTCTCCCTCTAAATTTTCTCCTTGACGACAAAAAGTCCCAGCACACCTAGCAATTTCACGTACACAAGTAATTTCATCATCTTTATTTCCTTTCTTTAAAGTTTTTAAATTCCAAAATAAGCCTTCTGAGATGGAGAGACATTGGAAAAGTACAAGGCATTCACAGGGTTGATGAACAATGTATTTATGCAGAGATATAGTTTTGGTTATTTTCTATTCTTTCCCTAATAATTCCTAAAAGGCAATTTCTTCTGGACACTCACCAAACACTGAGCTGATGTTTTTCACCAGCACTGTCTGTAACTATCCCAAGGGCTTGTTCTTAACAATTAACAATCCCAGAGATCACAATTTTATATGTGAAGCTCAAGCAGTTTTCTTCCTCTGAGTCACTTTACGTTTATTTACACTGAATTTCACCATTTTAGTGCCCAGTCACCAGTCTTAGGAAATCCTTCTGTAATTATTCTTGATCATTCTAACTTAAATCTCTAATGACAGTAAATAACACCACAGCACTGCCCACTCCAAGGTCACTGACAAAACATGTTGAAATATGGTAAATACTAATTTTTTGCCAGTCTAGAAATCATAATCTAGAATTAGCAATGGAGCATAGTCTCTTATAAATGTATCTACATCAAAAAGGTGAGATAGGAAACAATATAATAATTACATTGTCTCTAGCTATAGAACAATAACGAGTTAAATATAGGTTGATTTAATACAAAACAAAATGAAATGTCTAAAAACATTTGAAATATTTTTAAAATTTAAAAAGAGAAAGCAATTAAAAACATTTAAGTAAAACCTCTATCCTTTTGCAAGAGTACATCACAAATTTCCTGCTTAAAATGTCTTCAAGATAGTTCTGGGGTAATTTAAGAATGATTCCATATTTTCTTCTTCTTCATAATCTGTAATTCAATTAAAGGCAATGCAAATCCACTGCCTATGCTGGAATAGCTGAATCTGTATTTTGTTATTGGGTCAAAAATTTTTGATCAATGCAAATTGGTTGCTAGTTCTTTACAAGACTACTCACTTTTAGCCCTGTAAATGTATCCTGGAGCTGCAGCATTACTGGATGTTCATTTGGCACATTTGATTTAGGACAAATAAACAATAACTTGTGTGTATAACGCACAATGTGTGGTTGTGTGACTGCATATACAAGTACTTCTGATGCTTCTTAGGAATCAATGAAGATATAACCAAGTTTTGACTTAAGGCCACATATATATACTAGTTGACAGCTCTATTTTTTTATATTTAACAAAAGTCATTGTTTCCAAAAAAAATTCAATAAAAAACTTCTTAAATGAGAAATTCAAGTTTATTTACAGAAATCTGAATCTTTATGCAGTTTAAAAAAAGAGGGAATGATAGTTCAAGGGGCAGCTGAGAATTTTTTTCCATTAATACATTATTATTCAGAGGCAAAAACCTTCAGTGTTTGGAAAGCTTGAATCTTTGAGAGGAGTAAAATGCTGGATTATTCAAAGCTTAAGATTTCATTGCTTCAGGTTTCTCAAAATGATGGTGCTTTTGATGAGTAAGACTCAGCTGTTGACAATTTATTGACAAAACCACTGTTTGTTCCTAACCTAAGAAAATAATTCAATCACAAACCACAGTGAAATTATGTATTCAAAGCAGGAACATATGAAAGTTATTCTCATATACCTAGAGTTGAAATCTTTTATTCAATGTACTTGATAGGAGCTTGAACCTTTTTCTCAGTTCAACCATTATAAAAAAACTCCCACACAAGTGAGTTCCCATAATATGCAGAATTAATTATTTTGGGTAGGTTTTTGAAGTTATCCTACATAGTTCTTAAGGTCAGCTAAGGGTTCAGAGGTGTCAGCCTGAAAACCACTTGGGTCAATGCCTGTGACTGTGGTGCGCCCTGGTCAGTCTGAGGGACAGCCAGGACAGCAACAGCTCAAATGTCCAACCCTCTCTACAGCATCTCCAGAACTCACACATGGCTGGGCTCCAAAATTCTTAATATGAGAACAAAGTGAAGCAACACCACTGGATATAAAGCTATAAAAAGTATTTTTTGCAATGACAGGTCATACACCCTAAAGTTGAGTAAGGTTATGAATATAAAATATACTTAGTGTGAACTTCAAATCCTTTGCTAGGTGGTAAAAATGAGACAAAAATGGAGCTGATGACATTTGAGTCAGATGAGATGGGAATGGGATAGCAGCTTTGAAAGTTGAGAGAGAACTCAAGGTATGCAGAAGAGTCAGTATAACACACTATTACAAGCAGACTATTTTCAGAGCTGAATCAGGCTTTAAAGATACAAAATAACTACAAACCTTCCTTATCTTTCATAGAAAATCCCTTTTTACTCCATGAGGCTATGCAGATCTTTGCATTCCTTTTATTGAAATTCATTAAATTCAAGGTGTATTTATAAGGATTTGGCAGGTTGGATACAGCTGCCTCAGCATACATTAGGTCTGGAGCAGCTCAGCTCAGCATGGACTTTGCAAGCAGCTGAGGAGGGACTGTCCTGTGGTCCTGTGCACCCCATCCAATGTCCTGTGCCATTGTCCCTCCTTCTTGACAGGAAGCCTATCATGGAACAAATCTTGGAAGTAGCCCTGATGTTCCCAACAAATCTTCTCTAGCTGCTGTCAGCATCCCAACTAGTCACAAATTAGATGGATTCAAATATTTTTTCAGCATTACTGCCTACTTCTACTACATAGAATTTCAACTAAAACCAGTTACCTGGTAGACAGTTCTATTTCTATAAACATCAGTCAAATCAACTCTGCAATAGTTACCAAGTAGCTCCTATTGTTCACTAAAATCCCTTTGAAGGGGTGATCCTGGAATGAATATTTACATCTTCCACACTAGATGTCCAGAACTGGATGTATAACAAGCAATTCCTATAAATAATGTCCACATGTCAGGTTTTGCTGCTCTCAATTTTACTGCTCTTCTTTCTTCCAAGAGAACATGCACCAATTCACACAAATGCTGCAAGAAATTTAACTAAACTTAGAACATAACTGAGCACTAAGAAAACTTTTGTCTGCTACTGACCTCACCTACTGGTGACCAGCATGCCTCTCTACTTGTAAACTCTCATAAAACATATACTCTACCTACTTTCTTTTTCTGAGAAATTCCTCATAATAATCTGCCACAGGAAGAAACAAAGAAAAAAAATTGATGATTTTATGCCCATTCAAAATGCATAGTTTTGTGGAGGCAGTAAAAATTGCACATCTGACTTTCTGTCTTATATAGCACAGAAACTAGAGTGATTTCCATGAAGCACAAGCAGAAACCGAAGACCCCAACACCCAAAATAAATTTAACAGACTCCATTTCCCAGCCTGGTTTCTTTCAGCCATGTTCCATGGTTAACTGCTTTGGTACTGGCTCTGACTGAGGGCTCTCCTCCAGTGGGGGCATTTTCAGAAACATTCTCATCCTTTCTGATATCTGATAAAGTATTGATGTCAACATTCATCTGTTCCCCCAGGGAAGGCACTGATGGGGTCTCTCTCCTCTGACTGATCAGCTGCTCAAATGCTGCTAAGATTAACCCAGGACACTGAGGGAACTTCCTTCTGTTAAACCCATCTGTAATTAGGCATCAGTTTCAAGAATTGTAGAAACATACGTGAAAAATCCTCCAGAGAAATGAAAACATTGGTGAGCAGCCTAAACTAGTGCTGCTTCTTTACTTATAGATTATACCATAGTCTGTATCAGTGCTTGCAAAAACTATTTCTTAAATCTTAGAATTCCAAGCACTCTTGAAATGTCTTTCTTTGGTACCTAAACAAGACATCCAGATCAAACAGAATTCAATTTCTCAGACAACACAGAGGTCCTTAAGCAAATACATGTGTGGCTACACACAAAGGTGTGCAAAGAGTTTTCATGCAAATAAAGATTGATCTAAGTCAGTCTCTAAACTTTCCATGACTTCTTTCTAGTAAGTTCCCAATCTCTGCATTTACTGGTAAAGCCAGCATTCCATCATTTTGATATAGTACAAGTAATGCACTGTGCATCAGACAGATGTATTACCTGTGCATGCATATGAAAATATTAATGTGAAGAGTATTATTAAAGTTAACAGAAAAGAGTTTATATATTTTTGTAATACTGCATACTAAATACTCTTATAATGCATCACACATATAAAATCAATTTCAGCATTAATAAAAGTCTGAGAAAATACTAAGAAAAGTCTAAGGTCTAAGAATGAGGCAATTTGAGCTGCAGAAGAAGATTTCTGCTTCTTACACTCTACACAAGGATCAAACCTTGAAAGAAATATCAGCATTTAGGTTACATGACATTGCAAGGATATCATAAAGCAGTTCTTTGTTTTGTTTTTCTAATGTGGGCAGTAGGTCTGAAGCAGGTGGAAAGGGTTTTTTCTGCTAATTTTCCTTGCCATCTTGCCTTGATTGCAGAAATAGCAACTACATTGATGTACAATGATACACTTGACATCCTCACATTAATAATTGGTGACTCTGCTCATTTTCCCCAAGGCCTGCCGGGTAAATCCCCCGAGGTCAAGTTATTTTTACAGGGGCTCTCAGCAGGAGGGAGGGCTCTCTACACCCTGTTTCAAATTCACAGTGTGCTGGCACATCACAGCTGCTTTCCCAGAGATGGGACAATAATCAGCACTGCAGGATCTTCTGTAAAAAGCAGAAAGATGTTTTAGCTCTCCCCAGAAGCCCAAGCCAAAGGTACCCACTGCATGGATCTGAACCTCCACCCATCTCTTCTGCAGCCAAGGGAGTTCAGAAAAACATCCGAGTCACATCTGAATCTGGCAACTGCTCAAAAAACAAAAGTACTGACCAAGAAACCGATGTCAGCTGTGGTTTCTTTAATTTGAAAATAAACCAAGTAAAAAACCTCCCTGAATACCTCACTTACAGGATGAAGGGGGAAAAGCTGTAGAGCCAGAACTAGCTGAAATGTTTATTTAGCTAAGTGCCAAAGACTCCTTCATATTGGTTATCTTTTCTGCTTTTATATTTTAGCTTTTGATTTTTTGTCTACTGGGGTATGACTGGGCTGAAAGTTCACATCTGAATTAGAGAAGCACCAGATTTAGGAGTTACTGCATCAAGGTATCAGCAATGTTTTTCTGTTGTGTCCTGTGGTCACGGGAGCTTTAATAGATCAGATGGTGACTGTGAAGCACCTAAGACATACCCACCTCCCTAAGAAAAACAAAAGGGGAAAAAATAGAACAGATGTATGCAAAGAAATTAGTAACCAATAAGGGAAATAAAAGCCAGAGTAATTATCCAAATTTTAGCATAATTCTCGTTATAACTGAAACCATTGCAGTAACACCAGCCCTGTTGAGAGGTTTTTTTTTCCTATAAAGATTTACAACAGTTTGATAAATAAAAATTTTGAAAAATACTGATTTACAGCACTCCTATGTATCAGTGGATGCTGATATTGGTTCTACAGCTCTTGGTAGTTTTTAATTATTCCTAAATTATCATTTTTAAAAGAAAGTAAAACTTATTTAGAGAATTTATTATTTTCACTTAAAACTTAATCTCTGGGCACAGACATTTCCTTTTCCCTCTGCCCTACATTGCTTTCTCCCCTCCTCCTTCAGACTTTGTATTTTAGAGGATATCTGAAAGCTCTTTGGCTATTCTGTTTACAACGTTATTTTGCAGAGCTCTAATTACTAATGTATTTTGTATTCTGAGTCTCAAATTTGAGGCTTCTGACAAATTATTAATCATGGATATGAGAAGCTCAAAAATAAGGAAATAAAAAGCTTATTGGCCATAGGCTTGTTAATCTTAGTTATTTAGCAGTTATATGTGTTGACAGGAATGCTAACACAAATCGTGTAATGGAGAAATTTCTGCATGGGAACTTTTTTTCCTGAGTGACATGTAGATTAATATAACCCCTCTGCATCAACTTCCCTTCAGCCCATTTTGTTGAAATAACAAATCAAAGTCAACTTTCTAAACCCACTGATCTGGCCTCCTCTAATCAGTTTATTGGAACTCTGTAGGTAAAAAAAACCTAAATACTTTACATCATATTATTTAGAAGGAAAAAAATACATTTGATAAATTTAATATACATTAAAAAACACTCCAAACCCACAATACTAAGATCCCATACACTTATGTATGGAAACGCTGGTTTTCTTATTCTCTCCCTTGATACTGAACAAAAAGAATATAAAATTTCTTTATCTTTTCAGTCACTGTGCTGAGCATTTCAAACCTTAAGAAAATTTTACTTACTGGCAAAGAAAATAAATGTAAAGGAACCAGTTCCTAAACCACAATTATTGAATCTTACTTAATTCTCTGGCAAAAGAAAAAGAGAAGGGGAAAAAGGAAAAGGAGAAATGTGTTAAAATGAAAAGACCTTTCCAGAAACTTGAAAGATCTATAGGCAATTGATGTTCAATTAGAGTTTCCCAAACTGACTGTTCCATTACACCTTAAGAGCATTTTCTCCTGCCTGTATTTCTATCAATTGCTCATGAACATGTCAGTGAACAGGATTCTAAGCCTTATCCAAATTTCCAGATGAGCACATTGACTGCTTCTCCTCAGAGCTGGAGCTTTCCGTCAAAGAGGAAAATCAAATCACTTTGATATTATTAGTGCTCTCTAAATCCATTTGGCTGTTTCTTATAGCCTTATTAAACTCATAAGTATCTGGTCATTGCTAACCTTTTTGCAAAGACAGAAGAGGGAGAATTCCTCCTCCCTTGCATTTACACCCTGATTAATTGAGACTGCCTAATTTCACTCTTGTCTTTTTTACCTAATGCACTTGTAGATCCTCTTGCTTTCTTTACCCCTAGTAAATTTTATCAGCATTTTATCTTGGCTGATTTTTTAACCCAAAGGGTTTTGATAGCCTTTGAGAGCCAACTGCTCTTTTTTCCATTTGTGTGTGTCTCCTTTTGTGCTAAAAATCCCACAACATACCAAATTACCTTTCATTGCCTTCCACGTTCCTCTGCTTTCAGACAATTGGCTCTTTTGCCATTATGACCTGTGGTAGTCATGATTGGATTCACTTATCCAGACACTTTTATACCATCAATGATTGCTGGTTTGACAATTTTTCTAATAAAGCCCTCCTGCCTGCTAATTCAGTGGCAGCAGTTTGAGCTGGGAGAGCTGCAGAGCCCACCACTCATTCTGAACAAGCATTTAGACAGCTGTGCTTCAAATCCCTCCTGTAATTTCACCTGGGAAGCAATGCAATTTGTGATATTTTCAATTCCCACTAAAAGCACAGGCACATTATGATACTATCTGGAAATGAAAATTTAGGTTTAAGTGTGATTCCTACTAAAAGCATATTACAGGCCCAGCTAATCACTTCAGTCAGGGCACTACTGGAACTTTGCATGTAAACTCCAGAATAATTAACTGTCTCTGCCAGCTGCAGGTTTTGAACAAGGTACAAATACTGTGTATTTTCAACTAATTTTAGTAATTTGGATTGCTATTGTTCAGTAACTGCAAATCATCCAGGTCCTTCAAGCCAGACAAGTAGTTGGCTACAAACAGCAATGGCCTCTGCTAATTCCTGTTTTTTCTTCTTTATTACTAATACAAAACCTACTGGATGGATGACCATTTTCACCAGACACATGTAGAGATGGACAATTTTGTGACAGTTGTTTTTATAGTCAGGATTTCAGATGACCAGGAGCAATAAAACAAAAATTATTTCAGGAACGTATGTTAGCTGTTATTTTGCTGCAAACATTGTGAATATGTGAAACATATATTTGGTGTTCATACACTGACAACAGCAGACTCTCAGATGTAAAAAGATATAAAGCAATTTAGTCTATTGAAGATGCTCTGCTGCATAGGGCTGCTCAGATGGGACTCAGCAGAGATGGTTTCTGTTATGCCAGTGATTTACTCTGTAACCTGCTGCTGTATTATTTCTTTCCACTCACTGACTTTGATTAAGGGAAAAGGATTACTTCTGCCTATGAATTTGTGCAGCACAGGATGTTTCATTCAAAATAAGGCCCTGATCCTAGAGAAAATAAAACAATAAAAAAACCCCATCAAAACCATCTCCCCAACCATACAAAAATATCCATTCTATACAGCCATGCAGCATTACTGGCTGTTAGCTGATAAACCTATGGTAGGTGCTGTATCTACAATACACAGCAAATAGGAGAAATCCAGTTATGTCCATAGCAATGCTTCAGCACTGCTGTAAATAAATGCCTTAGCTACAGCACCAGCTTCTGTCTGTGCTGTGTTGAAAAGCAGCAATTACAGTCATTTAATTGACCTGATCCAAGCACAGTTCTGGAGCTAACATATACAAGATATCATCACCCAATCTATTAGGACAGTATTGACATTTGCAGGAATTGCTTTCTGAAGATAAAGATGAAACAAATTTGGGATTGATTTAAATATACAAAAGTGTTTTATTCACTCATTTTACAGTGTAGCAACTGTCATTTCTGAAAGCCATATGGATTTAAATTGATTTGAAATAGAGTTCTTATTTAATTATCTGGCACAATTGCAGTTTATGAAACTTACTGATTACTGTGAGAGGCTCTCAGTGGCAAAAGCTTACAGCAAAGAGAGAAGGAAGTCAACAGATGAGAGGAGGATTGTTAATAGGCTGATGAAGAATGAAGACATACAAGGCTAAATCACCAAGGAGTGTGTTTTGAAGTTCTTGTGCATTTCCAGATTGGCTAAGGATTAAGAGCTTTATGCAAAAAACAGATTGAATAATTTCTAGGAAAATGAAATTTAGACTTCAAAGTGAAGCAGCAAACTTAACACCATAAAACTGAGGAAGAAATGATGCTCTTAAAGAGCAAAAATATCACAGCACTTTCAGAACATGCAGAAGTCTAAAATGATATGGTCTCCTTTCACCAGGGAGATTCAAAAATGCCTTCTTCAGCCTGCACCTCTGCAGAGGCACTGACGTGGTGGGCTCTGGTCCTGGCACCCTTTCTCCTGATTTCTTTTCACACAGGGACATCAGCAGCACTGGGATAGGTGAGAAAGTCACCCATGCCAGCACATTTAAGGAAGATTTCATGCAAGGGATGTGTGGGAAGGGAGGAGAGGGTAAAGGCAGCACTGAGTGTTTATGGATTTCCTCCCCAGGTTAATGGTTGGCCTCAACAATATTCTCAGTGATGATACTGTACCCAGTTCTGAAAATCTGCTCTGAAAAACATCCTACATTTTGAGCCTCTCAGTGTTTTAGATGACACAAAACCTATTGGGCTTTTTTCTGGATAAGATAAATCAGGCTCAGTCACAAGATGTTCATCTTTGTCACAACTGAGGTAGCTTGGGACATACAAAAAAATTAAATTCCAGGAGTCTACAGAAAATCTTCTGCCAAAAGAGAGTCAGGTGAACCTCTGGGATAATGCAGCAAGTTGGTGGAATTTGCAGAATCACAGATCTGGAGTTGCTTGCTAAATTTCAATTATCTTCAGGTCATGCAGAAACATTTGCAATCAGTTGTAAATGCAGTGACTGAGAGCTGAGCTCTAGAGCATGTGTGGCACCACAGTTTCCAAAATTACACCCATATCCAAATCACACCCATATCCATAGGGTCTGGATGCCTTAGTGAAAAACAAAGTTGCTCACAAGTGCATAAGAGAGAAGAGACATTTGTATGAAGGAAATAAAAAATCTGATATGTTGCTGACCAGCTTCCAGGGGGTCAAACCCCACCATTTGCTAGGTCAAATCCTACAGTGTTTTCGAGGTCTGAAGGAATTTTACTGAGCCAGCACCTGCAGTATTTGGTTCTGAAGAATTAAATACATTTCTGGCTATGGAACAAAACTCTACTAAACTTTAAAGGTATAATTGGCCAACTGAAAATGCAAACTCAGGGGTGTGAGAAGCATCAATTTTGCTCTGGCAATATTTAATTCTACAAAAACTGCTCCACAGCCCATGTGTCTGTGGTTGTTTTTGCTTGAGGCTATGTCGCCTCCTTCCAGTTTGAGGAGATAAGAAATAATTGTCATTTTTCAGCCATCACTGGAAACAGTTCCTAATACATAAGGCCATGGAATAGCTCCTTGTATTCAGACTGATGCTTATTCCTGGAAAAAATAATGAATTCAACTCTGTCTCCCTTCAGCTATTCCTCATTATAAATGAGGGAACAGGAAAGATGCTGCTGCTTGCTGTTTGAAGGGATAAGACATTGGGTTTAACAGCACTATATAGGACAAACTTTAATATCCTTTCATTTCTGTTTATTTCCAAAAGGATGGGGAATTGCGCTGAAATGGCTTTCTAGATCAACGTCGTAAGCTTACCTGATTCTGTGAGCTTCACAGTAAAAATTTCTACAAAATTTATTTTCTAAAATCTGAGACACACGACTTGGTGGAGGAAAGCACTGGAGGTGTTTGTTGGTTAGGTAAACTGAGGAGCTTATAAAAAAAAAAATCAGATTTCCTTCTGAGGAAAACCTAATAAAATTAGGGATGTAGTTTTACCACACTTCAAGTTACTATGAGCAAGATAAAACACATTATTTTGACACTTTTATACAAATTCATAGAAAAACATAAAGCAAACCAAATGTCAGGTAAAAACAATTAAAATTTTAGCAAGATCCCTTTGATCCCACAGTATCATTTCAAAGACAGTTCAGCAGAAATACTAAGTTTTGGTTGAATTTGTATTAAATTCTTCTCTTCCCATGATTTGCAGTGAGCTAAATTACAAATGAGACAACTTCAATTTAATTAAAACTAGGCTCCACTTTGAAGAAACATTCATTGCAGAAAGTGAGGTAAACTCAAGTTCTCAGATTTTTAACAAAGCCAAATAAGTTTAATATTTTCCAGAGCTGTTCTGCAAGGGTCAAATAAAATTATTTTTTTACCATCTCAAGCTCATCTGCCACCGGTAAATTAAAATGAGCTTTTGCAAATCACTCTCTTACAACCACTCATAAATAAAGGGCACAGCTCTGTAAATCTGCATTCCTTATATGCCCTCTGAAGTTTTATGCCTAGATAAAAAAGTCAGAATCTATTTCATATTGTCAAATGGATCTTTAGCAAGTGGGATTTGTTTTCATATTGTTGTACCTAGTAAGCATAGTGAATACATGAGATTTTTCACTAAATTAAATGAAAAGATTATTGCTTTTGCCCTAAGCAGACATTACAGAACATGCCCAGGAAGATAAATGTAGAACACAAAACATAGCAGAAGATTGAGTACTTCTCAAAACCAAATTGAAGGCAGTAGGCAGCAAATTGGATTTTCTTTTACAATAACATGCAGTTCACATTCTACTACTGTAATGAATATTATAATGTGTGCTTTGTAATATAATGTCTACTGATGCATTTCTAGAACTATTTCTCTAAGCCTAAGGATATTCTTGTTATATCATGGCTCAGTACATAGTAATGATAAGTTTGTTCAGTTTGCTGCATAGCCTTAAGGATATTTTCTTCTGAAGAAAGGAAAATATTAATCTCTAGATTTCTCTTTCAGTTAAAATTATTCAAAGCTATGGAACTCAAAAGATTTACAATATCTTCACACTGTGCAGATCCCAAATATCTATGGTTGCTTTGAGAACTAGCACAACTACCATAAACAAGCATCAAATCCTTCCCAAAACTTAGAAACAACACTGAATTCCGTGGCTGCAAACCCAGCTTGGAAATTATGAGCCCAAACCATCTTGATTCTTCTACTTTTATGAAAAATGTAGCTGGTGGGTTATTAGCACACTCCTGATCATGAGTCACAGACCCAGGGTTTCTGCTGCACCCATCAGTGGCTCTGTGCTGAGAGTGCACAGAGGTGGGCAGGTGGCTCTAAGTGGCATCGCCAGAAGGTCACTCTTCGACCCGGAACTGAACCCATCCTACATGAGGCAATGATTTTAACATTTATGAGAGAATCTTTTTTTGTTGTGTTTGTAGATGATGGAAAGGGGTCGGTGTGTGCAGGGCATGGAGCGTAAAGAAATGGAAACAGGGAAATAAAGATTTTTTTATACTGGATATTAAACTTTACTATATATTTCAAAGAGAGAAGTATAGGCAAAAAAAGCAATAATGTGAAATGAGACAGGATCATGTGGGTGAGAAGGGATGCTTGGTTGTCATAACAAAGCAATACCTTCCTGCACAATTCAGATCTACAGGGAACATTTCTTGCTGAATTTAGCTTAAAAATAAGGCAATCAGAAAATACTGATATGCTGAGGCTCAAAGTGATAAAAAATGTACATGGATGCCAGCCTTGGGGATTACTGTATGTGTTTCATATCAAATAACAGCTGAAAACAAGTTGTATATTGTGCTGTGTAAATGATATTTAAAATAAAGAAGCCAAGGAGCTCTACTATTACCACGCAGTCAGGAAGAGTGATGGGGTTGCCTGTTGGTTCAAGGGCACCCATAAAGTGCTTCTTTAACAGAAGCAAGCTAATGCAGTGAAACAAAAGATAATCACTTTCAAGGCTTTAGTCAGAGGAAATTTAAAACTTGACTGGAAAAGTTATAAATATCCTGCATTTTTTAAACTCTTATCAGGGAAGAATGGATTTGCTATTTAAATATATAATAATTTCTAGTAATTATGAAATAAAAATAATACCTTGCCACTTTTTAATCTGATTTTTTCCAGAGAAGATCCTACATTTCCTCAACAGAAGCAGCCTGAGGGAGATGTGGTGGCCCAAATTCATGTCAAAACTCAAATTTTTTGTAAAACTTGAAATATATAGAAAATGCTTGTAGTACTGTCAAAATAAGCTTAATGTTTCTGTCTTGGAGAAATTTCTGAAGTTATTAATATTCTGTGTGATATCAAATGTTTGGTCACTGTTCCACATCTTTCTTGACAATAACTTTTATTGATTCCTGTGGAGTATTCAGGTCTCATGTTTAGATTGTCAGAAATCTGGTGTCTAAGACTTTCCAGGTTTCATGAGTTTGTTTCAGACCAGTTTCTTTTCTAATTACAAGCTATTCATTACTGCAGACATTCTTCCTAGTACTAATCCTTCTTTGGAGCTAATCTGATACTGTGTCATTATTTATTTATTAGATATTGAGCATAGGATTTATGAAGTACAAGAACTCAACCAGAAGAATGTTTCTTTTAAAACAAAACTAGCTTAGCATGAAGATTACAGACAGATGAAATTCCTAGGAAACATATTTAGCTTTATTACTTTTCTCCACGTAGATGATCCCTTGATTGAATTGAGAAATCCATTATCAAATCCAATAAAGGCAGCTATCATCAGCTGTACTTCTGAGAGCACAGTAATAGCAATGTACCTTTCAGAAACTGAAGAAAGAAGAAAACCCCACATCTTGAAAATGCCAAATCCATGTAAACTTGGAATGTGTCATCGTGATGAAATCATCTTCCCCTAAAAGTTAAAGTTGACTGGCTAAAAAAGAGAACACCTGGTCAGTAGCCAGAGGAACCCAGGGACAATGAGAGGCAGCAATGGGCCACTGCTGCTGATTTTCAAGGCTAAACTGGAATTTCAAAGCAGGATGGCAAAAAGGGAAGCACAACTCACAAAAAAAAATATGATTGGAAGGTGGCAACTTTTTATTTTCATACTAGGCTTTCTTTTTCAAGGCATGACTGGAAAAAAAGGAAAGATTTTCACAGGTAACAGTAGTTTGTATGCAATAAACCCCAGCTTATTTAATCCATTTTTTTTACTTATACACTTGCAAACTCTTACTGTTGCTACTATGTTACAAAGAATTCCAGACAACATCAATGTCATTAGCAGATTAATGAATGATTTTGATTATGGAAAGATTTAGTATAGGAAAAAATTATGATTTAAAAACTTTAAAAGCTTAAACATCTTCAGAACATCAAAAACTGCATCAGAGATGTCCTTTTCACAAGAGTTGCTGATTTTAGGAGAAACTTGAAATCAAAAAAGCCTAAGTTAAAGAGAAAAATAATAAGAAGAATAAATATATGTACATTAATATAAATATGTAAAATATAAAACATCTGTATAAATCAGCACAAATGTGTTAACTCATTAGCTGTCATAATTATTTTGTGGCATGGACTTGTACAGGTGAGGTGCTTTTCTATTCCCATTCATAATGTGGTGATGCTTGCCTTTTGCAGTGAGCAAAGAGCAGGATTTTGCTAATGAACTTCTGAACCCTTTAAAATTAAATTTGTGCTACACAGCAACAGTTAACCAGCAAACAAGATGTTTGGGTTTTGACCAAGCAAATAAGCTTGGTCAGCATTAAGAAATCACAAATCAAACCAGATCAGGACACTGGAAATAAATCCACCCTTTAAATCCAGTAGCAATGTAATACATTTTTTCCCATTGTTTTCCCAGCACGTTCTGGGATAACATTGGCATAAAAAATAATCAGATAAAAATAATCAGATTTTGAACATCATAAATGAACGCTTGTTTTGTAAAAATTGTGTCAATAAGAATAAAAAGAAAAATGGAAAGAGAGATGCTAATAAACAACAGAAAAAGTTAAACTCTTTAATTTCTTGTTAGACATAACAGATGCCTGAAGCTCGTGCTGTTGTGTTTAAGCAAAGCTGATTTGCTTGTCTGTAACTCAATATTAAGCTGCAGATTAGTTTTGCAGTTTATTGTACATAATAAGCTTCTGAATTTAACCACATCTATTTGGAAGTGATGGAGGGAATATTACTTTTTTAGCACTTAGGAGTTCCAATTTCCTCTGAAGCCAATGGTGATGAATGCGAGCACGCTTCTGCCTTAGGAACATGAAACTCAGACTTTGCTGATGAACTTGTAAACTTTCTAAGGCATTGGGAGGCCACCTACAGAGAGCCTGTGCTTGACCTTGAGCAGATAAACCTCGGGGATGTACAAAGTGAGCAATAGAAACTTCAGCACCTGCAAATTCTGTCCTTTACAAAAGTTGTGGGACCAAAATTACACACAGAGGCACGAAATTAAATGGACACAGAGACAGCAAAATACTTTAAGTTTCACAGCATTCAGGGAATTGTGATTGTAGGTGTTTACACTAAGATGAGTGAGGGACAAGTAGGGCTGTGAACATTTACAGTTTTACAGACTTGCATGAACACTCCAAGGTCAGCCTCACCATGAACCTCTCATGAGCTGGGGATTCCAAGGCTGCTCCTCCCCTCTGTCCCTGTGGTCCCTGAGCTGTCCCCCTTGCCCAGCCCTGTGGAAAGCAGCTGACCTCTGCTCGGCTTCAGGAGAGCACTGATTTACCCAGCCTTTTCTCTAAAGCTGCTGGTAGCAATCCCAGCCTGCCAGGGCTCAGACACTGTTGGAAACCAGCTCTTTGATGTGGGTAAAGCTCAATGGGGTGTGAGAAGAGATTTGATAAGCTTTTACATATTTTTAAAATGTGCAGTAAGAGAACTAAGAAGACACAACAAGGCACTCAGGTCGTGCACAGCCCTCCCACTATGACCACTGAGAAGCTTTGTCTCTGATAGAGCCAATAATGTCAGCAGATCTGCCTGAGGAGCTGCTTTTTCCCCTGCAGCCTTCATCTGCCACTGCAGTAGGCCTAATCAATAACCCTGCAAGAGGGAGAATTTAATGCGTTCAAAGGACTTTGCTCAGAACTCCTCTTTTTTGTACCAGCATCCCAGTTGAAAGTACCAGTACATGCCTATTTTGCTCATCATAGTTTTGTAAGTTACAGTAGCCTGAGGCAGTTCTTCCCTCCTCCCTCCTCCTCAAATGGAATGAATTCAGCCACGGGGTTTCACAGCATCTGATCAATATTTACTTAGCAAGACAATTTTAACAAGAACAAAAATATTCTTTTTCATGCACAGGCCTTCTTTCTTTAAACTTGCCAAAATATCTGTCTTGGTCTGAATCAAGATGTAAAGATTTTAATGAGGAAAGGGAAGTAATAGAAATGGAATTGATTTATTTTGAAATGTTCGCAAGTATTCAGACTATACTTAGTGTTCATATTCAAAATAAAGGTTTTCCTTACCAAGCTGTAAAACCACTCCCAAAGTGTTAAAAATGTATCTCCTAGAATAGATATATATTAAATTTCAACTGCTTTTTTACAAACTGTTTGTGGCAAATAGTGTGATGGTAAACAGTTGCAAAAACTTATTTTTTTTCATTTTTGTATTAGATCTCCTGTATGCACATATTTAGTCCTTCATATACATTTCTGCTAGATGACACCAGTGAAGACAGCCAACCAAGCTGTGCACCCTCAGCAAGTTTGCTGATGGCACCAAGCTGTGCAGGAGGGAAGGGATGCTGTCCCCTGGGACCCGGACAGGCTGGAGAGGTGGCCCTGGTGTGGCCCTCATGGAGTTCAAGGAGGCCAAGTGTGAGGTCCTGCACTGGGTCAGGCAATCCCAAGCAGAAGCTTGGGAGGTGAGGACAGCCCTGAGGAGAAGGAGAAGCTCTTGGGGTGCAGGGGAGGAGCAGCTCAGCACACAGGGACGGCTCTGCCCCTCTGCCCTGCCCTGCTCAGACCCCACCGTGGGGCTCTGTCAGCTCTGGGGTCCCCAGCATCAGGAGGGCGTGGAGCAAGTCCAGAGGAAGTCACAAAGGGAATGGAGAAGCTCCACTGCTGAGGGAGCCTCCTCATCACTCCAGGGAGACCTTGGAGCCCTTGCTGGAGGACCTGAAGGGTTCTGCAAGAGGGCTGAGGGAGTGTTCACAAGGGTGTGTAGGGGCCAGGAAAGGAGAATGGCTTTAAACTGGGAGAGAATTCTTACTGTGGGGATGGTAATGCATTGGAACAGGTTTTCCAGAGAAGTTTCGGATGTCCCAGCCCTGGAAGTGTTGGAGGGCAAGCTGGATGGGGTAACCAGCTCTAGTGGAAGGTGTCCCTGCCCATGGCAGTAAGGATGGAACTAGAACTATTCAAGGTTCCATACATTTCATGATTCTGCGAAAAAAATCTGTGCTCACAGTGATAGTTGTTTGGAAAGACAAAATAGTCTCCTTGTCTAAAGCAGTTTTTCTTGGTGTTTTAGATATTCTTCATGTCAAAAATGAATTAATTTTGGGCAGATATTCAAATCTATGAATTTGGATTAGTAATTTCTATTAGAAAAATCCCTGAGAAGATGTATGTAGGGGTGTTTAGCTACGGAGTGGTTATAACATTAGGTTATTATGGCCTTAAATTAACTTCTTTAAACCTTGAAAATATTTCTTTGCCTTAGTTTAAATTAGCCCTGAAGCTGGAAAATACCCTTTTTTCACAGTGTCTAATATTTTCTAAGAGGTAACTAAAACATTACTGATTCTAATCACCACTGATTTTATCAGCTCCTTTTATTAGACTAGACAAGTTTTTTAAGAATAATTCTGTAATTGAGATACTATTTAAAAGGCTAAAGTTTCCCTTACTACAACGAAAAATGAAAATGCAAACCCTTATACTGCAGGTAAACAAGCTCTGAGGAATTCAGTCTAGAATAACAGAAATAAGTGAAAAAAGAGTAAGTTAGACATTGCTTCCTTCAACAACTGAGCACCTCCTGGTTTGACCTAGTTTTATTTTTAAATATGGATCCAGCCAGAAAACTGGCTCAAAATGCCTTGCATTTATTACTTTGTGTGATAATTAGCATTTTGCACCCATTATTCAAAAACAATCACAGATCAGGGCAAACCACGAGTCTCAGCTTCAAAAAGGCTTCAGCACTTTCCAGAAGAGTTTCCAGAAGGGTTCTAGAGGAGATACAAATATATCCTATGTACATCAGTACTGTGCATGTTCTGCATGCCCTCTGCTCACCAAATTACACAGACAAAAAAAGCAGCAATTTCTGATGTTAGCCTTAGAGTAAGAGTTTGGTTTTTAAAACAAGAAATTCCCTCCTATTTACACATTTTCATTCTTGAGTTCTGCAGTACTATATTGACCAGAAGTTAAATGTGGACCAGGAAAGGGACTTGAAACTTGGCAGAGACAATCCAGGAGTTAGTGATAAACCTTTCAGCGATTTGCTGAAAATTGGTTATTTTTTATAAAGTCAGTGTGGGAGAATCAGCTCTGAAGCTTCACTGGAAGCTTCCTCCTACAGCTTCAAGCATCAAACAAATTTGTGTGGTTTGGAAAATGCCTCATGGTAAACACTGGGGTTGTTCTCAGTGGTAAAAGCCTAAACTGTAAAGGTTCAGTCTGTAACACTCATCCATTAGAAAAGTACAATAAAATTACTTAATACAGTTTTTTAATAATCCAAAACCTTTAGAAGATAACAACAATAAAAAAGTGATGGACAACCAGGAGTCTACTAAACCTTTCCTGAATTAATGATTGCCTCTCTCTTTTGCTTTACAGATTTGTCCCTCTATTGCATTACCAGATCAAAATTTAATGCCCACAAAGACTCCCCAGTTACTGAGTACTGTGAAGTGTAAACCTCTTCAGGGTGTTCAATCTCTTCAGGGGTTATTTTCCCACAATAAAGACAGACATTAAACGTGGAGTAGGGCACCTGAACTTCTAACAAACTTATTTTGGGCATCTGGAATAATTCCCTGATGACCAGCTTGTTTCAAATGCAAAAAGAGCATCTGCAGAACATCAGTAACAGTCCTCACACACACCAAGTTCATGAGGCCATGAAGAACTGAGATGTTATAAGAAAAGTATTGAAAAACACAAGCCCCAAAGACATAAAGCCTGCTTTCCTGTAGACGTGAGGGAGAAGTGACTGTTATTGAAATATTTTTTTTGTCTCCCTAGAGATATATTTCTTGAAGAAATTAAGGATTTGTTGAATCATGTCTTATGCTGTCAGAGACCTCATAGACTTTTTGCATCTTATTTCTTTTAATAAACTGTTCTGCTGCACTGCTATAACAAATCTCTTTCAGAATAAGGGGATTTTTATGCAAGGTTTATTGGAACTGAAATGAGGACTTAAAGTCACAACATAACAAATAATTTTAATTTCTAGCATTATGTAATTAGAAAGAAGACTTCGTTTCAGTTAGTTGCCATTCATCTTTTTTCCCTTTTCTTGCCAAGCTAAAACTGAGAATGCAATATAATTGGAAACATTAGTAAATAACTGCTTGAAAATAGAGTTTTTGCAAGCCTTTAGTCAGGAATTTTCTGAAACCTTCACTGCAAGTAAGAGACAAAATGGGAAAGCACTACAATACAGGACATCATTATCTGATTTTCAGTCAGTGGCTAAAAAAGGTAGAAGCCTCTGCTTTTATTTCCTTCATGTACATAAAACATAATCAGTGTTAAAAATGCTAGGAAATGTATAGTCACATAAAAGTACATCTCTAAACACTGTGTACCTCAAGACATTTACATCTTTTAAAAATGCAGTGTATTCCTTTCATGCAAGAGAGACTGAAGTGAAGGTGTCACTTTTGGAGTATTCAGTCACTGTAGTACATGCTCAGTCATAAATCATGTCATCACTGAAGTGGCATTTAATCGTGTTTTAAATGTCTGTGGTTAAAATGTCTCTGTTAGTATATGAGAATATAACAGTTGGCTTGCAGAAATATGACTGTGATTTCTCCATATCCAATTGGTGCTGCTACTATGTATTAAGTTAGTCTATTTCTTCCCATAGAAGAATTTTTAAAAAATTATTTCTTTGCACCTGAGACTTTGAATTTGAAACTTCTTTTGTTCTATCCCCCCTCCTGCCTTCTTCATCGACCTGACACACTGAACCAGACAAAAGCACTGTTGATTCACTCTTGTTAAGAAATTACCCACTCCTCTGAGACTCCCAGAGCAGAATGACAACAAAACAGAACAAAGCAATAGAAAGCACACAAAAGGTAGAACTGTCCCGCTCCATCTGTCAGTGACAAAAACAAGGAAAGAAGGCCGTACTCCCCAGCTTGGGGGAACACAGGATGCTAATAAGAACATTGATGATCTGTCTTAGCAGAGCCAGATTAAATTGTAGTTTCAATTAAATTGCATTTTCTAGATTGTGGGTTTATCAGACAACCGAAGTACAAGGTGTTACATTTTTATAATTCACTAAATTTCAAAACTATAAAATTAAAATATGGGGAATCTGATCTCTGGAGCTGAAATAGTTCTTGATGCCAAGGGTAAACTCTTGTTTAGAGTATATACCTTTACCATACCGATGTATGAACTATAAAAAACACTCATAAGGATATTTATAACACTGTCCAATCTGTCCAGCAAAACCAAAATTCTTCTTTAGATTTTTATTTTTTAGAGAGCTACTATTAAACTAAAAAAGAAGAAAATAGTTTACTAACAGCAGGATTTTCTGTTAAATTCAACAACCTAGGTAACACAAATTTGCAATTATAGAAAATCCACAGAAATCCTCTCCAATGTTAGTCACTGTTCAATAGTTCGTAATGAATGTTTTTACCAATGTGAACGTGTTTTGCATTGTTTTCAGGCTATAACACTAGAGTGGTATGTTGATGAGAACTTTACACAATAAATCTGAATGATTACCACCCAAATGGGATAAAGTTTGTATTGTATGACTGGATTAACACTGGGCAGATAAATATTAGGATTTTCTTAAGTTTTTTATCCAGAAGTGGCATTCAGAGTACCTTCGCACATCAAGTGCTGTCAGTGCAGGAGTAAGAATTCATTAGTAGGCAGGTTAAACCTCACTTTGTTGATGAATTTTATTATCAAGAGTCAGAGAAACCCATATTCCCTAGAGATAAATTTGCTCTCCGAGATTCCCAGGAAGACTTTATCTCTAAACTGCATTTTAACAAGGGAACAGAAGCCTGAGAAAGGCAAATTATCTGAGGATCAGTTCCATTTCTTACACCTGAGCAGAGCCTCCTGATAGTTCAGTTCCCAGTCCAAAGAAAACAACTTGAAGCCAAGCCAAAGCTGCAGGTAGCTATTGCTGTTTCCCTGCACAGCACCTGCTTCCAAGCACAAGGGAATTGCTTTGCTTTGTATTTGATTACAATGAACTTGACTTTGCTTCATTATTAAAGTGTGTTTGGGGGGAAAGTAATTTCATGTGGGTTTGGAAAACACTTGTCCCCCCTCAAGGGTCTGGGAAACTTTATAGCACACAATTCTCTGTCAAACACTCTGGGAAAGATGTTTCTGTGTTTACTAGACCTGCTTGGAGACTGATTGTACAAGCTGCCAGACTCAGTGGGAGATTTAGGTCTTAGATTTGCCAGGCAATAAGAAAAGCTGGTTTTGTAAGCAAGGAACGGGAAACAGAGACAAATATCAGAGACCTCAGAAACTCACGACATTGGTACTTTCCTACAGTTTCCAGTGCATATATCTTTGCTAGTTTTTAGTTATATTATTATTATTACTACTACTGCTGAGGCTTATTTTTAAAAAGGCTAGAAAAACCACCCTATTTTGATATTAAAAGGATGTAAAATTCTATCAGCACAAGTCTCAAATGCTTCAATTTCTAGAGCACCTCTTGATAGTTATTCTGGGTCAGCAGATGATTTTTGCCACCCCAGTGAAATGAGCCATAAACCACTGAAAGCTGTGCTTGCATAAATTCCATGGGGGCTTCTCCAAGCTGAAGCTTGCCAATGTTTTGTGAGTAGAACATGCTCAACATGGCAACACAGCAGCAAGTAGAATAAATCCTGTGCTTGACCTGTAAAAGATGAGGCCAAATTCCAGATGTACTGATATCTTTCAGTTGTAACAGGTGAAACATTTAATCTGGAGCTTAAATATAGTGTTTTATATACATCTGATAAATAGACTGTGGTATTTGGTATTATTTTTTTTTTCCTTTTTCTTCCCAATACTCTGCTGTTAATTTTAATTTTTGGTGTATTATATGAGCGGATATACATGCTGACTCTGTATTACCATTTAAAGTGGCGTCATATTTAGATTTTGTTCCAGCATGAAGAAATTTTATCTTTCTGGTTATTCTCTGATATTAGATCTTTGATATTTTCTTGAATTAGGCATCCAAAGAATATCTGTAGTGAACAGAATTCCTTCTGGTTAGATGTCACATGCTGAAAATTATTCCCAGTATTAGAAACAGCTAATAGCTTACAAGCAAGGTGACAACTCAAATTACTATTTTAGCAAACAAGTATAAACTCTTGCAGCATTATCTGACTGAAAGATAAGTAAATAATTAGATTCAGTTGTGAGAGACTTCTCCCCCACAGAACTTATCTGTACTGTTATCTCCCATCATAATAGCTTAGCCAAAAGAACTGTTTGCACAAGTGATAATCTAAATGCAGACATTGCCCCAGACCAATTTAGCTGGAGATGGAAGTGTTTCTAAACAAAATCTAATAGCAATAATCTCATATTCCAGCTTTCACTGTGTTCTAGTCAATTTTTTCCCCTTCTGGATTTGTTATTGGTTGGAAAGTTATCACACTGGCATCTGGGGAAGGCGTACCAGAGCCATTGTTCAAGAGTTGCTTTATTAGGATATGTTTACAATCTGACAGCATTTAGAGCAAAACAATGGAATCCTGGTGAAAAACAGGGTTAAAATGCCCCTCTAGAGCTGATGTAATCCATCCCTTTGTGCTAGGGCAGGATCAGCAGCAGTGTTTACCCCGAGACAGAAATCTCTCCAGCCCAGCTGCTGCTCCTTGCCCTTGGAGTCTGCAGGCAGTGACTCGGTGCTGCCCTACAGGGGGACACAGCCCCAGCCAGCATCTCCCCCTCCTCAGTGCAGAATCCCACCCTGCAGCTCAGACCTGCATCCTCAGGACGTGCTCACTCAGCCCCTGGGCTACACACACCATCCTTGCTAAATCCTGCTCAGAGCTGCTGCTAAAGACCTTCAGCTGGGAGGATTTAACAAGCTCCAAGTGCAGCCCAGGCTGGTGTTTCCCCTTCACACGCTTTCCTCTAACACATTTCTCGCCACAAGGCAGAATTCTCCCCTTGGCCTGGCCATCACGGGCACAAAGAAGAGCTGGTTCTATCCAGGGCCTTTGTCAGCCCTTCCCCAGCCTTTCCTTTCCCAGCCCGTGGCTCTCCAAACCTCCCTAACAGCCAGTATAAAACGCTGCACCTCCTGTGAGCTCTTCCAGCTCATCCATCACAAGCTGATGGATTTTTGCTCTCCCTGTCGCAGTTATTGTTCACTCCTGTTTAGAACCCATTATTTGGCTGATTGTGCAGAGCTCTGGGCAGATATCTGGCTCCTTGCCTGCAGCCAATCTTCCCCCAGTTTAGACTTCTAATCCTATTCTCTTCATCCAAGTGCAAAATACGGTTCTGTTGTGTGGGGTTTGTGTGTTTTGTGTTTCTTTTACTAAAATGTCATCCCCTAAGCCATCCCTGAACAATTCTGTTGTCTTAGACTTTGCTGTCAATCTTTTCTTTGAGGGTTTTCTTACTCTTCAGAAAGCAGCTTCAGTCCTTGCCCCAAATGCAGTCATCTTTCAATGCTGTAATATATGTACAATTTCTTAATTAGGAAGAGTCATGCTTTGCTCACAAGAAGGCTAAAAGTAATAAGGAAAAATAAATAAATTAAGAAATAGATAGTAAATACTGCTATTCAGCCTCTTTCCTACAACCTCATCAAGCCTTCCTTCACAAGCCTAAGAAATCCAGAAAGAATTCTAGAGCAATTTCCTTTTTTGATGCCCCTTCACACTTCCTAAATTTCACTAAACTCCTTACCTTTCAAAAATAACTGGAGCAATTAATGAGCAAGTGGCAAATATAGCCATGCTGTTTTTCTGAAAAAAAACCTTGGTATTTTGCAAGGAAAAAGTGTTATTTCACACAGATGGAAACAAAGAAAAAAATGGGAATTCTAGACAAGGTGTTCCTTCACAACACAAGCAATATTTCTTGCTTTTGCAGATTAGTCTTGTCTCTAATGCAAGTACTTACGACAGCTATGCCCTCCTACCATTATCTGTGAGCAATTTTGAAGAGATTTTGATCAAACCATTAAGCTCAACACATGTCAAAAGGTGTTTAATGGAATTTTTGTGATAGATAAAGCATCCTTCTGCCCCCAATTTCAGAAGATATCTGAATTCCTGTTCCACCACCTGGTGAAAGGGCTCGGACACAGTTGCCACAGAACTGGTTTCACTTGGGGTAGAAACACAAACATAAAATCAAACACAAAAAGAGAAAGTCTTTCAGCTTGATAAGTTTGAAGCCATTGGGTGTGAAAAGTCAGCAGTTTGGAGAGAGCAGAGCAAAAAATGCTTATTTCAAAGCAGCTCTTGAGGTTTATGTTATTTGAATCCAGGATTCTCACTCTTCATATACCCATCTCAACAGAAGGACCACTGGTTTTCTAAATAACAATTATCCTCCCAAAATAAAAGTTTCTCTATAAAGGAATGATCTGGAGAAAATTCTAGACCTCAGTAACATTGTGAAATTCTGCCATGGACAGACAGTTCCTACCACAGACAAGCCTATACATGAGATATTTCTGTTCCCTTTCCCTGGCTGGGTGTTTTTGTGGACTCAAGGGAATCTCAAAGAGTGATATAACAGTTGGAAAAAAGAATGAATGAGGGGATCTATGAGTAGTTTAGTCTTAGTTTTATTGATCATGCTGAAAATCCAATTCTCTATTAGCAAACTTTCTTTTAAAGTATAAGAGCAATGAAAAGAGGGTAGTTCTGAAAGGTTATGTCATTAGGGAAGAAAAACTGAGTCATGAATTAACTCTAAATGCTGCAGCTTTAACTATGGAACAGCATTTGCTGTGCACAGGACTGGCAGTTTCATGCACATTCAATACTCCACTGCAGAAAAGACTCTGTAATTACAATCTAAATTGTAGCTCTCAGCATTAGGAAATACATAAGGTTTCACAAAAGACCTCAGTATATCTTTATAACTTCTCTGGATCTTTCAAAAATATCAGTAGGATTTGCAAATCAAGAAGAAATTCAAAAGAGGTCTCCAAAGAAAAAAATATGCAGCCAATAAAAAAAAAAAGAACAAACTGCATATCTCTTTCTCTGAAGTTCTTTAAACTGCTCATGAAAATGCAGGTTAAGGAAATAACTACTTATAGGCATGATTAAATGTAAAACATAAATTCAATCTTTAATCTACCATATAATATAAACATAATGTTGAAATTATGATATATTTCTAATATTTCTGAGGAGTGTTCAATAAAATATGGTAACATTACACACAAAAAAAAAAATATGTTTTGATTGGGTGTGACACAGGGATATTTTAAATTCTTTTTTGGCCCTTATACCAATCCTTGTGATTTGCATTGTGAAAAGGTGTATACACTCAGGGTCATAGGAAAAGGAATGATTTATAGTCCAGATTCTTAATTTTCCAGTTCATTACCACGTCCTCATTTAATTTAGTACCTTGTTTTCCTCTGGCCAATGCATTAGCCTTAGTGTTTCCAATTTTATATAAGTATAGCATAATACCCACTGAACATTAGAAATAACTATGTACAATCTTTCTGAAAATCATCTAATTACAAATAACCCACAGTTTCCTGGTATATAAAAAGAGGAGATGAGAAACACACTCAATATCCATTAATCTACCAGAAAAGCATATATCTTTCTATCCAGATAATTGAAATTACCCATTTCATCTTTAAAGAATACTACATAATTTCAAGAACAATTGGAGTACATTAACATGAATTTTTCTATTTTAAATAGAAAGAATTATTAGTACACTAACTGGCTTTCTGGGTACATTAGATCACTGGTAATGTCATTATATCACATTAAACCATATGAACATATATTTTAAATAGAAGGAACTGGCAAAAGAAATTAAAATTCCAGCAAGGAAAATTTGACCTTTTTTAATTACTTCACTGGAGAGAGAGCTCTTTGATGATAATAATATGCCAGGTAATGTCAGATAAAGGATTATTATGAACCTTGTTCTTCAAGTAATTAATCTGCTTCAATATCGACTGCCAATAAATGTCACCACTGTCCTAAGAGCCACGTTCTGGACTTTCATGACATAGTGTGATATGTGCACAAATTAAGAATGGTCTCTATATTCCAGAGTCCTATTTACAGACAGATTTGCCCCCAAATCCACCATAAATTAATATTACTAGTCCTAAAATATTAATGATCTATAGGACTAGCTGCCTAAAAATTACTCAAGAAAAAGCTTTCAAAATAGCACATAAAAAGAAAAAATATGTGCCAGATATTTGAATTACCATATTGTCCAATCAGAAAAAGGTAATTACCTTGACTATTTTAAGAGAGAGTTTAAAATAAATAGAAAGCCAATATGATACCAACATAGATGCAGCTGAACAAAAACATGGTGAAAATATTGTTAAAATAACAGGAAAATAGCAGATAAGCTATTTCTTAATACCAGTAACAAGTCTTTTGAAGTTAATGTGAAATTAACTAATATTATATTTTAAGGGGGAAGGGCACTAAAAATTAAGGAGAAAAACCCCACAGAGCAAGTTAGATGTCTTGGAATTCTGTCCATAAATTACAATCACAGCCTGATGTTCATTTGCCATCTCAGTGCATGCTGTAACAAACAACCTTAGCAAAATTTAGAGAATAATGTCCTTTAAGAGGCCAAGGAATTGCTAAATCCAACTCCTGAATCTTACTGCTCTTTATAATGACTCATCATGGATCCAGGACTGAAATACGAGTTCCAAACCATACTTCTCCTGCAGAAATACTACACAGAAACTGCCTCCTCTGCCATTCATCCTATGGAAACTCCTGCAAACTGCCTTTACAAATCTCAGCTGTGGCTAATATGCAGCAGTCAGAGGGAAAATTCATGTGGTGTGATAGTTCCAAGACACACCAAATCTTATGCCACGACCACTATTTGAGTTCCATTCACAACCCAATTAAAACTGTAGGTCAAAAACCACCCATCTAATATTGTCTCACTGCAGATATTGATGAATTAATGGAAATACCCTGCACGAGCTGCAGAAGCTGAATATGACAGTGATGAATTTTCTTTCAGAATTGCATCACTGTGATCAAATCCTGGGGGCAAACAGAGCTGGATAACCCTGCAGCAATGAGGAAACCTCACACTCCCCTACACACGATGCAGTACATGCAGCTGAGCTGCACTGGGGCCAGTGGAGCCCAGCCCAGAGCACAGGGCAGGGCTCCTGCCTCCTCTATTCCCACAGCTGCATATCTGAGCTAACTATTATGGAGGAAATAGTGCTCCTCATCTGGAGCACTTCCTTCATCCTCTCAATCATTGCACCTCAAAGTCAAAACCAGTAAAAAGTTGGATAGTTCATGTCAACTGCCACCAGTTTCTTTCCTGCTGTTCAGTAATGAACAACATTTGTTTTTCCTGATGTGACAGTGAATGGCTCTCTGATGTTTTCTTGTTTTCATCATAAATCTCTGGCCCTCTTTTCTCATCACTAGATATCAGCTTCTACTCCCAACTACTCCATCAGCATGTCCATGGGAATTGATGGTTCAAGCAACATTGAGCATCATCCCTTTCAGACCCTTTCTGTATGTACTACAGACTCTCTGCAACAGGGGAGTTGTACAACTTCACACAAAGTGTGTATTTGACTGTTTTGTTTTATTTTTAATGGTGGGAAACATTTTTTTTAAAAAAACAGAAAGCAATTTCCTGAAAGGAATATGTAAATATGAACTCCCAACTGATAAACTTTGTTTAGTGGGAAACTCCTGAACTAAATTCATATGATGGGAGAAGGGACATGTGTTTTTAAAATCTAATTGAATCACAGGATAACTTAGGCTTGAAGGAACACAAAATGTTGTTTAGGCCACTCCTGTTCAAAACAGATGATGTTTGTCACAGCTTTGTCCAGACAGGATTTAAATACATCCAAGTTACAGATCTCGTTCCTTTGGCATCCATCTCCACAGTCTGCACAAGGCTCATTTGCTCAAGAGCCCTTCACAAAGACAGACACCCCCAATAATTCCAGTCCTGCCTGTGTTGTCAATGGAGCAGCTCCATCCATTATGGCAAAGCCCTCCTGATGCAGCTGAACACCAGAATAGGTCTTACTCTGTGCAGAACAAAAATCTTATACACATAAGAAGAAAAGGTGTTGAAAGGCTCCCCTAATGCAATCTGAATGAATTACAAAATTAACCCCAGGCTCTCAACCTCATTCACACCTTGCTACACTTCCATTTTCTCCTAATCTACACTGCTGAAAAGAAAACAGAAACAATCCTTTAATCAATAAAACCATGAACTTTGCCTTCACTGCAAGCAGTCATAGGAAGGGTTCAGATATTTCTTTCAATCCATCAATATGACTCCACTTGGACAAAATTCTTATGCCATCACAAGTGAATACATAATACTGGTGGCCTTAAAAGACCCATTAGTCATGTATTATATTTTCCCCATATAATAAAAACATTAAGAACAAATTTGGCCTAATATGTCAGTAGAGAAATATTTTCAGTTCATCTTTCAGATCTGAAGATGATAACTTTTCTGACATGTTATTGAAGTACATACCTACAAGTGCATTTTGGACACTACAGATATAGTTTCTAAGAAGAGAATCAAAACTGCTCAGCATGTCATATTTTAATACTTTTGGGGTACATTAATCTGACTGATAGCACTGTGAAATAGCTTTTTTTTTTTTTTAGCAGGAATAGACCATTTGTATGTATTTATGATTGGCTCCATTCCAAAGCTGCTAAGGTTTTATGTTCCCTCAGTTACTGCCATAGTTATGGTTTATGGGTCTGTTTGGTGAAAGTTAGGGAAATATTCTTTCCATATAGTGACAGTTGCTGTAATGCCAAGAAACATAGAAATGGCTACTTCCATTCATCATCATAAAACTGATATGCCCTGAACCTCTTGATATCATACAGGTTGTGACTGGTGCTTCTTCAGAGCCACCAAATTGCTTAAAAATGCACTTGATACAGCACTGGCAGGGCACTGATCCAAGGCTTTTACACCCCAACTACCATGAAAAAATGCAATTAGAGGATTGTACGGGAGGGTAGGAAGAGGTACCTGCTTGGCTAATAAACATGAAAGACTCAGTGGGTGAAAAGGAAGCAAAATAAAGACCACTTGAAAACCATTCAAAGAAAATGGGAAGATGATGCAAAGAGCAGCACTTCAGTGCAGATATTGGAAAAAGCAGACATACAGATACAATCAATAAAGCACTGGAAGCAGAGACTACATGATGAAAGAATAATGTAATCATGGAAATATTCAAAGTAACAAGTGATCAACCTGAAAGAATAGATACAGAAATGAATTCTGTTTAGCAATCTGTGAAATGGGATTTGATAAAACACATATAAGGAGATTTAAGCAGTTCATGGAAATGCAGTAATAAAATAAAAGGTTTATTTTAGTATTGTTTTCTTGTTTAGCAGACAGAAAGAAGTGTATTTTTGAGCTGTTTTGTGGTCAAAGTGAATCCACATGCTGATGATAGTGTGCAGAAGAGTGTGCAAGTTTCTTCAAATTTTAGTGAATTAAAAATGGAGCAAACCTGTTGCTAAATGTCTGAAAAGGAGAAAATGTGTTGATAAATCACACGTCTCACCAGTAATATGAACTGGATGAGGATTCAAATTCCATTTTGCAGGAAAAAAACCAAGACAATATTTTATGTAAAGAAAAGGATGGGAATCAAGCAAGATTGGACATGCTTTTAAAATATAATAAAGGAATTTCAATTTGTGGATTTCAGTGCTCATAGTAGCAAATTTCCTAGTAACCTTGGCTGACATTGCTTACTGCTAGGATCAATACACTTTGTGAGAATTGCAAATGCAGACCTCAAACTAGTTTAAGTGTGCTATACAGTGGATATTTCCTCTAACAGACATAATCTATGTATTCTATCAATTAAGGCCATCAGGACTTGTGCTAACTTTTACTTTTTGTGCTTAGAGACAAGAAAAACATTAAGTGGCTTTTGTGGGAAAGTACTGAAAGAATTTGTTTGGCTGAACTCATAAGCATCCACTGAGGTACTCAGCTCTGTGATGGTTTCAAGTTAAGCAAAACTTACAGCACATCTTGAATTAGATTTGTTAATCATTTGATGGTTATTAAAGCTGTTACAGCCAATACTGCATGCTTGCAAGCAGAGATAAAAAGATCCAAGTGTAATACTATTATCAACATAAAAGAAAACTCCAACCATTATGCTCACTCTTTCTTGGAAAGGATAAAATGGATCATGGATATAGAGGTCTCATACCATTAAACCACTATTCTCAAATATGTTCCATCCTACAAAATCCAATTTCTATAGCCCTTTGTATGTTCTTATTCATAGTTCATATACTCTACAATCCAGTCTAAATGATTATTTATCAAATAAATTTACCCTTATACCATTAGTAGATAACATTATCATTATAGTCTCAATGTTGTCAAGCATTAATCTTACAGATAACATTAGTTTATTTTCAAAAAATCTGACTTTGCTAACACCACTAAAGAGGTTATGTGTTCAAATGTTATCTCCTGAAATGACACACTTGTCAAGCCAAAATTATCATGCCATAAAATTAATTATTCTTCTTCTGATAAACAGAGAAAAAAGCAAACTAGGAAGTGACAAAGTGCAGCACTGCATTCCTCTAGGCCTATGTAAATAAGGTCATATTCTTTCCCTGTCACTGAACAGAAGAGAAATGAAAGCTAATTATTTACAAAAAGTAAGAAGCTATTACTTTCTTAAGAGGGTATCACCAACAAGAAATTTTATGTGCCTGTAATATTTTTTGATTAGTTCCATCTTGATAGAAATTATCATTATGGTTACTCCTAATCAAAATGGACAAAATAAAATAGTATTCTTGAAAGTTTATTGTCTTGTTACTTGCCAAGTAACTGGACCATACTGCTTGGAACCAGTGAAATATAGAATATCCCAACCTTGACTCTTTTATTAAAGGAAGAAAATTTTAATTTTCCTAAGGAGCTGAGGGTGAGAAAACATTACTTTCTTCCTTCTCCTGTTGTCAGAATTTGGATCCCATTGCTGCTGGTACAGGCCAGGGTCAATTGCTCTCCCTCCCACCCAAGCAATGGAAGTAGAAGTGGAATTATGGCTCACTGGGGACTCAGAGGAGCAGCCCAGGCTGCTGCAGGTGCTGCTGCTGGGGGAAAATGACCCAGTTCTCAGTGCTCTCCTGAAGCCACAGTGAAATCTGGAAGCACCTCCCCTCTGCTTACTAGATCCATTTTGTTGTCTATGAGGATAAATTTCAGATGGAAGGGAAATTAATTCCCACTGGGTTATCGCATTTGTTATTCCAGCATGCATTAAAAACTTGCAATAAAAATTGTAAGGAAAATGAAATATTGATACAGCTCCCAATATATATAATAAAGCTTAGGTTCCTTTTTTAAAATATTATTTTTCTGTGAATGCAGTCAGTGATATTTCTCAGTTCATCAGAGACACTGCTCTTTGAAATGTAAATGATACTGCAGGGACTGAAGAGTATTTTGCTGACAACTCTTTTTCTATAATATATCTTGGACATAATGTTTAAAAACCATTCAAATATGGAACACCGTGTAGATCACCACTCAGTTTACATGACAATGTGCATTACACAGAGGAGTTAGATTTTAAAAGGCTGAAAAAACATAAATAGGTATAACATATTTAGAGCTTAAATAGAATTGTTTTATATGAGGAATAGAATTTATAATTTGTAATAGAATTTATAATTTGTAAAGCAAGAAACAATAGCATTTGTAACATACACTGGTGGACACTTTCCATTCTCTAGGTTATCTGGATTCATTCTCTATTTGTAAGGAAATATGAAAAAATTATGAAAAAACCTCAAATAAATAATTATAAGAGGTGCTTTGGACAGGCAATGCCCACTGGGAGGCTGTGTTACAGACTTTTAATTACTGCTATTATTCTCTGCTCCTTTGAAGTTTGGTGGTGGTTTTTGAGATTCTTGGACCAGGAGAAGAGAGAGAAATCATGACAGAAGTGTGCAGCAGAGATCTTTGAGATTAGCTCATTTTATGTGCTAAGAAGAACATAATTCCTTCCTGGATTTTAGACTATCTTTAATAACTTTGATTAATTTGGCACTTATGGTTTTGGAAAGTGGATATTCTCTCTTGTGCTGTACTTTTCTTCCATTAAAATAGTCCTTTATAGAATGATGATTATGTTCACTTCTGTCTTTATCCTGTATGTCTCCTTTTTGCAGAACATCTGAGGCAATTATTGTCTAAAGGCATAATAATCTAAAAAGACTTTTTCTATTTCAGGCATCTCAACTGGTTTTATTTTGTTTAGTCATTATGCCTTCCATTCCTAGAGAATGGGAGCTACTATAAAATTGGCAGCTCTGACACCAAATTCATACAAAGCTTTCTTTTCTCTCTTGCTTCTGCTATAACTGAATGTGTTTCTGATGAGAAAGGTATTTCCACAAATAATGCCTATCAGAAAGCTGGCTGTGTGTAATAGAATTGCTTGAATTACTATTGCAGGACTTAAATTTTATACAGCCAAGAATCATTTTAATTTCAGTCTTTCAGCCATTTGGGTTTTTTTTTCCTAGGCAACAACAATAACCTCCCTACAGAGATTGTACTACAGGACAGCACAAGCTCTATTTTTGCAGAATCTGTAAATATACAGCTTGGTCTCCTGCCAGCAAACGAAGCAAATGACAGTGCTAGAGCTTTCTCGAGTCATTTGATAGACACTTAGGGCTGCAGTGGGTTTCCAAGCAGGATACCAATGTTTACTTTAGTCGTCAGCTGAACCCTTCAGCTGAACCCAGTAATCTCCCTTCTGCCTTCTTGACTCCATCTCCTTCTTGCTTCTGTGTCATTCTGTTCCCCCCAACACCTGTTATTAAAATAATTAGACATAAGCACTTTTTTTTTTTTCCCTGTAAGGCTTCTATTGCTATGTCTGTACTGGGAAGAGTGAGAAGAACCAACGAACCCAAAGGAACCAAAGAAAGGATCTTCTAGAGGGTTAGTTTGTACTTCAGTAGGATGCTGGACAAGATATGCCTTAAGCAAGAGAGTCCTCAATGATAGCACAGCTACTTCAGGACTAAATATTTCCAGTAGCACCAAGAACAGCATCCCAGCTGAGATTTAGAGTAATTCTGGATTCACATAGTTCCAGCTTTTTTAGGTAAGGATCTGTAGCTGAGGAAGTCTATTTCCCTACACAAATTTTTGCAGCTTTGAATAGCCCGACATCTCCTCTTGTAAAATTCCTCCGACACACATGCACACATCCTCACACCCCCACACTCACCCTACGGGGTGCCTATTTCTTTGTAGCTTGGTTTTCTTTTATGAGACACATTGGAAACATGTCTGACTGGAAATAACAAAGTACTTACTCTTCCATCTGTATTCCCACTGCCACTTTTCATTGTCGAATTCCTTCATTTAAGGATAAAAGGGAACTGCTTGAAACAGCTGAGGTTAGTTTATGGCATTGTTCTGTTGCTTTTGTCTGTTGCCTGTCTCATCCTTGGGACTGAACCCATTCATCCTCCCTAATTCTATGGGCAAGTTTGAGGTTTCTGCTTTCAGAACAACCCTGGCACATCACAAAGCCACAGAACTTCTGTAGATACATGAGCAGTGAAAGTCAATAAAGTGCTCAGGAGCAGCTGCAATTTACTGAGAATCCTTGGCCCTGTAGGCAATCCTTTGTGGATGGGGGGACGACATATGATTCTCTGATAAACAAAGTTTGACATCAATGTCTTGGTACTGCAATTGAAATATTTCCTTTGCACTACAGATGACACTGTGATTCTGATTATTCTCATTTCTCTTGCCAGTTGTAAATAGGACAGCAATAGTAATGTGGAAAAGCAAAGTTAATGTGAAGAGTTCCCATTACTTAAATCCTAATAATTAGCAAGGCTGGAAATAGGGTTTTCTTATTAAAAAAAACCCCAAAAAACAAGAAAACAACCAAGGAAACAAACAAAAAACCCAAACAAAAAACTCACCAAAAAAACCCCAAAAACAGCATCAGCCTACTCATTTCCCAAAAATGGTTTTATTCTTTTTTTTTTTTGGTCCAGAGAACTTCCTGATGGAAAATGCAATGAGGTAGTATTTCAGAAGGCGGATCTCATTGATGCAAGTCATAAAGGATATTCCTTTTACATTTATTATGCAAATTTGGTATATATTTTACAAATAATATTGGTTTTATTAAATTTCTTCTGTGACCAAAAAAGTCTTTAAATATTTGAATTTCAAAAATTATGTTAAATCAAAAGAATAAGGAAAAATCAATCAATATTGTCAGTTTAAAATTATATTAACACAGAAAAAAAATCAGGGTTTTGGTTTTTTTTTTTTCTTTTTAATTTATGAGTCACACTTTAGTCCTCTAAATTATTTTAGTACTCATAGTAAGGTTTATACAGGAGGAAAAAAATAACCCAACCCTTAGGTCCTATACCTCCTGGTGCAAGCAATCAAGGCTTTTTTGAAAACCAAATTTTTTTTATGTAGCAATTTTAGAAAGACTTTATAAAATGAGATTGTTTCATGCTTCTTTCTTTGATTTTTATATGAAAGCTAGCCTTGAAAACTGGCAATAGGTGTCAGCAATTCTGATATAGTGCAATGGTCTGCGCCTAGGTATTCTGCAAAGATTGTATGAAGCTGAGACATCCTTTCATAAGAAAGTGCAAAACAAGGGTAAATTAAAATTTTCCAGATGGAAGAATATATTTGACACCAAGGAAATTTACTCCTTGATGATCATTATGAATTACATTTTTAACATACAGGTTAAAATAAAGTGGCTTTACATAACATTGTTCAAGACAGCAAAAAGATCTGACTGAAACAAGCTTGAGAAAGAGAATTTCCAACACGATAATGGATTCTTGCCCTCCTGATGTACTAGAGTTACAGAATCCTACTTCCACAAAAGTCACTGAAGGAAAAAAATCACAATTATTTCAATGGAATTTAGATACAAATCAAGGAATTTCTGTGGCTTCTTAAATGGGTTAATGTATTAGGACAGACAAGTATCCCTAAGAAAACTAGGATAAAAGAATTGATTGAAAATTGCATCCAGAAAATGGTCCTGTATTTCATTTTATCTCCAGCATTCTGAATAAAAAAAAGATAAAAAAATTATAAGACAAAGAGAATTCTCTTTGTCTTATAAAAGAAATTCTCTCTTAGTTTTCAGCTATGCTGTTTCTTAAAATTTCCAAAACTCCAAACCAGGAGGAAACAGGAACAGTTTCGTGTAGCTAAACTGCACTTTTATATGCTGGACCAACCCAAATCATAATGCTTTCTTGAAATTAAGAGTGGTTTTTTTTTTTTGCTGTTGTTGTTTGAGCACCAGCATGGCACTGATCTGCCACCCTCTCAGATGCTGACAGCCTTAATTTTCACTTAGGGCAGGCTGACAAACTGTGGCTTTCCCCCAAAATATTGGCAGCTGGGACAGGTGGACTTGGGTCCAATATCTTTGCATTTACAGTACAACAAACACATGATCCAACAAATCAGAACACAAATTAAGTGGTTTGCTGTTCAGTGACAAACAGAACAAGCATCTATCTCATTTCATCAAATAAGGACATACCTATTTTCCAATTTTTTCACAGGGGAGGAAAACAGTAATTAAAAGCTCAAGGAAAACTACTCAGAGTTACAGCACACCAAGGTTTCTTTGATTTTCTATTTCATCGAAGATAGAGATGCTTGGATTTTTTGACCAGTTGAGAAGGGAAAAACTGAGAATAGGAATATTTCCAGTATATGAAAATGTTTAGTTATCTCTTCAGACCAAAAATTTTACCCATATTATGTTATTCCTCAAGATTTACTTATGTTAGTAAAATATGAGTGGATAATGGTGAGAAATTTGATTTTTTCCCTGTTAGGTAATTTTGGCTAGAAGGGAGGCACACTCACACTGCTAACCCAAGCACAAATGAAGGAGATATGATACTCCTGAAGATGATTGTCCATATGCGATTGCCTTACACTGCTTTCAAGAAAGCACCTTTAGTTATTCAATGTTAGGTTGGGTTTTTTTTTTGCAGATATCTTATTCTAGAAAATAACACTAATCTCTGGTATCTCTGTGATAGAAACAGTCCTGATGGAGGATTTTGTCTTTGAACCTGAAATTATTTCTGAAGGTGACTATTTTTTTGAAGGAACTACACTTTACTGAAATTTTTCTGCACTGTAAAAATTTCATCTTCATAAAACAGATACTGGCTTATTTCCTTTTGAATAACCTAAATCCACAGAAACTTGCAGTACAGTTAATTGATTATCCTTCATTTGAAAATATTTTCAGATGATGTGCAATGCAAAGTACAGCTAACCATTGATACAGAGTGTATATAAGTGTGAGTATTGTATAAAAACCAAGAACCCCAAGGATTCCCTTCCCCAGCTGCTTTGCAGAATACACAAATATGAGGCATTCAAAAAGTGCCCAGAACTGTGGCTGAGGAAGCAGAAGAAGTAGTGCAGATACACTGGGAGAGAAAGTACATTTACCCATTGTACCCCAGCTCAAGAAATCAGGAAAATATAATTTAAATGTGACCATTAGTAAAATATGGCTACAGCCCCAGGATTAGCTCTTAACATCAAACATACTCCAAACCAAGAATTGATTTGGAAGAATTCTTTTCAACAGAATATTAAAAAAGAAGTGTTATAGGAGCCTTTTCAATTTGATTGCATAAATAAAATAGAATTTATATTATTTAGATTCATTTTCTACTGCTTTATCTAAGCTTAATTTTATCTGTTTTATTGATGTAAGTCATTAAAAACACATATAATGAATACATTAGTACTGACAATATTTTATCTTTTTATTGCAACAGGCAGTGAAAGACACATTGGTCCTTTTCCCTGAAGTTCTAATGAATAAAGAATACTACTTCAATATAGAAAGATGAATAAAGATGTAGAATGACATCCCATATTAAATCCATATTTTACTATTTAATCGAATGGCATAAGTTAAGCTGGTTATGGTTGTTCTTGTGTTGTATTATACAGGTATTACCATTATAGCTAAAAAGATTTAGAAAAATCACAGTATTGCTAATTTGGACATAACCATTAACTACTATGGCTTTATTAGTATGGTTGAAAAGCCAGACAAGAGCTGGGATTTATCATATTTATTAGGAAGAAAGAGTAATTGCCCTGCTTTTTTGTTAACACAGTGGTGGTCGGTCAAACAGCACTTGCTTTTGAAGTAAAATACATCAAATTGCTCTCTATATAGAGGAAGATAATATCTGGCAGTTAGTAAAAGACAGACAAAAAGAGTGTAACTCAGCAGAGAGAAAGGACATAGATCAGACCAAGGAGAAAATAAAAGTGGAAGGGAAAAAAAAAGGAAAGAAGAAAAAGAGACCAAGGAAGAAAACACTAAAATAAAAATTATATTTTGAGGCCCACTTCCACAGAAGCAGAAATATGATTTTATACTTAAAAGATTAGACTTGTCATCAGCCTAAAAACTCTGAAAGTATAACTCAAAATGTGACTGGGTAGAAACCTGGTGCATATTACCTCTACCCTTCACCTGCCACAGTCCAAAAAGATTTTTATAGAGGGCAAGAAGCAGCTCCATGTGTGTGTGACAGATAAAGCCTTTTTGTCTTGCAAAGCACAGAAAAGCAGCAGCTGCTTTTACAAACACATCAGTTGTGAGAGATAGAGTTGAACTGCATAATCAGCATATCCAGATCACTGGAATGCTAATTAAACCCCAGCCACCAAAGAGGCATTCCTGACTGCTGCAGAAATTGATCCACCTCTTGATGGGAGGCATTCTTCCTGAAATATATTTCATGTCTTATGGTGGATATAAGTCAGGAATTGCATCAACTCTTCTCCTGGAATACAATCTTACCCTTCCCCAATTTGCTCTAACAAAGCACACCCCAAGTGGGTTAGAGGCCCCACAATTACAGATGTGTGGGGCAATCCATTCAGTCTGAAGGTGCAGCAACTGGAAACTGTCTTGTTGATATTTTAAAAGGTAAAATAAGGCATAAAGCTGTATTTAGGCCATTTGAACAAGTGAAATCAACCTTGGAAGCAGCTGTGGATGCTTTCTTTTGTTTTTTTTTGTTGTTTTTTATAAGTGGATACTGCAAACCACAGTATTTTTGCACGCAGTGAATATGTCTGCAAAGAGGGCCATAGCCCATGGCTATCACTACAAATCTTGGTCAAGGACACTTGGGCAAGGCCAAATTCATCCAGCAGCTCTTTAAGGATTGTTCCAGGGACATGTCAGGTCTCCATCTTCACAGTATTAATGTTTAAAATGAGGATGAAAATTGGGAGAAATATAAAGAAAATAGCAGGTAGAATAAACATTTATCCATTTGTTTTTTTACAAAATAACTTAGATAACGTAATTATAAGAAAGGGGGGAAAAATACGATGAAAAGAAAGAGAGAAAAAGATGGAGTGCTCCAAAAACTGAAATATTTTCAGAACTTCCAGAATGTTTAATAAGAGCATGTTGCAATTTACATTGAGATGTGGAAAATTCAATACAGTTTGCACCTCCCAGAATTCTGGAGCTGCCAGCTCTGAAGGAATGGGGCACATAAATAATGCATTTCATGTTATTCTTGGTCTGCAGCTGATCTCCTACTGAGCACTGAGAAAGAGTTTTAGAGCCCTAGGAGACAGCTGGTGCTGTCTAGCGTGTTTGACTGATTTTGTGAGCAGAGAATGAAAGGCATGAAAAGCAAAATAAGAACCTATGATTCAAGATGTATTTTCTCCTGAAAGAAAACATGGAAGGTTACAAAGCTGCACAAGAAGGCTCAATTAAGAGTAATCTGCTCTAAAGAATTATATTATTTGAAAGTTAAAAGCCGCAAGTAAATTGGATAGAAATCCAAACGTGGAGTTGTCTCTGCAAACAAACTGGATTGTGTAGTTTGTAAGCCATAATATTTTGCATTTCCACCTGTGTGCCAGCAAGCTGATGGCTGTCAAAGATTTGCATCACTAGAGACTGTGGTCCTCAAATGAGATGCCATCCAGGATTCAGCTGCAGCTTTGTGAGACTGAATTTCAACTGTTCTTCAATGCAGTCTGCAGGGATAAAGGTTTTCAGCACTGGGTAGGTTTTCTGGAGAGGGCACTAAACCCATGGGTGGTTCTGCTCTTTCCAAAGACCTACTCAGACTGCAATTGGCAGGGCCCATTCCTCTTCTCCAACAAGTTGGCCAGCTGCAGGAGAAAACATTTCTCCAGCTGCTTTCTCATCCCTCCACAAACCAGTTATTCTCTTTGTAGAGTTTCTCTCTAAGCAAATTAAACTCCCTAAACCAAAAGTACCCAGTAGAAGGGCCTGCATCTGATGGTTCCTATTTACAAAGACAGGCCACCAACATGCAGTCATGGCAGTGTCCAAACACAAACAATTGGGCTGAAAATGTGCCTTTTCTCACAGGCTTCATTAATTTGACCTGTAAGAAGGCTAGAGATTAATGATGAATTTTAGCTCATTCAGAAAAATCTAAAAACCACAATTCCCACAGATGAACTTCCTGTACATACATTTAGAAATGAAATTCATTTCTCAAAATAATTCTCATTCTGACTAAGTCATGACTCCTCCAAGACACCAAGGGAGACAAGGGTTAAAACTATTGCATTTTACAAGGATTCAGTAAGACAGAACAGAAATTAAATCACTGCATCCCCTCAGCTAACAGGTTTCAAACATGAAGCCATTGTAATTATGCCACTAACAACAGAAATTCCACCAAACTCACACCACCTCTGTGTAACAGCTGATTTGGCAGAAACCCCTCAAAACATGTCCCAGCTTGAAAAGTATTTTCCAGAATTCAGGAAAATGAGACAGAATCTGCTGCTTCTATTCAGCCCTGAAGAGAGCAAAAATGTATAAATCATGGTTCATGGAAGAAATATGGGGAGGAGAATTTCTCTACACCACAGATGATGAATCCTGGGCAGGTAGCCTTCAAAAGATGCACATATTGCTATCACAGTGAGAAAATTCCAGTGGAAATCAATTTCACACTCTTTATCAGCCACAGTAATCAGCCAGGAAATGAATTAGCATAGCCCAGAGGAAAAGGTACTATCAAACAGGGTCTTGATCCAGTGGAGCACTTAATCTTATGCTTAATATTAAGCAACTGAGCTGTTCCATTAAGTCACATATGCACAAATTAAACTTGGCCTGGAACTAAAAATAACTGAAATAATTTCTACCAAGTTATCTGTTATATCCAGTGTTTTGTTCTATTCAGATTGCTAATGAAAATATTCTCATTTTTCAAACTACCTTAAATTATTTAGCATATACTTGCCTATTTCTACCACTTGTGCTTGGGCTGGATGCCATTCACAGTTCAGGAAGTTGTTATGAAAATGTTGATCCATCATATAATATTTACAAATAATGATGCATACTTTCTTTTCAATGACAAGTATGGATTTTAGAATAAAGTTTTTGTTTTGCATATATTAACAGCTTCAAAATTTTCTAATATTTATACGACATTTTCTTTTTCTGAAAAAAAAGCCTTAGTCATTATACATATGTTGAAAAGTGGCATAAAGGCAATCAAAGCATAATAATTTTTCTTTCCTCTGGGCAGCTAGTCAGATGTATTTTTGTTTCAAATACTATTTATATATCCTCTACATATGCTCTCAAACAAATTTTGGAGACAAATTTTGAAAAGAAACACTCTTTAATCAGCAATGCAGTCCCAGAATCAGAAAAACAAAGAAATCCTGACAAGTGAGCATGAAATGAAAGCTAGAAAAATGAAAACAAACTTCAAATTTTAAATATAGCTAGAAAAAATGCCAGTTTGAAATATGAATAGGAGGAAAAATAAGATTAGACAGTCCTGGGACTTGCTTGAGGATCATTGAGCTTTAATCAGTAACTCATATCACCCACAGAAGCCAGACAAATAACTTGCAGATAAAATAGTTTTAAAGTACAGAGAGGTCAGCCCTCCTCTACACAGAGTTAGGTTAAGGCCATTTTTATTCCACCTAAGCTGATTCAAGTCTTCTGAACAATTTAATCTGGCTGCTCCAAGGGGCAGAGCCTTGACAAGGGAAGGTAAAACGAGAGCAGAATTGACAGAGGGGAAAGGAAGACAAGCCCAAAGAAGCAGGAGTGTGGCAGGGTGGGAAGGGAGGAGTGCTCTTGGCACTGATGCACCTGGACAAAATACCAGCTACCACTAATGCAGAGGATTCAGTGTTACATTCCTACATAAAATTCTGTCAGGACACCTAGAGGGAATGAATTATAGCTGGAAAATGATGCTATCAAAATGTCACCATTTGCATTCAAATTCACCTGTTATTTCTAATAGCATAATTTTATATTTAAGGTTATGTATATTTAGAGAATGTACAAAAATGTGAATATTACGAACATATATATTTTTCCTGTTTACTTTCTATTACTCCATAATCACCTTTCAAAACTGGCATTTAAACATCCACAACTTAAAGAGATTGCAGATTCCTTCTAAATTGAATTCAGAGCTTACACATATTGTGAATTACCTAAAACATTGACCTACATTACCTTATCAGAAAAAGAAAATACCTTGAATATAAAGGGAAAGCCAAAGCAGTTCCAGCTGTTGTAATCAATTTCCATTTGCAGTGGGATTAGAAAGCTTTATTTAAGGGATTGCAGCACACATTCAATCCACAGATGGGAACTAAGGGGCTCTTGCAGCAGAGTACTCAGGGAAATATTTCTCTTCATGCTTGCCAAGTCTGTTATATGCAAACTCTAAGGGCATTATTTCTGACTTCACAGTCTCATACTCCCATAGAAGGCAGCAAGAAGAAAAAAAATTCTTTCAGATTAATAAAAATTGTATCAAGCTGAATATAGCCCTTGTTTTACAGGATTGCTGTGCAGATACTTGATGTAACTGAAAAGACTTTTGGACACGAAAAAGCCCCTCATCTTTTAATGAATTTTGTAGTAATTCCTTTCTTTAAGTAATTTAACATTAAAGCCTTTTAGAACTATGAATAGTAAAAAGGATGTGTAGTTTTTAAAAATATGTAAGATAATGAGATGAAGTCATCCCAAAGATCTTTTTTTTTTTTAACAGACAATAGGACATTGCTGGATACTGCTTTAAATTTTAATAAAAGACAAATTTGCATGCTAAGAAAGGATAGTTTCTCCCTCCAAACTGCAAAATAAGTTTGCAGTTCATTTCACTTTTAAAAAGTAAATGATGTAATAATTTTTTGCTGCTAGCAGTACTGCTGTTTGGAGTGCTAGTTGGCAGATTGAGTGACCAACAATATTCACCACCTATTTTAGCAAAAAAAACCCCTATGACTTCCATTTTAATGATTTTTGTCTCTAAGGGTTTTTTCCTTAGGCTACTTCAGCACCCCCAGTACCCACCCCAGAGACTCAGAAAAGGTAATTTATTTCTGAATACTCTGAAAATTTCTATATTTTTAAGCATTCATCCATAAAATGCATTGGGTTAGCCTTCACAACTCATCATTTTTGTAACTATGGTCAAATGGAGACATTAAGATTATTTTTTCAAAACCAGAGCCCTTTGGCAGCCCACTCCAGACAGCTAGTAAAGGAATCAACATTAGACTGCTCACAAATGAGATTTTATTTATTGCACTACACACTGCATACCTATAAACCTTATTTAAAAAATTCATTTGCAAGTAGATGTTATAGATAAAAAGAAAAATCTGAATATACAGCTAAACAAATCAGAATGTTCATCACCTGATAATTTCAAACATATTTTACTGCAAACAAATGTGACAGCAGTGCACATACAATGGCACCAAACATGAGAAATCCCCCTTTTCAATTGCTGACACAAAAAGTTCCCTTGCCCCAGTTCCAGACCAGTATTTTTGCTAATGATATCTGCAATATTTTGCTAGTCAAGGAAAATGAGTCAACAGTTGAGAGGAAGAGATAAAAGAAAAGAGCTAAAAGATATCAGTCTGGAGGCCCACACCAAGACTCACGTCCTGTCTGTTTTGCTTGGCCAGACACAGAAATCTCAGTTACAAAAGCAGCTTCCTTTGTCTGAATATCTGCTGGGGGCAGATACAGAAATGGCCATGGTACAAAACATACCCATTAACTACTTGGAAACAAGACCAAACCCAGCCAGAATGTTCATTACTATCTGCAGACTGGTCTCATTTCTAATCCAACTTCTGGTTTGAATATACGTAAACCTTAGATCTCTTCCTAACAGACTGATTTTAATTTGGAGTCTGACCATGGCAGAGACCTCACTTCTTCTCATGAACATTAACCTCCTGTGACAAAATTGAGCACATTTGCTGACAGAATGGTTTCTGTGAAGGACTCTTGAGATGAACAAACAGATGAAACTTTACTGGATGACCTGATTATAGAAAGATGCTGAGAAATTTTTTTGGCCAGGATTTTAGAATATGCCAAATATTGAGTATGCCTAATGTCCAATTATTTTAGCTATGTGTAATGGAAGCATAGTTGGGCCTGCATTAGGCTGTCTTGAAATAATTGCATTTGAAACAATTAAGTCTTTAAAAAGAAAATTGAAGTCAGCAGTGAAATTCTCAGTTGAAAGGTCAGATGAGTGAAGCACTTAAAATCACAGCAAGAGATCTACATACTATTAGACAATAGTGGAAACATGAGAAAAATTTAGAGATTCAGAGAGGAGCCTGGGAGACTCCTTTGCCACTGAATTTTGCTGCTAAGACAATGGGATCAGAGCAGCAGCTTCAGAGAAACTGTTATACCCACTAATCACAGATATTCAGTGGAAAAAAGGGGATAAGCAAGAAACCATTTGCTGAACACAGCTCTGAATTTGTCTCTGAATATGACAAAGCAGAGAAACCTCCTCCACAGCTCAGAACAGCCAGAAAAAGAAAGGAGCTTGAAGAAAAGGTGAAGAGGGGATTGAAAATGTTTTAGGATTTTAATTGTCCTTACAGTGCTAACACCTAAGAGGGAGAGCTGCCACAGTGCTTCCATGCTGGATTGCCTTGCAGAAAACCAAGAGAAATGGAAAGGAGATGAATCAGCAGAGTTACTGTTCATCTACTTACTGACTGATATCTTTTGTCTTCCTTCCTACAGTTTCCATTTCTTCTTACCAGCTGATTGAAATCTAATCAGAAATTTTCACAATCATTCACATGGCAACAAGGGCCACACTTGAGTAAATTGTTACACTGACCATGTGATATGAGAATGAGTATTACTTTGTAAAAAGTGTTGTACAAGTTCTCAAAACTAGACCAAAAATCTCTTGCAGTAAAAAAAAAAGTTAAAAAAAACCCTCAAAAAAACAGTTGGGGAATTAAATTTTTGGTGCATCCTAAGAAAAGCAGTGGAAGCAATACAAAGAACTCAGTCCTGCAATGTAGAGCTACCAGTTTAGAAATAAATTGGAATATTCTTATTTGTTATAAGACATGTTACATCTGCAACTTTACTTTTAAGATTTTGGGGCTTTTGTTTTTATTGAAACTCAACAAACTTATTGCACAAGTATTTGCAAGCTGCCTGCACAAATTTATGACAATTCAACTGTATAGGGAAATCAGAGCAAGGCAGAAGTAGTACAACTGCTCAAAAAGAGTGGGAAGAGAAATAAAAACAATATGTGCTTATTTCTTATTCAGCATTCTCAGCATTAAACTTCCTTACAAAAAAATCTCTCTCCTTACAATGCAAAAGGGACACAGCAAGATAAACTCGGCAGAAAGCAGCCTTAGAACAATATGTAAAATCAGTCTTGATAATTTATATACTCACTGTATCAGCTCAGAAAAAGGTTATCTAGGCAATCTGAGAATTAATTCCAGAAGATTTAACAAAGTTGTTTCTGTACCAAAGTGCAAGCAAAATTTTTAAGATATCCACATTCCTATGTCATTTCTTCCCAGGGATTCTCAGACTGTGATACAGTAAACTGGGATGAACTTCTCAATCCTTTTGTCAAAGAAAGATTTAAAAAAGTGGAAAAAAGAAAAAGCAAATGTATTTTAATATTTTCTCTTGCAGTCAAGTTCAGATAGCCGTTATCATAGCCAGCTGATTTAGCAATCCAGACAATTAAATAGTATATTCCAAGCCATTAAAATTTATTAATTTTTAATGTTACACTTGAGGGGGTATTATTTCTCAGTTTTTCTTTCTAGCTTTCTTCCCCCCTTCATGGTTCAAAATTTAAAAAAATGCTAAAAAAAGTGATAATTCCTTTCTTTTTTACAAAAAAATAAAGAAAGCAACTTTATGATCTAGTTCATGAAAGCTAAAGATGCTAAGACTAATAATAAAGGAACAAAATTCAGTCGTAAAATTGCTACTGAGAAATTATTGCACAAATATGTCTTTGAAAGGAGTAAATACAGTTTCCTCAGAAGAATAAGATTTTCAAGTTGTATTGATTTTTTTATCTCTGATTTGTCCTTCTGGAAATTGTTCATAATTTCACTGAAAATCATATTCTTTTATAAAATGCTAAAAGAACTTAGAGCAACATTTGCATGTTCTATTTAATTCTCTGATTTCCTCAGAGCTATTTCTGTTGAGGTAAATTACATTTCTAGTGAAACACACAGGTTTAGTCTTCACGATCCCTAGGCTTTTTCAATAATGTTACACTTTGAATGACATACTTGAAAAAATATTAGAACAGGGTGCCATAAGAAATTTCATTCCATGTGAAGGAACAATAAGACAATGCAGATTTTTTTGGCTCTGTTCCTGAACAGCATTTATGTCAGTATTTAATACTACATTGCTATCCCAAAGTGAGATTGAAAACCCTACTGTTATGGAAATTGGCATTAAATTTTCCACTTCTTCTCTGAGAAAGTCTTATCAAGCAAAAAGAAATGGCACATAAGGTAGATATCTTTATTCCCCCTCTTGCTTGGATATGACAATCAAAGGTAAAAACCCACTCCCACTGTACCCTGAACATAAGTGCTTATCAACAACTCCTAAAACAAACCATGTCTATGGATAGAAACGATGCTCACAGAATCTCAAATACCACTAGACATTACTAAAAGAATGCAATGAACTAGAGTCTAAGGACTCTGATTATGACACTGAACCTTATTTTACTTCTTCTTGCACAAGAAACAACCAAGGTTGACAAACAGACTTTTAAAGTGAAATGTTCTCATTGCGGTGGTTCCTACACGTTGTACTTACAGCTTCATCCTGTACTTACAGGAGCACTGGAGGTGTGTAACAACATAATAGAGCAAAACTATATGATGTTCTAAGCTATATTGAAAAGGATTTTTTTCAATATTAATGTGCAGCATAAGCACTTAGAAGCACAGACTTGGCTTTGAATCCCCTTCTTTCCTCACCCCTTTGTCGCACCAGTGCAGGCAAGCTGTTTATTTGAACCCCAAGCCCTTTGGACAGTCTCAGCTCGACAAGCAGATATGATATATGGGCACTCACACTCCTCCTCATCTGTTGCCATGGCATTTTGCCTGCTCACAAGGTGATTGGACAATTTTGCAATGAAAGTCAGCACCAAAGATCAAAAGCTCTCCTGTGGAACAGTGCAGCCTCTGCCATCTGTTTTGCATGATGCTTGACAGGTACTGGGAAGAATGGATGAGAAGGCAATACCATGTCATGCTTTTACCAATTTTTCCTCAGTAGCTGACATTTTGTCCCACCTTTCTTCCACCTGCTACTTGAAAAACTGCAGAGAAAAAAACAAAACAACAAACTTCAAAACAGAAGAGAAAAAAACAATCATCCTCCTGTAACTGAAGTAACTCACAGAAGTTGCTAAACAGAGGCCAGCAGATATCATCACACATGTAACATCTGCCGGCATGCTAGGGGAAGCAAAAAAAAAAAACAACTTAAAAAAGTAAGAGTTTCCAGCAAGAGATGCTACTCTGTTGTTAACACATTCTAAATAATGTTAAATAGTCATGCAGAAAAAAATTATTTACAACCAAAAGTAATATTTCTGAAAGAAAATCATTGGTGGAAAGGTACAAAAGATTCCGCAGCTTCTTATAATCAGATTTCCTGGAAGACTGAGTTGAAGTATTTTAAAGAATTTTTAAAAGGACCAAATGAATGGCAACAGATTAAACTAAATTAAATGTCAATTTACTGAGAATGTGTAACTCTAAATTCAGGTACATCAGTAGTTGTCAAATGTTTGCTTCTTATCCATTTCTGTAAAAAGATAGAAGATGATACTTCCCTTCATTAAAAGATGTGAAGTGGGTTGTCTAAATTGCAAGTTTTTTAACATTCTAGCTTTCATTTCCTACTGGGTAGGACAAAAATCCACAGAATTATTTTCCTGTCTCACAGCTCTTACTGTATTCTGCTACATTAAAGACAAATAATTTTGAGCATTTGTATAGTATCTCATTTGTCTGTATATAAGAATATTACAAAGCAATCCAATTTAATTTGGAAGGCCTTCAACAACAACAGCCTTTCGAGTATATTCTAAACCACAGTTGATGAAGATTTCCTATTCATCATTCCTGACCCTTTTAGGTTTCCAAATGCTCTCTCTGTAGAGACTGCCATGAAGGCAGAAATATTTTTCTCACCACAGGCAGTCCCATCATTCCACCTCCCTAGGTGAAAGTGTTCTGATGTTGCTGAAGGATTTGCCTGCAAATCAGAGTACAGAGGCCTTTCTTGGGTCCAGATGAACTCTTACTGCAATGCAGCAGCTCCCAGCAATGTTCAAGACAACAGCTATTATGATGAAGCTCATATGGATATTCCTCCAAAGAACAGACTCATTTCTAAATTATTTACATATGCTATTTTTTTATTACCCATGCTGTTATGCATTTGAATTGCGTTGCTCTCATTTATAGCAGTACATATTATGGCTAAGACTTTAAAAGCCATGAATCCCTCAGGTGGCTTTCAAGATCTAAATGTGACCTCTTAGTTTATGCTCATTTATAAAGGATTTGCAAAGGAAGATGCGCTTTCATTCTAGCAGCAGCTTATGCAAATTATTTTTTGTTATCAGATGCCCATCCTTCAGTATAATCATTAATTAGCAGACTGGATACTGTGAAGACTGTATGCAGTTGGTAATTATAATTGGCAAAAAGAAAATCAGGCTTTCTTTGCCATAGAAATAACAGACATTATAAAATCAATACATTTACTGCAAAATATTACTGGTAGCACAATATCTTATATTACTACGATAATGAATATAGACTGGAAATGTGAATAGTATTCTCACTTGAAAAACTGTAGTACACTTCACATTAAACCAATGTTGTAAAATGTTTGGCAATATATACTGAGGAATGCAAACAATAGCCACAGTTTGGGTCATCAAACTGTGAAAAATTTGTTACATTTTTACCAACAATTACGAGAGCATATCCCTTAGGCTTCTTTGAAGGAAGGATTCCTTTTTATTTTCTTTTTTTGTTTTTCAGCAGGTCCAGGAACAAAATGAATGCAAAACCAACTTGCAATAAAAGTACAGTTTCTCAACATCACATAGATTGGCCTCCTCACTTTGGCATTGTCACAGTCAAAAATTTGCTTTCAAAATAAAATCTGACAATGTGTCCGCTGATAAAATTGTTTAAATAACAAAAATGCTATTAATCACATAGCTCACAGTTCCCACAATTCAAAGACTAGTGCTTCAGAGAATATTTAACTAGGTGAAAAGCCTAATCTTATAACAGTAATTGCTATATAAGAGATTTGGTGATTCCAGCAAGGAAAGGTGCATTTTTTTGGCTTGTCAATGGAGAAAGACTAGAAAAAAGGAAAGCCCTCCTGCGGGCTGGAGCTGATGCAGGTTCCAGGTGCCAGATGAGCTCCCTCTCTGACATGAGGCAGTGCTAACTGGGATCCATTGGCTGACAGTGCTGCCTGGGATTTGGAGGAAAACCCATTCCTTACATCAGCAGGCTGCAAAGCCAGTCCCACACTCCCCCTCTGCTTTACTGCTCCTGTGGGCTTAAGGAGACCATGGACCCTTCATCCTTTCGAAACAATTACTTATCTGCTCCAATCCATGGTGTGTCTCAGAGAATTGTTTCTGGGCTTTTCTGTTTCTATTCCTGACATGCATCATTTAAGCTTGTTCCAGTTACTGATCCACTCTAGCCTTCCTCCTTTCTTTGAACTTTAAATCTTGCTACTATAGCACTGAAATGTTCTCACTTCATACTTTTTGCAGTCATGATTTTCATTCATAATCCTGAGTATGCATATTTTAACTGTGAATTTTTACTTCAGACTCCAATCCCAAGAAAACACAACACAATTAAAAAATATATCAAGCATATGGTACAGATTTAGTCAATTATAGCCAATGTAAGTGCACCCAGCCTTGGAAAGTAGGAATCACTACCAATAACACACATAAGTCTCAAAATCTATGAAAATGGGAAGGAACAGCTCTTTTGTTAGAGAGGTCTTAGCAGGTAAATTAGCACCAGATTAGGAGGTGATATAGTAATGTAAATGAAGATTTTATTAAAGTATTTAGCAAAGGCAAATCCAAGAAAAATAGGCAGTGGTTAAGATGGGGGAGAAGCAGAATAAAAGCAGTAAAATAATTAGGTCATGTCGTAACACTTTTACTCTGTTAAAGTATCTCTGCTAAATCAGACAGCATATCCTTGGCATATTGCATTATCTATGACAGATGGATGGAAGACATTCAGAAAGTAAGCCTTACTCTACATGACAGTACAAAACTGATAATATAATCAATACAGCTTCAGGGTACATGAAATTATCTGAGCATATTAGTTAAATGTGACTTCACACATGGAAGTGTGTCAGGGAGACAAGGAGAAAATGAGCGTGATATACATGCCTGCAGATACACATGCCTGCAAAAGCAGACAAACTGAGAATTAATCTGAATTCCATCAGCTAACACATACATGAACAGTTTGAAATATGAAAGACACACTATTACCATTTCATTTTCCTCAGGCAAGTAATGTGATTTAGAAGTGCTTCAACTTTTCCCATTAATCTTGATGCAGGAAAAGAGAAAACATAAACACTGCTTAATAGTGTTTTGTAGTAATAGTTAAACTCAGAGATTACAACATTCACTTGCTTATACTTTGTCCCTGCACTTTTGAGTCACCACTCTCATTTTAGTATCACGAGTCAAATTTTCCCTTTTCCATCCATACTGATAGTAAAGGTTTAAGTAAATGTAAGTAAAGGTTTTCCATCTCTTCAGCCACACAAGCTGAGTTTCAATCACGTACCACTTTCTAGACCTCCCTGCTGTGGCAGTGGCTGTATAAAAGAAGCCACATGCATGGATAGGTGTGGATGTGACTCCAGCTGGACCCCTCTGTCCCTGAGGAGGGAATCCCCACTCTCATCACTCACAGCCATTTGGCTGCTGCCCCTCTGTTTCAAAAAAAGGTAACAGGCCAGCTGGAGGGCGCTCAGCGTTGGGATGCAGCTTCCTGGCTGGCAAAAAAACACACACACACAGTTTATATTTTGGATGGAGGCACTCTCCAGCCCTCATGCTGGAACAGCAATGCATTAAGGTATTCCAGATTTGCTAGAGAAAAGAGCAGGAGCAGGCTCTCTATATGTTAGCAATTGCCCCTTCACCTGGGAGAGCAATCCAGAGCCCTGGTCACTGAGACAAGCCTAATTCTGTGTCTTACATTACACTGCTACTGTCTTCTCTTATTCTGAAAAATTATACTGAAAGTAAGTAATATTCAAATGTCTGCATGGACTTTATGTGTGCTGCAAAAGCCTGCTAAGTGGTCTTGCTCATGGCAATGTTTCTATCTCAGTCTTTGAGTGGTGACATTTACAGAAACTGATAAACTACCACAAATAAGAGGCATTTCCTACCAATCACAGATTTTCCCTTGGGCAACACTGACAGCACAGTAAGTCTTAATTCACTCCAGTGGGTTTTTTTGGTTTTTTTTTTGTTTGATTTTTGTTTCCACACAGAGCACACTAATTTACTACACCAGAGGTGAAAAACCTGTTTGCAGGTGCTACAAAGACTGCAGGGATGTCAGGAGAGAGACTGGAGGTCTAAGGATGCTGCTCTCAATGTTCCAGGCAGCAAATGGAGGAGGAGATAAATCAGCCCTTTGCAGATGTTTTAGTGCTAAACAAAATGCAAAACCAGAAACTCTGCTTCAGAGAATAAATGCAAACTGTCAGGCATGATGGGCTGGATGAAGCAAAAGCCTTTCTTTCCATCTATAAACTTGGTGATAATCACAATGAGGGGAAGGCAATGCTCATGTGCCTTGTGACTCATTCATAAAAAATGGATTCCTGAGCCCATCACCATAAGAAATGCACTTTCTCTTGCTCATATTCTAGACAGATGACACAGAATAGTTTCAGGAATTAAATGTGAAACTTGACTTTGAAGAATCAATTACTAACTCACGGTGGCAATTTTGCAGAAAAACTGGAAGAAAACTCCCTTTCCCAGAAAAACAAAACAACTAATATTATCTCATTATTCAGCAAACTTGAAACCTGTTAGTTATTTAGAAAATCCTAAAATCTGCATGGGAATTGATGTTTTCATGGACCAATACAACCAATGTATTCAATATTTGCATATCTATAGTGCAGTTACTGAACTACACTCCTGAAAAATGAAAAATCCATTAAAGATCTAATATTTGCTGGTTGAGAATCTTACCTTTGTTAAAACAGTAAACAGGTAAAGTGGATGATCTAGCCATAAAAAACTATAGAAGTTTCATCTACCTTAGATGTGCATTTGGCTTTGATCTTAGAGGTTATAAAAGGTTATTTCAGCTTTCTCCTCTCTCTGCTTTCTTCAGCAGAAATTATTTTACTTTAAGAACTTCACCATATGGGAGAGAATAAAGAAATTTCAATGAAAAGATAAGTTGCTGCACCTCACTTTGATTGTCACAGGAATGAAAATAATAATCTCAGAGTTTATATGTAAGAACAGATGACAATGAAATCTGATAATTTATGGAAAAAAACAATGCACATTTAGGCAGGGGAAATTAAAAGTTAGTATAAATTTATGCTCTAAAAAGAAGTATTATTGATACCATCACCATACACTGTTATGTCAAAACTGTCATTACGGAGAAGTCTCAAAGACATATGTATTAAACAGATGTTTGACCTAGTTTTTTTTTTTTTTTTTTTTAAATAAATTCTCTAATAATTGGATGCCTTATTTCTTAGCAGACCAACATAAAGCAATCTTAATTGTAGAAATCTCATTAAAGAGGTCTACAAGTTTTTCTAATGCAGAAACTGTTCTGCTTAAACTGTTCTGCTTAACTGTTTTGTCAAGTTAAATAATTAATTAGTTTAATGAACTCCCAACTGAAAAATTCCATTTTATGAGCATTTTTGTCTCTTTTAGCTTAAAGCATTAACATTTAAATTTTTTTTTTAATCCACAGGTTGTGGTTATGAAAAAAAAAATTATTTTACATTTTCATTCCTGATCTCAAGAGACTTGATAAGATTGTATACAAATTTGTTCTACACAAAATCATTTGCAGAGGGGAAGCTTGAATGCTTGCTTGCTTCATCTTTTCTGGAAATATGAATTCATGTCTAGTGGAGACAGAAACACCTTTCACTCAGCTACATGACAATCAGTAAAGAAAATAAAGTCAGAGACCACTGAATCTTGCTTTCAAGAGCAGTGGTCATGCCTGATATTACCTTGTCTGCCTTCCTGACTTATGGAATAATGCTCTGTGACCACTCACCCAGTGAACTTCTTCAAATACAACTGGAATGTGTCACTCTGCTCCTCACACCCACTACAAACCTTACTGCAGGCACACTGACAAACCTTGGCTTTTTTTGTTGTGTCAAGTGATGGAATAGATATAAAATATTAATTCATGTTCAGGAACAAAGAAAAGCAGCAGGTAGTAGCATTTAGAGCTGATTTTGTAGAGGACACTATATGACACCCATGAATTCTTTCTATTGTCTCCAACTAGCATTAGATTAAGTTATTTGTAGTCTGTGTATCCAGACTGCCATAGCTATTTTATGATGAGCAAGAACATCTGAGTGCTAATGGATACCAACATTAGCATTGAAAAAGAGTGAAAAGCACACATAAGGAGCTCCATAAATTTGTTATAAAACCCATTACTAAATGTTATTTAGCATTTTCTCCTGAGGCTTAGTGCTCCACTAAATTAATAGTGTTATGGTTTCTATTCACAGATTGCCTTAAAGTATTACATAAAAGATTAAAAACCACACTATAGTAACAATGGGAATCACTTTTAATCACATCAAGAACAACAATCTGTGTTTAATGCCTTTATTCTGTACCTTAAGACCCTAAATTATAGCCTAAAGCATAGTCTGAACATGGTTAGCATCAACATATATGAATAGCTGCATAGAGGTCTACATATAATAACTGGAGAATAATAAATATGTAAATATTAAGAGAAGTCTGACATAGCATAAAAGTCCAGAATATAACATACTCTGATCTGTTAAAGACAACTTCAACAATTAAGTTCAGTCATCTGGCTCTTAGGATCACCAACCAAACTTGTAGGGAAGGATTGTCCCATGAAAGGGGGAAAAGATTTTCCGTATTGATTTGTGCCCCTTGCTGGTGGTGCTCATCGTTGTGGGCATGACTAGAGAACTTGCAAAACTTCAAAAGCATTTGGAGGGATAAGGAAAGAGGACAGAAGTATCCAGGAATTAGACTCTGAAACATTCAGGCAGTCTCAGTGAAAACATGTCACAACTCCTCCTCACTTCCAGTTTAGTGATACTTTTGCTTCTCAAGTGCACCTGAGAGAACTCTTGGGGATTCATAAGGAAAATCTCTTCATTCTGTCCACCTTCCACTGTCTTGCTACATGCCAGCAGTTTTCTCTCTAGGATGCATTCCTTCCAAAGCACATCCACTGCTGCATTTCCAGCTCCAAAGCTGCTTAGTTTAGTAAAGAATTATACCCTGATCTCCTCAGCATCAGTATTGGGGTGCTGGGCTATCAATCACTGCTCCCTCCTGACTAAAATGTCAGTGTTTTGCAAATCTCTCTGGAATTGCTGCAAGCACCCCACTAGAAAGAACTAAATAAACAAAAAAAAAGCAAAAAAAAAAAAAAAAAGCAAAGAAACAAACAAATTAAAAAAGTTTTGCAATAGGAATATATATTGGAAAAAAAATAATAGTTTTATAGAGATTTTGTACAAAGATTAAATTAAAATGTGTTTGTTTCACAAGTAATTTAAACAATTAATATAAATCTGTCAGCTAGGATTCCACTGCCAAACAAGACTTGCATCAGGAACACCGCTGTCACTAAAGGTGGTGGCAACCTTTCCAATGTTGCTGCCCTTTTGCAGATTTCCTATGTTCAGACAACATTCTTATCAGTATTTTAAATCAGGGATTATGCCACAGATCTTGACAAGTTCTGGCATTGCATGGCACATCGAAGTGCATGGCACAACTTAGCACAGTCTGACCAGACCTATGGGGATCAAAGAGACACTTCAGGTACTGCTTAAAATGTAAGCAAAGTATTTAGCCCTTTAAAAAATAAATCTGAAGTGCTGCCACTATGTCAAGTATAATTTCTGTTCATAAATCTTTTATCAGTCTAAAACCCAGACTGACACTGAAATTCACAGCTTCCTCTCATGGACATAAATTGGTTGTGATTTCTTGAGTCACTCTCTGCTTTCCTTGAGCACAGGCACAGCAGCAACCAAGTGGTCCAAGCTTAACACAGGTTTGGAAGTGGCTGCAGGATCCCAGGACAGCAACTCTCCATTCTGCCGCTGGCCTGCTCATGCATCAACATCTGGGTCCAACACATCTACACTTCCTCTAGAAGGTAATTTCAGTTTTCTCACTCTCAGTTGAGTGATATCTTGCATTTATACCATGCACCATGGTGCACTGCAAGAGATTCACTTTTTAATATCACCTAAAAAATGCCTTGGTCTTTTAAATTCTAATTTTACAGATTCATATCCTCCAGGTACAAACACACTGGTGATCCTTAATAAAAGCACACTCTTCCAGTAGTAGAAGTTCTATAATTTGAGTTAAGGTGCCTTTGAGCTAAGATGTGGGTAATAATGAATGCCCAGTTCTTACTGAGTGGAAATCTCATATAATCTGGTCCATTACATAATAGAAATTTAATTTTTGTACAATTTATTTCAAACTAGTTCTCAAAGTAATGAAGTTTTCTCTGTAAAGTCCTTAAATCAATTAAACTTCTGTTCACCCCCAAGCAGACAGCCACAATCACATATGAAAAAAAGAAATCCTTTTTTCTTATTTTTCTGATGATTCCATTTTATTCATTGATGGAGTTATTCTGGATATAGTGACATGCTTTAGCTTAGATTCCACTCTGGAAAATTGCAGTTGTAGTTTTCTTACTTTGAATAGGAAAAAGTAGCTAAAATGCATGTGATTTAACCTTAATAAGAGTACAACTGTTTGACCTGAAGTCATATTTCAGTCCCCAGAAAGTCTAACAGAAGGACACATTTTGTGTGATGGAACTGAATAGCCTTTGTCAGGTGATCTGAGAGCAAATAAAAGCCAAGAACCCTGAGGTTATCACTAACCTTCAGATCTTCTTATTTAGACATATATCTGATTTTAGGGGGAGGGAAAAGTAATCTAGGTCTCAAGAGGCTTACATTTAATTAGTTTTTAATCCATTTCTACATCCAATGCCTTAGAGGATGATTTCATCTTTAAATATATCTAATTGGATGTATTTTAATTGAGAAAGCCTACAACATGCCTAATAGAACTACCAGGAGTTAAAGTACAGTTTTATATTTTAATGTGTTTATATTTAATTTAAAATTGGGTAAACAGGGTTTCACTCCCTGCTGGAGTAAACAGGTGAAACTCAATTAACTTCAAAGGGACTGTTCCCAGTTTGTAGCATATGTGAAAGTCGTGGATGATTAGAGTCTAAGAACACCTGCAAAGTGTCATTATAATGTCAGTGAAATGAAAATATTTCACACTCCTTCTGCAACACCTCTGAAAAGCTCAAGTTGATTGTGGGAGGAGAGAGATAATTACTTTGCTGTTCTTTCATTTGACTGAATCACTAATCTTGAATTAAATTATTAATCTTGAATTAAATCATTAAACTTTGATAAAAAATATATATTTATGTGAGCAGCAGAAATAAACTGTTTTGATAAATAGTATTACTCCACACTGTTAATTCTATGTGAAAGCATTAAAGAATACTGGTAGCAGTAAATATTGGAAGTGAAACTGAGCTTCTGCAATCCTACACTTTTTTTTTTTTTTAACATGGAAGGACATTGCACGCTCTCAAGTGCATGCAGTTTCTGGAATTTTTATGTACCATTTAACAAACTTCTCAAATGGAGAAACCTTTTTAGTTGAGCAAATATGTATTGCAGAAGGTAATTTTAATTTTCACTATCAAGACTAGCACATTCTGATATAATGGAAGCAGAGCAGCCACTTTTCCATCAGAGACATGTAAATATTTTAATTTAATTTCTTGATTATATTGGTTTTTTTGATGATGTGCTTTGATTTTTCATTTTTACACATAATTATATAACCAAGTTTGGAATAAAATTTAATTGCATACCAATCTTTTCTGCTGCCAATAAGCTTTGTAAAATTATTGACAAAACTAAGATGCTTCATGAGTTTATGACAAACTGAGACCGTCGACTATGCCCACAATGCAGCACAGAGATTCCTGAGCAAGCCTTTATGTCTACACAGCACATCCAAAAGGCAACAGAGCTACCTTAGCATGGTTTTGTTTATTTTCTATGATATTCTCCTGCAGTATGCACAGAAAGGCTCAGACAACTTTCCAAATGCTGGAAAAGGTACTCAAAGTGTTTCTGATTCCCTTTTATGCACAGGAAAGCACTACAAGCCTATTATGAATATTAGTAAAGCAAGAGGATATCACACTATAAACCTACTGCCAATGCACAGTAATTGTCCCACGGGGAAATTCTTTCCCCAGACTTGCAGTGTTAGGCTAGAGCTGCTGCTCTGCCAGCTGAGAGCATCTGCCCCAGCTCGGTGTGCAGAGCACAGAAAGCAGAGCGAGCACAGCCCAGAGCCTGGGGGTCAGTGCTGCCTGCTCCAGGCTCCGACAAAATCCACACAAGCAGCTCCAGAGCCCATCCCTGTGCACGAGGGGAGGGAGCACCAGGATGATGATGGCTTATTCAGAAAATAAGCCTCCCACAGAGAAAATGGATTACGTGGAGCTACATAGATGTTTCTAGATTCTTATTAAATCTAAAGTTAGCACAGGCATTCTTCAATATAAACCACAATCCACACCATAGCTTCAGATGCTTCATCAGAAATAGGCAACTCCAGTAATTGCAATGTGACGTGCTGGTTAGCACAAAAGAGCAGCCCTTACTCACTTCCCTGAAGGATAATCATGAATATAAAAATATTCATGTCTGGTAAAAAGTGCAGTTGTCATGCACTGGCACTGACTTCACTTTGAACACCAAAGTAATGGCAAAAAGGAGACAAAGTCTTAAAAGACAAAAGAATCGAACACCAATTACTGGTAGCATCTTTGTGAAGAACTTTGTTGAACAGAATATAGAATCTTAATTGAACAAGAACTAGGGTGAAAATTGCCCTGATATGGATATCTGAAACTCATCTAAGTACATCAACAAAAATGAAATGAGAAAACCAGATTTTAAAAATTTGCACAACCTGCAAGAATATTAAAATTCAAATGGTAGATTCTGTTGAAAAGGATTGGTTTTTTTTATCTATAAATATTCAGGGTACCTGTCTGGGGAACTGAAATATTTAAATAATTTAGCAGTTTTGAGAAGTTAACAGAGAGCAGCTGACCATCTCTAGTTATCCTTTTGCTTCTAAGCTCACCTTTATGACATATCTCATTATATATTTATGACTTAATGACAAAATGCAAAAATGGGTGTAAGTCTATCTGGGAGTCAAATCTCTGCATATTCTCAGTGCATTCTGCAGGCACAAGATTCTTCACACAGGGATAAATATTCCAGGCCTGTGTCCAGTGATGCTACCTACACCTTCCTGTTGGAAATAGGTAATAAAAGTTTGAACTACACAGAGTAAAGCTGCACAAGTGGTATGGCACAGAAGCATATCATTGTCATAGTCTTGAACAGTAGCAGTAGTGAATATTTTTCACAATATTTTTCTTCTGCTGAGCATCCTTGAATTCTCTGATTGGATTTGCTAGGTTTCTATAAATGTCACTGAATAAATCAGAACACCAGGCCACATTCTGTGATTTTTTGCCACAAAATTAACTGCCAGTAATGAGTAGCAGATAGTGCTTGTAGCAAAATAGACAGATGGTCAGTTAATCTTAAGCCTTGGCAAAAACCTAAAGGAAATATTACTAAATAATAAAATAAATGAACATATCAAATCCAGCCCCAGTTTGAATATGAAAATTAAGCTCTATTCATGTTATTCTTAACCAAATATCGTGAGTGTATTACACAAAAGAAAATTCCCTTGGGAAGAATTTTCTCAATAATCGAATTGTTCATATTGCTCCAGTAATTGCAAAGTAGTACTGATAAAAATATGGAAAACAGGAAGATACTTGAAAGGAAGCTACCTCTTAAATTTAAAATGTTTTCTAAAAATTTACTGTCATGCTATAAACTGTAAAATTAGACTTAATTCCATTTCTAATAAGGTTTGAGGAAAAAAGGGATCTGATATATTAAATATAAAATGCTTGTAAAAACTGAAAACATAGTGGTGTTTTCATGCTCTCCCAGTTCATGAAAATAAAAATTGACAAAAAATCCTAGGAAATATCACAATGAAAAAAAATATGCATGTCTTCTTGAAGATGAAGTGGTTTTATCCCTTCTCACACTGAGAACAGGGAGAAACCTGGACCACATAGTTTACAGTGACTTGGGTAACTCTCCAGCCATATTTACCAGAAACTTTGTGTGCTGCTTTTCTTACTTTGAGGAAAAACACTCTATTAAAGAATACAGGAGATGAGATTTCTACCTGGAAACGTATCTCTGTCCTTTCATACTATAAATGAAAACAGGCAGCATAGGCTTTATGATGAAATTCTTAAACTACTTACAGGTTTTCTTAAATTCTGAACCCCTTGCTGCATATTTAAATTCAGCCAGTGGCTGCTGCAGTTGTATCATAGGATGTTGCCATTCAGCCAGATTTACATATCAAGCAAAAGAGGTGGAGTAGTTTAATCATTTGTTCTGGCCTGTAAGAGATTAATCTGAATTGCAGGCTTCCAAATATCATTTAGTTTCTTAGCTTTCCTGGTGCTGGTTACTTTGTAGCACATTTGTGCAAGGAGCTTGTTTTATGTTTATTTACAGTAAGTGAAAACCTGGAAACATGTCTTGTGTGTTTTGAGTCACAGGCCACATGATCTATGGGATGCAAAAAACAGAGTTGGAATCTATTTACCACTAAAATATGCCCTTTAATATAGACTCAGTATATAGGCATTTAAAGTCTCTGCACAGAACAATGTGAAAGTCTAGAATTAACAAGCAGTTAATTAAAGTGCCAAAGTCTATCCATCTAAGAGACAGAAGACTAAATATCCTAAATTAACTTAAGATTTATAAGCAGTTCTTTGCCATTACCCTTTCAAAGCCTGAAGACACAAGTTAGTGCCTGAATCTGCAAATTGGGTAGAGTATACCAATCTCTCTTCCAAAGTGACTATTCTATCAGGGAATGAGAAAAAGGTAATCAGACAAAACCAGAGTTTTCAGCTTCTCCAAAACCAGTGCACAAATAACGTTTGGTCTGTTTGAACAGACACAGCAACAGAATACCAACTTCAGAGTGGATTAATTTCAGAGCAGTGGCATTTCTGCAATTCATTTTCTAGGGAGTCAGAAACCATAAAAATTAACATGAGAAAAGAAAAATGAAGATCTATTACCAGATTTTGATCTATTGTCTATTCCATCAGCAGACAACCAGGAAAAAACTTATCTCCTCACCTGCATTTGGACTTGTAGAGAAATACATACAACCTGAGGGCAAAACTGAAATAATCTACTTGGCCTTGCACCTGGAAGTGATGCACTGTTAGAATGTCAGAGGAAAATAGTTGTATAGAACAAGCTACAGCCCTCAGGTTTAATGGTTTTAGGGGAGGCATATGAGATTTTGCTGTCTGTGAGGAAATCAACCAAGTAAGGGTCTCACCAATTTAACCCAAATAAACACAAACCCTGTGGTGTTCTGATATGGAGAAAAATATTCAAAAGAAAATCAGTATTTTAGAATGGGATAAGAAAATTAGATGCTCTAGGGAAATTAGATGAACTAGGAAAAAATTCATTTTGGGATTAGAAGAGAAAGTGAATAAAACTAAAAAATCAAGTTCATTCTATTCTGAAAAGCATGTGCTGTATAAAATTTCATATGTCATAGATGAAAGAAGAAACTTCTCAGTATTATAGAAGTTTAGGCAATTAAATACCCAATTCCAGATAATGAAGGCTTAAAAAAATATTTTAGGAGAACAGTTTCTAGAACTGTATTAAAAAATTTCAGACTATGTAGTAACAAAATCCAGTGAGAAATGGTTCATGCCATAAATAAAAGACTAAAGAAGTTGGCCTTTCATACAGCTGAAATGTCAGCAGGGAAAAAAAAAGAAAAAAGCAATATTATAAATGGGGACTATACACCAAATCTGGGGATATTGATGAGGTATGCAAATCACTTTTTGAGACACTGCAGGGTGAAGAACTTGGACCTTGTGTAATAAAGGAAAATGTTCTCTATTACAGAGTGAAGAAGACAGAGGAAGTATTACCAGGTATCATAATTTTAGGTTAGCACAGAGAAGATTGAAGTGACACAGCAAAATTGAGGTGGAAAATGAGACTTCTACCACTGATAGAAAAACTAACAACAAGGTTTAAATTGCAGCAAAAAAGGTACAAGACAGGCATCAGGAAAAGTCTCAAAGTACAAAGAGGCAAGGAACGGAATATATGAAGTTTGCAGAAGTTCTTACAGTGAAGGCTTTTATGGGTAGATTCAGTCATAGACATTTGTAGGCACATCTGATGATGGACTTGAGTGAGATTTCTTGTCACCTTGAAATCTGACAGATTCTATTTCAGACTCTATTTCTTTCTAGTTGCCCAGAAATTAACATCAAAATAAATAATTCTACTCTGCAGGCTGAGCAAATACTTTAAATCAATAGCATCAAATTTTAAGTCTTGCTGTTAATTTATAAATAAAACTAAATATGCATTATATAGTTATAGTATAGCTATATACAAATACATATGCAAATAACCCAGGTAGGGTTATTATAGGTAATTCTTGTCAACCTCACTGATTTCATGTAAATTACAGATAACTTTTTTGAGCTAAAGGGCATATGCTAAGCACTGATAAGTTTTCTCTTTTTTAAATTAAATTACTGCATAGGTTTGTCACAGGAATTTTCTTTTTTTGTTCACTAACCACCAGTATTGGGGAAAAAACCTGAAGAAGTAATACATGAAATGCCTCCCAAAAATGCCAACATTTACGTAGATTTTCACATGTTCTTTTCATCAACAATGCATACAGTAAAAACAAATTAATACTCTTTTGTAATTGTAACACATTAGAATGTGCATCTGTTGAGACAGCTAAAAATGCAGCTTATGAATTATTTAGACCTTTTGGAGCCATAAAAAAATCCATTTGATTAAATTTCTTAATCAATATAAAAGAAATAATGCAACTACTGGCAACACCTGGCTCAATAATGTTTAAAATAGTCTGTAAAGGACTTGTCTGGCACATGAACTGCACTTCTGCCAGCATGAGTTATGGCTACAAGAACAGCACGGAATTGTTTAATATGAAAGGAAACCCAAACATTTGTCTTAAATGTAGGCGTACACCAGTCTGTGTATCTCCTGAGCATGCCAGCTTTGCAAACTCTATAATGCCACTGTTGCCATGAGTGTCTCACCTTTGCCTAGGGCTCCCTTTATAGCTTTGCAAAGCACCAGCAGCCAGCTGTACCACAGAGTCCATCCCTCTGGCTGAGCAGTCACAGCTGCACTGGGAATGGCAGGGATGTTTCTCCAATGCAGGTCTCTCTTACTCTGGTCACTGACTGAGATTTAACACTTGGCACAAAAGGCTTGGAAGACATTCTTACCAAGAAACATCTTCCTTTCTAGCCAGTGTAAGAAAAACTCAAAAGGACTGAGGCTAGTTTTGCCATCTTTCTTCACATTAATTTTCCTTCCTTGCAGCAGCTGTTCCCAGAGGACAATCCCCAGTGACTGTGAATCTGCCCTGTCATACAGACTGACTTCACATAACAGGCATTCCCTACTCTACAACAAAATTCAGATTTGAATTTTCCATGAGAAATCCCTGGTGACTGGTTCTTAAACATTCAGTTTAATAAAACAATGTCTCAGACAACTCTTCTTCCTCTAAAAATAGCAGTATAAATATTTAGGAAACTTGGTGGGTGTTCTGACTGTAGAAGAAGATTATGGGAAGAGAAAGACTGAGAGAAACTGGCAAATATGATTAATAAAAGTTTATGAAATAAATAATGCCTAAGGGTTAGCTGCTGCAAAGATAAATTGCCCCTAGAGGAGACAGATTCAAGTTATGGAGAAATGAGCTATCACTTTTGGATAGCCTAATTTATAAAAGAAACAAACTTCTGAGCCTGGAATTATTTATAGAGAGATATTACAAGAAATATGTCTCAGCTGTTAATAATCATCAAAGAGAACAAGGAGGTGTAATGGTCAGTGATCTATCAAGAGATAAAGTGGAAGAAATGTATCTTTTTTTTTTAAATCACCAGATTTTCACACACAAAAGGAATTTCAAAGGTTGAAACATTTTTTCTCTTAGAATTGGTCATATTATAATATTAATTCCTGATGGCAGCATGTCATTTTTGAAAGAACACTGCATTATGTAGTAGAATAGTGCCAAGGAGATCTGTGAAAATTACCTGAAATGCACATTTTCAAAGGCTGTTGATAATAATAAGATACTCTCCTAGTCAAAGTGAACCCTGAAAGCAATATGCTGTGGAACAGGCACAATGCTTTTAATCTATAAAGCATCTCAGTAGAAGGTGTCTTTTGCTCGTTAACATGAAACAGCTCTCCCAGACACAGGGAGGAGTGCAGTGCACTTGGCAAGGCAAGAACCTCTCAGACCAAAGCACTTCTGGCCTTTTACATGAGAAACAAAGCCCAGGGTATTCAGAAAGCTCTTCTGAAGCACTTGGTTCTTTCTCCTCAACATGCCCAAAGTAGAATTGCAATTTGATAATGGGATGAGGTTGTCTTTGCACATGTATATTTCATTGTGCTGTACAGATGCCCATGGACAGAGTCTTTGTTAAAATAATACAAAATAACTGCAATAGGGCAGTGCTTTTTTGCGGGATCAAGCGTCTCAAGGAGCATGGCCAAGTGCTATTTGGATGAGAAGAAGAGTCACCATTGCAGTGGTGCAGCTGGATCAGGAGACACTCCCTGAACCTTCCAGAGCATCAGCCCTTCTGGCTGTGGGAGCGTTTTGTCACGGAGGGCAATTTGTTGTGTTTGTGACCTAAGATCATAGACAACAGCTCCTGCTAAACTCACCACAGCTTTGCTCCCCTGTTCCTCAACTCCCTCCCTTTGAGGGGGTTGGACTCCCAAGAGAAATGGGGACAAGTTTCCTCCAAGGCACCAGAGGATCCCCCTCTCTCTGTGCCGTGCCCAGGCTGGCGGGCAGGGCGGGTGCCCGGGCTGTCCCAGCCTGCGCTGCTGGGGGACACCATCGGCCATGGTGGCTTCTGAGCACACCCCGCAAATAAAAAATGCATTCAGCTCTTTAGTCGGTTGCATTTTAGAGCATTTAATTTCTTAATACATTAAAAATAAAACAATGACTAGCTGACGAGTTATTTTAGCATAATTGCCTAAGGTTATTACCATTCTGTCTGACAAAATTAGGGAAAAGTGTAATCATTGCTGAAGGGCAAAAGCAGTCAAATTACAGAAAGCTGGTGATAGCAAGTTAGTTCATGATAAAAATCTTAAACTGAATTATTTTGTAATACTATTTCCCAAATATTCATGATCAATTTCAAAACATAATGTGCCACTATCTGTCCATATGAAAACATAAAGATTGGGAACACAATACCAGAACACAGAGATGTCATTGCAGAGGACTTCAATGACCTTTAAGTAATAAAAGCACAGCCTTTTACTTTAATAGACCTTGGCATTATTATAATTCTGTCCTGGTTAACCACAAAATGTGAGTTATTACATATTTTATTCAGGTCAGCTGTGTTAGTATCAGGATTTTAAAACAACCACAGAGAACTTCAGTAGATTACACAAATCATATACAGGATTTGATAGGTCTGAACAGCAAAAATAATTATTGAGTCCTTTAAAGGACTTGTGAAAGCAAAGTGTGAATGTAATGATTATATTAAAGTCAAAGAATAAAAAAAATATTTGAGGATTATATTTTGAGCTCCTTGAAGTAAATTCTCTTTTCACTTTGAAAGCAAGATGACTAGATTAAGACACATCACAGAAAAAACCTTGCCAAGCAGGCATCCTCCAACCAGTCATCTCTGCATTGCATTGTATTAAAAAGCAGCTGCAGATACACGTGCTAAGGGAATCACAGCCACAATCTTTAGCATATTAATATGCCTTGTGTGATGCATTAGGAAGGCAAAAGTTCAAGTCTCAGTCAGATCAAACACATTGTTGTTATTTACAGCTCCTGGTGTTACCATTTGCCACACCAAACAGCCCTACTGGAAGTAGCCCTCCCAGTGACTAGAAAATTGAAGTAACTTTTAATCTTGGCTCCCACCCTACCAAGGGTTGCATTAATGCCTTGCTCAGATTAGCCTGCTGTGCAGCATCACTACCCAGCACCACCTCTGTCACCTCTGCTGCCACAGAGTGCTGAGAAACACCCTTGTTAACTGATGCAGGAAGGAAACGGGAAAAAAAAAACAACATTCTGACACAGAAAAAATCCATCCAGCAAGTATCTTTTGCTTCTGGAAAGTAAACACCACCATGTTCTCATGGATGAGAGAATCCTTTCAGTGTGAGTGCAGTGAAGCTAAGCAATAAAACAGGATTTGGCACTTTGCTTTTCTGAAAACCCAGTATTTCCTACTAAATCAACACAACTAGTGAATGCAGAGGTTACACAGGTGATTAGGAGCATCTCAGCCTGGGTCAGCACACTCAGTGTGCTACTACATTAAAGATGAGGTGAGGAGGAGTGTTGCCATAGGTGGCAGATTGGGAAGCCTGGGTAGTATTGCAAATTCTGGTTCTGTTGCACTTGTCAGCATGACAATCACCACATACACAGCAAAATAATCCTCTGTTTGCAACAACAGCTCCTTCTAGTTGAGGCATGGTTTGTTAACTGCTTATCACCCATTTGGGCTGGACACCCTTTGATGCAGTACCTGAAAGCAGGAGTACTGGAATTGTTCCACCAGAAAATTCCTTCAAAAGCTATGTTAGTTAAGCACATGTTAAATGTTTCTAAAGGAGTTAAAAGGAGGATTCAGTAATTATTTCATACCATAATTTAAAAATCAAGACAGTGCAGCTAAACTAGCTGGTGAAAGTGTTGTAAATTATACATTAAAGTATCTGTCTGACAAAAAACCCCAAACCAACAATAGACAATTATTTATGGTAAGTGCTTCCTACTTAAATGTTACCTATTACCTATGTGATTTTACAGCCTGAAAATGCTTCTTATCTATCTCCAGTATTTCAATATCCCTTTCAATAATCTTTTTAAAGTACCAAGAAGGAAACAAAGTGCAGCAAATTTGAATTAATGAGCAGGAGAGTGTAGAAACACCTATCAAGCTGCATAACACTGCCCTTCCAGAAGCAATCCTGCATCACAGTATATTTTATGCAGCCACCAAAATCTTTGTTGCTCCAGATCTTTTACTTGTATTGCTGTTCACACGCATCCTGTCCTTAGAGTATGAGACTCAGTGAAATGAGAAAAACCTCAGATTAGAAACACTGGCCATATAGTCCTAAAATTCATATATTGCAGGTATCTGAAAGACCCATCCTCCTCCTCTATTTCCACATTGGCAGGATCTATATGGAAACCTCTTCTAATCTTCACATCCAGTCTAGGCAAAGCCATGCTACAGATGTCACTTTCATTCAACCCCTCACACTTCCAATGTGTGCCCAGAATATACCCCATGTTTTACTCCTATAATGACCTTTCTTTTTTTTGCTAGATAATGCACTAATTCAATTGCATTTTCCAGTATGCAATAGTGAATTCTGTAGAGTTAAGCCACAAAGACCAGACCTTGAACCATTTCTTGTCTCTTTGCTTCTTTCAACATCTCCATCTTTTCTTTAGACTCTCTTCACATCACACTTATATTGCATTAAGTTCTAAAAAACCCAGCCTGAATTCCAGTATACTCTTGAAGGTAAATGTCAGAAATAATGTCATTTGTCACCAAAATCAATGAAAAGGTATTAGAAAAATTATCCCTCATTAAGAGGTCATTGTAAGGGATTGAAAAATGAAGTTACAATAGCAATATTGAAAAACTGTTGGCTTATTACACCTGTGTAAAAATACCAATACAGAGATTTATCTCCCCAGCCTTGTTTTATCTGTTATCTCTCATCTTTTACTTCAAACTCTTAGGACCCTGAACTTGAATCTTCAGTAGAGAATCTGGAAAAGGACACCTGTATTCACCAATATTAAGATATGAGCATAATCAGCAGATGCTCAGGGAACAGTTTCCTGATATGAACATGGAAGAGCGTGTCCCAAGCAATCCCCACTTCAGCAAAGCAATTAAAAAGTAACAAAAATCTTCCAGTTCATACTGATCACTGGCTCACAACTGGAAAGGTAAAAGGGAGGGTTTGAAACTTATTTTCCTTCTCATCAGGTCACACAAATCAGACACAGTACAGTCCTGCATTAAAAAAAAAAAAAAATTAAACTGCACTTATTATGGGAATTTGAATTATAAGGAATTTGATCACTGACAAAATAACGAATGGTTCAAGGCAAGACTCCCCAGATAAAAAATAAATTTAAAAATAAATGAAACAAACCATACAAAGCTTAAGAATAAGACTATATTTTTTGACATTAAAGAAGATGGTAAATATTACTGCCATAAGGGAAATTTATTTATGACTTACATTTCTCTTTGATAATAAAGCCCAACTGTTTTTTCATAAGGCCATGGTATTTTCACTAACAAAGATGGTTAACAGACAATTATAAGTGCAGTGAGAAGGCTTAATACACATTAGAAGAGAATTTCAAACACTAAATGAAATATCAGGTTTTGATAACTGTCTTCCCAAAAAGAATGTTAATGCCATCACTTCTGGAAAAAAATAAACTGCATGAAAAATCCCTGGTTTACTTCATTTTAAGCCCATCAGCAGAGCATGCCAGCATCATAGAAAATTAATGTACCATATATTAAAGTGCGTGACCACAATATGTTAAAATTTAATTAAATGGCCATGTTTCTAGTAAATCCAAACAAAGAAACTGCTTTATTTTGCAATCACTGACAGGAAAACACTCAGGAATGCATGTGAAAATGCATAACAAAACAACAAACATATGTTTTCTTTAAATTAGCTTATTATCTCCCCAGCTTTTCTTTCTGTGGCACAGAAGAGTCAAATGCCCAGATGTGAGCTCTCCTTTATTCACCATTTTCTATGGGTTACCCTGGAATGGTTCACACTTGTTTAGCTGTCTCTTATGTGTGACTTCCATGGTGTTTAGCTCCTCTTTAGACTGTAGGAAATGTTTATTGGGGTAATATTATTTGTAGAGTTCAGAGCTTTAGGGCTCAGTTCAGAGAGCATATGTGCAACTAATCCCTGAATACCTTGAATATGAAAAAGAATTCATTCTGAAGAAGTAATTTTGTATCCCAAAGCTTCCTGTGTATTCTCTCTCTCACTGAAATTATTGAATGTAGCAAGATTAGATTTGTGGAACAAAGAACCGTGGAAAAGGAGTTTCTTGGTTTATGTGTTTAACAAATCCAAATGTGTTTTTATACACTGCAGGCCCTCATCATAGATGAATATTGCACAAAAATGAACCTGAAAGATTTCTACTCACACTTTGCTGTCAGTCACCTTTAGCCTGGATTGGTCTTCTCCATCTCTTCTCCTAAATGAAATATTGAGGAAATTATGTTAATTTAGTAACTATGAAGTGTTATGCAACAGAACTGACACAAAATTATGTTTCTATACTCCCTGTTATCAACCAAAGGCACCAAAATCATAAGAATTGTAGTATTTAAAAATATTGCTGCAATCATTTGTCTACATGTGGTCTTGCATATTCCAAAATTTTCTGATTGGAAAAAGGATAAAGTTCTCATATTCTTATTTGTTCATAGGGGTAAGAAAACCTTTGGACTATATATAAGTGGATGAGCTTTTCCTAATGCAGTTTATTACTATGTAACAGCCATGACCTCCAGATATAAAATACAATTCTTATAATAACTGCATTAATGGTGCTTTAAGATGCCTAGGATGAATTCTTTTAGTTGTCTCTTAGAAGAAAAGAATTAAGATGCTTTCACATATAATATTTTTCCATATTCCACATGGTGAGAATCCAAAGTCCTGCCAAAAGTTACTCTTCATTTCTCCCTATCTTCCAAGCAACATACTTTGAAAGATTACAGCTTTCCTTAGCATTACTTGATATAATCAGAAACCCTTTGGGCTCAATACTTGACTCATAACCAGAAATAGACCATGATAACACTGAAGGCATGAGTTAAAGATATACTAGTTAAATGCATGTTTTATTAGTAAATAATATTTGTGGCATCATTAATATTTTATGGGTTATAATTACAGTATCAAGTATTCTCTTCAATTACCAATGCATGTCTCTAAATTAAATTAGAGGAAAGCCTCAGAAAATGTGAGCTGACACCATTTATTGATTTTGTAGGTAAATGTTCAGTCCAGTACCTAAGTATCAGGTCAGTTAGTCTGTCATCCCTACTAGTGAAACAATAATCATGCTTACAGGACTATACAGATGATAACATGAATTCCTCCTTCCCCCCATTGCCTCACCTAAATGACCTTTGGCTCTGCTGAATAAGATGTTTTTTAAACAATTACAGATGAATACATTCTTGTGAAATTCCAGCCTTTTTAGGAACATTAATTTGTTTTTCTTCAGAGATTTCAATTTAGCATGACTGAAACAAGTAAATAAAATAAAATAAATTTACATGATCATATCGAAAGCAAGTGTGCACCTTGCAAATTACGGAAGAAACTGCAAAGTTTCACTGTTCCACAATTAAACATCAATAACATTAAAATATTCCTATGCTACACCTGGATTAAAAAAATCCTTACAAATTTTAACCAGTTCTAGGCCCCATATTAAAATATAATGAATTTCTAGTGAAAAACCATAATAAAAGGGAAAAAAACCTGAAAAAATGAACTGCAGTGTTATTAAATTAATTTTAATTTAGAAATCTGTCTCTGCCAAGGGCTTCATCTTTCAGAATCATGCTTTAGTATTTCAGTTGCTTTAGCTTACTTGTGTTCTACATTAAAATAGAGTGCCAGAAGAGCTGAAGGCTCAAAGTTTTCCCATTCTTATTTTTAAATTATACTCAACTTTTTAGCTGTACCAATGGCTTTTATACTCTAACAAGCATCAGGCTTCTGTTTGTAACATATCAGGTGTAGGGGAGATGATAAAAGGGATGGAAAATTTTAGCTAAAGCAACATATGTTGTTTAGCCAAAAATATATTATGCTGCAGTAATATAAAAATGCCACTGAAGAGCCTTTATAACTCCTCAAAAGTCCACAAGCTTATCTTTGCACCTGTACCTGAAAAATCTCAAATTAAAATGTAAACTTCTGTTTCCTGTTAGAATATTTTTCAACTTGATTTTTAGTTTTAAAGGATAAGAATTCATAGTTTGAAATCTCAGATGAGGTCTCTCCTGTCTTCTTTGTATTTTGCTTAAGCAAACCTCTGCTGATCTTATTCCATTTTAGTATTTAGTCTGTTTGCATATTTCACTACTTTTAACTGTAAAAATGTGTCACATCTTTAGAACATGTTCTAACCTACATTACTTACACATTCCAAAGTATCTATGAATTTCATTTTCCAGAGAAAATACAAAATAAAATAAACAGCACTTGCAATTTCAAAATGGAAATGATGAGGCATGTAATAATTATCCCTCACCAAAATTGCCGCATTGACATTCAAAAATGAAGTTTCAAATGCTAATTATTCTGTAATAAAAATCAAATGTATATATGATCACTGAAAAAACATATACCTCTTGTTTAGATATTGTACATAAAATTATACACAAATAATGTCATACCTATGGGATAATTCATGCCTTTACCCTAAATTAGGTCACATGAAACTCTTTATCACACAAAAGCTCTTTATACAATACATGCAGAGCTGGAGCTTACTTTCCTCTGGGCATAATGCAAAGTGCCTATAAACTTGTTTTTCTGGTTGGTCTAATAAAGCTAAAAGTCACTGGACAGTGCAGCCCCAACCTTCTTTGTCCTGGTTATGGTTTTCTGTCACTGGGAGGGTCAATGGGGCATGGCCAAGGGCAGCTGAAACATTTCACACAGACTCCAAAGAGCCATAGGTGTAGAAGCACCTCCCTCAAATCTAAATTTAAATGAGGTTCCATTGGTGCTGACTTCATCAGAATAGCAATGAAACAGGAGGGTGGTAAAAAGTCTACAGAACACAATTTATATATATACCTTGTAAGTGGTTTTTCACTCTTACAAAAAGCTTAATAACATCCTAGTTCCAGTAATTACATGGTCTTTCTGTTAACATTGCTCCAACATATTTAATTTAATTTGAATAAAACAAATTGATTTTGTTAGAACTAACAAAGACCAAGGTGGATCGTTTCCATGTTTATCTGGTTGAGTGCTCTGGCATGATGAATAGCACATAATTTGTGATTCAAGCATAAAACAACTCCAGCTTTTTTGACCATGCAAAATTTAGAAGAAATGGTTACTTACTCAACTTGAATAAGCTGGGCATGAATCCTCTTGGGAAGACACAGTGAGAAAATCATTCGAGACAGAGTAGAACTACCCAAGATTGATATTAAATATAGTCATAACATTGTCAAAAACTTCATTAATGTTAGTAACAGAACAGTAGAATACAAAGGAACCAGACAAGCTTTTGCATTTCACATGCCAAAGCTGCACTGCTAAAGTGTATCACAAACAGACAGGAAAAGAACATCTAATAGAGAACGAAAAAGTCCATATACTGTGTAGCAGGAAATCTTACATTTAAAGAAAAATGTCATAAATGAAATCAGAAACAAAATGAAATCTATTAGTATGGCATAAAGGTCTAATTTAGATATTTTAAAACATCACACTAGACAAAAACAGCCCAAAACCAATACAATAAGAAGAAACAATCTGACACAAACAAACAACAGAAAAAAGAATCCAGTCTCAAGGAACATAGAAAAAAACATTTGAATTCTGCAAAATACAAGGAAAAAGTCCATTATCCAATTCTTATGTCACTAACTACATAATTCCACATAACTTTCCTGGTCATATTTTGGGAGATTGTACAACACCAATGTTCTATTTCATGTGATTTCACATCCACATCATCTGTTGTAGCAGCAGGTGATCAAACAATTGTAATGCACCAATACCAGATTCTCTAATTTGACTTCCTGGAGATCACTAATGAAACTACTTTTGTCCTGGTGGCACAAAGGCAGCACAGAAATGGTAAAAACCTGCTCTACCTGGAAAGCAGTTTTGAACCTGAGATAAAACACCATATGGAAAATTGTTTTCCTCTGCGTCATCATCAAACAATTTCTAAATGATGGTAAAAGTTTCTTATGATTCAGAGATTATTTTTATAGACATTCATAGATATGCAGGCACTCCCACATACTCCATATAACTGCTAATCATCTATTTATTTTAATTATTAATGACATATTTAGTTAAATTGCTGGTACACATTGCTTTTTGGAGGCACTGGCACAAATTTTAACATAAAAATTCTACTAAATGTTTATTGGAAGTATTTTTTTGCACCTTGCACAAGACACATCTTGTATCTCTACTCTATCCACTACATCCATATTAGATTTTTCATTCAGGTTACATTAACATTTAACATCAAAGCAGGAAATTTTAATATTTGTTTCGCATTTATCCGAATGCTTCTCTTAATTTCTTTTGTTAAACTAGATGAGGTTAAACTGTATTTAACCTTTTATTTGTCCATAGGAATTTTTAAAGTTTTCTTTTGGAAAAGAGAAAAATAGCAGATTGGCTTCAGTTTACCTTCCTGTGAAACAATCAAAATAAAACTTTAGGGTTTGTGTAGACACCTGAAGAAAACATATATTTTAAATAGTGCTTAGATCCCAGCATTCCTATTTTGTTCCACTGTTACAATGTTTTGTAAAATTTTGATAATTCAATACCTAGAGACAATAGAAATGTAGATTACAAAGTTCAGTGAAGTTCTACTTGTCAGGTCTTTCACATAGGTAGAATACAATTACAAAGAAAATTACATAAACACTATTTTTCATGGAATGGTGGGTGTTGCTAGAAAGGATTACTATCCAAATAGATTATCTTTTTTTCTTGAATTAGGTATGAAAATGTGGTGGCACACCACAACTGTACAGAAATAATGAACCTTCACAAAATGGTGCTTTGTTCAGAGAGAAAAGGTTTTGTGGTCATAACAATAATTTATTCAAAACCAGAAATAATTCTCTTTTGATTGTTCCCTCCCATCTTTGTTCTTTTAACATTGTCATTGGAAATAGCAAATGTTTTTCAAGTTCAATGTCACTATTAGAGGATATTCAAGTTCACACATTTTTATACTTCAAATTAGATTTATTGTTGTCTTTCTTATGCTTCTGTGAACATGGGTTCTAACTAAAAAAATAAAACAACAAAAAACATTTGTAGCCTAAATAATAACATAAACAGGAAATATGCGACTAGTTATTTATATAAAAAAAATCTTAGAAACATTTTTTTCAATTGAGTGAATTCATTATAATCTACAAGAGGTATTTATAGTTGATCATACTTCAGGAGGTATCTTGGGGTAATCTTAATTTTTATATGAATAGGTTTTAGGATGTTTGTTACTTCAACCAAATCTTCTGTCATTAGATGTAAAATGCTGGACAATGTCATTAGTGCAATTAATTAAGCAGCTAATGCATTGTGAGGAGGATATTCAACTATACCTGACTGGAACTGCATACCATGAGTGTCATAACCAGGTCATTTTGAAATGCTTGTATCTGTCATTACAACATCATTCAGTGCAACACAGAGTCTGAACTAAATCATCCAGAGTCTATATTCAGCCACTAATTTCCTATTTCAGCCTTGTCTGACATATATATGAATATTAATTCTCAATTTCCTCCTTGAACATTCATCCCACGTGAACATTAGAAGCAGACATGGTGCAATGTTGGCTTGCAATAAAAAATGTGGCAGCATTTAAATGCAATCTTTACCAAGAGAGAACTATCACCTAGACCTATCTAAAGGTGGAAAACTTTATCCAATACTTTATCAGTTTTAAGGCAAGCAGGTTAGCTGAATGTGTTCATCTAAACCATTTTTAGACAGAATATTATTGCTCTATCCTATTGCATAAATCTATGAGACTTGAAATGTTTATTTCACACCTTTTCCAGAAATTATTTGAAACTACAAGAAGTCGGAAATCACAGAATTTTTAAACAGCATGGAGATCAAAATGGTTCAAGACATGAATACATTTATATATCTGTTGACTGGAAGAAATATGGGTTGCAAGCACCAAAGTAAATATTTCTAAATAACATTCAGGAAGCTGATTTAGCAATGACATTTAAGCTTTTAGAGATTATGCTGAATTACAAAATTAATTTCTGATTTGTGTGTTATTTTCCAAGACTGCCTGAGTAGAAGTGGTGATTACAGGTTTTCTGCTGTAAAATTCTTCCACCCCAAATATTCTGCCAGTATAAGCTGAGAGTATTTGTGATAAAAAGCTAGCTCCAAGAAACTCTTGAGTGTGTTTATTTCAATAATTGACTACTAACCATCCCTACTACACCCAATAAACATTTCTGACCTGATTAATGGCTGTATTTTAAGATTTCTTGTCTAAAATTTTCAGATTCAGCATAGGACAAATAAAATATTCTAACATCTAATACAAAAATTAAAAACATAAAGCCCTACCCCATAGACCATTAATTTTATCTTTCTACTGTTTATCTCAGTTTAAACAAAGTGGGAACCTGCAGCTGGGTGGAAGAACAGTGCAATGACAGCTTGACCTTCTGCTGCTACCAAACTTTAGAGAGTAGCATGTAACACATTGAGGCATTTGTTTGATGACAAGGAAAAAGGAAGGAGCTGAGTTCAATCAATTCAAAAATGCTTTTCATTTATTTCCTTCTATAAATGGCTTTATATTTCAACTAGACAGTGTTCTAATCTGTACAGTGGTAACTTTGAAATGTCTGAATGTTTTGGAGCTCTTCATATGCAAAATGTCCTAACAAGATACTTAGTTCTAGTTAACATGCTTCTTGGTCTCTAATTCTGTTTATACAGCTGGCACTCCTAAATTCAATAGCCATGAAATTTTGCCCAATTTAAGAAAATGAGGTATTGTTAACCATCTTACCATGTGCTGATTTCAATAGGTGTAAAGATATGGCAATATTTCTTACTTTCCTCAGCTTTTTCTAGAATACTGCCAAAGATTTGGTTTTACTTTTCCTCTTACATTTCAATACTATGAAAGATTGAAATAACCTGATGTGCTGAATCTGAATTTACCCTCCCAAAAGTATAGTTTAATTATACTGGAATTCCAGTGACCTGTATATTTATCAAGCTCCTCTGCACTCAGTAGGCAGATCAGCACACCATGTTCTTAAGGCTGGTACAATCAGAATTACTAGAAGATTTTTAATTAAAATGTGATCTCATGATTCCTATGGTTGTTATGGCAACTCAGGCTAAATAAAATAATCTGAGTGATACTACATCAGCACTCTTTGTTGTTTTTAATGTAGGATTATGATTGCAATCACTATATTAACAACTGTGCTTACCTTATTAGCATTATTTATTTCTCCTTAGGAATACAGTCTTAGGGATACATTTTAGGCTGCTTATGTTCCAAGCAGACAGAATTCATTAAATCCAGTCACTAATGTCAAATATGTTCCTGCCATGTAACTGACCTCAAGATAGTGAGTCTGCTGGGGCTCTGACAACACAAGAGTATATTTTTAATATGATTCTGATATTCTATCTCCTCCTGCACATTTGAAAAGTACTGAGTATTATGGCAAGCATCTTTTATAAAAGTTATAGTAAAAAATTAATGGCAATCTTTAAAAAATAGACCCCATAAATGTTAGATTTATGATTTTGTGTTTATCATGCCCCTCCATCGTGCCTTTTATGCTGGGTGACAATTTAGCAATTCACTTCCACACAAGAGACTTAGAAATGAAGCTGAATTTTACTTCATTCTTTATCCAGTGAGAAATTAAATGGCAGCTTCTGTGAATAGTAAAGAGATATGCATGACATGCAACTTAGTGATGGAGGAACAGTGCAGGTGAAATTCACTGCTTTATAATTAAGTTACATAATTAGCAGCTCACAGCAGGAGAGATGAACAAGAAGGATGAAGCTGCACCGTAGCATCCAAAATTAAAGCCTGAGCTGTTCATGGCATAGTTGTTTCTCTTGGATTCAAAGAAATGTGAATTCCCTCCAAAGCTATAACTAAAACCACCATTACAGAAATTGTTAGGAATGACATAGGTTACATTTTCTCCTAAGGTTCAATCTATGGTTTGCTGTTCTTTAACCCTGAAGAATCTTAGAGGTTGTTCTAATAGACACCAAGTATAAATAGTGCAGATCACTCTTTCAGCAGCCACCAAATCATAAAGAACAGTATCCATAACTGAGAAAACAAAATATTGCTGGCGAGTTCCAAAATATTGCCAGTCATTTTGATATGTGACAACATATTTGTCACTAAAGTAGCACTGAACACAGTCAACACTGACACACAATTTTTTTATAATCAATAGTGTTACTTATTGGTGGTAATTTAATGATGGATATCCTAGTTTGGCTTTGCTGGTTGGTTATCAAGGTCATTACCCTTCAGCTGGTGCAAAGTGCAGGCAACTAATCAAGCCCATGAGAATTCTAATCTCAAGAATCTAATTGAAAAATCAGAGATAGAAACTTCAGAAAATTTTGCTTATAGAATCCTGCCATCTTTTAAACAGGAAAATTTATCTTGCTGGCAAATTTCTTAAGACAAATAATTACTTACTGAGAAAAATGGTTACTTTTTCATTTGTCTCCAGACCCCTCAAGTACATAGACATTTTGGATCTTATCAATACTGAAAATTCCACAACAAAGCCTCTGGGTGAAATCAATTGAAAACCCTTTTCAGCTCCTGAGAATGATTGGAACTATGGTTAATTCTTCCCAGATTAATGTGCTTCCACTGCTCATTTCTTCCCACACAGTGAAGGAAAATCCTGTGTATAGAATCCTATCAGGATTTTATAGACTCATGCATAGAAGGAGGCAATAAATATTCTGTACATTATTAATTGGAATGGAGGTGGTAAATATGTGGTGTTGAATGGAGGCTTGGCATCAGGTCACCAAAGAAACCAGCAAGTATCTAAAATTTGCTCATTTTTACCATCAGAACTTTTGCTTACTCAAACACTTTGAAGAGAGGTTTGTGTAGTAAATTAACACTTATCACCATATGCCGTTTATTCAGTGTATTTAATTTTACATTACTTCATCTGAATAGCAATCAAATTTAGAACTTTTTGCTCCGAGCTACATCTTGAATCATTTTGCACAAGTAAATATGCAAAAAATTTCTTTGTGAAAAATGCAAGGGCTCCAGGAATGAGAAGCAAAGAATGAAACTTAATTTCTTCATCTATTTTAGAGGCAAGTAGAATCTTTAACTAAGATGCAGAGGCTACTATGATTTTGCAAAATGTATAAACAATGTTGCCAATATCATTATTTGAAAATTCACTCAAGCCTGCACAAAGTCAGAATGCAGGTTTTAGTTAAATATGGCTGTATTTTTTCAAGTCAAGAACAAAGATAATTAGTGTCCCATTTTTTTCTGATATTTGCCATCTGCATGCTGAGATCAGGTAAGCTTAGAAATTCCAGTTGGGATACCACTTCCCATCAAACATCACAGGAACTATTGTTATGCATGGCACTTCTGGTTTTTTTATATTTGCAGGTCATCTACTTGCTTGCTATTGTTACAACTCAGGGTTGGTGGCAGTGTGCCCTTCATTTGAACTGATCCAATGTTTATTGACAGCAGCCTGAATGAAGTGAGTGAGACATGAAGAGTCCCATCCTTTTCAGAAGGAAGCAGTACATTGAAAACAGCATATCAAATATGTAACAAATCCTAATATTAACATTTCAACAAGAAAAAGTGACATTCAATGGAATATTTTCCAGAGTAGAATCAAAATGTAGATCCTGGCAAACAATATTTATCAAAAAAAAGAGAACATTTTTCTAAATGTCACTGTACATATTTTTAGACACCTGTAGTACCAATTAAATGAAATTACAAGTTATTAAATCAAATGAGATTTTTTGTTATTCTATTAATTTGCAATGTCATCTCCTCTGTAGTTGATTCAACTACAGTGAATCCAAACTATAGTTAAAACAGAAGCAAAGGGCTGTTCTCTCACTGCATTTCTGAATTGTTTGGAGTATGCACACACCATGTTTTGAAAGATGATTCACACAGAAATGTCACATTAACACAAACAATACATTAATTTAGATATTGTCACCTTTTCCCTATGACCCAAAAGTACTATGCAGCAAACCTTTTTCAGTAGGAAGTACATTCACCAGCTCTAAGTAGCTAATTTAGAGAGCAGGAATTAAAACAACCTACTTTTTCAACCTAATTGATCAGCTAGATTTTACCTTCCACATTGTTGTATTGGAAATACCTAGCAGACCAAATTGTAAGCATAGGTATGTCTGTGCAAACATGTTCTTTTGCTTTCCAAGAACTTTTAAGAAAAGTGTATTTTGAAAGTGGATCCTTCTGTTAAAACCATTGTTTTATGATTATTTGCATCCACCAAAAACATGGATATTTGACAAAAATACAGATAAAGGAATTACATATAGATAGGATTCCTATGCTGCTGTGCAATCCATCAGGATCTGAGCATTACATCAAATCCTTTAACCTCTTCCAGTGCTGCAGGAAAGGACAGGGCAGCCAAGGAAGAAACAGAATTGGTGCTACTCAGCATGGCCTGCACAGCTCATAACTTGGAATAGCTGAATAAACTACTCCACTGTGTTTATAGAAAGAAGACAAAAAGAATAAAATAGAAAAATTCTAACCTTGAAAAATGAGGCTCTAATGGAATGTATAGACTTGCATATAAGGGTGAAAGAAAATAAACAATGAAGTTTTGTATGCATAAAATTTAAATTATAAATACAAAATTAAAATGAGTAGATTTTGTTTTGGAGGGAAGAAGAGGAGCAGAGAGTTCAAAAAGTCGACTTACTGGAAATTAGATCTACTTCTCCACTACTGATTTTGGACATCCAATGTAGATTTCCAAAGAAATGCAAACAGAAGTCAATTTATGCTCTTCTGAGATAAAAAGGAGCTTTGCCAATGAGATGAACTCCACAGCCAGCAGAAAAATCAAATATTTACAGAGAAAGGCTTAAACTGTTCTGCCAGAGCCAGCTTCAGTAGAAGTAACTTAATTGATGTTAATAGTGCTTTAGCTGACAACTCAGCAAACTCTGACACAAAACTGTGTCATCTGTGTGTGCATGAGGATTGCAACATTTTCATTCTATCCCATTCAGCTCCTCACATTTCTGCTCTGAATATTATTCTCTTAATCTCTTTAAGAGATTAAATCTGTGTCTTATTTTTTGCATAATAAATTAAAAGCCAACTGTAATGTGATAAGACCTTTTTTCTTCCTTTGACAAAACGAAACTTAGGAATCTGCCAATATTAGGTAAAACCTTTTGTTCCTTAAAATTGCTGTAGACAAATTGCCTACTGCAAAAAAAAATTTGCCTGTTGCTCACCAGGCTTCTCATTCTGAATGTATTTTAAATTCTCACTGACAGGTGACTTCATCAATGTCACTATAATAATGCCACCCAGTCTCATTAAAAAAAAAATGAAAGCGAAAAAATCAATATTGTCTTCATACTTTCTTTAGTCAATGATTTTCAGAAGCTAAGTCTCCAGGCTTACTTTGTCACCCTGTTTCTAATAAATAGCTTAAAATTATTCAAGGAAAAGTGTCCAAATACCCTAAAGTTAAATTTGGATATACTTGGAGATAGAATGAGCTGGTACTAAACAAACTACATTGAGAGCTGGCTTGGGTTTGTTTTTCAGTGTGAGTAGTTCTTATGACCAAGCTGTGTGAGAAGGCAGAACTGGGTATTTTGGCTTCATAGAGGGCAGCAGACATCCTCTGACAGATGTTGAATTATGTTTGAGCTGGAGATAAATAGATGTTCTAAATCACTGCTTAGCTGATTTATGAGACAATATAAAGAAAATATTATCATTTTCACAAAGTCTAACATGTAGATAGTGTCAGTATTAAATGTACAGACACTTAATAGCATCAGTATTCTAAAGTCATGGGAGTTCTTGTCTTTTAAAACTTTATTTGAAGCAGTTTTAGAAGCATCTTCTAAAGCAGAAGTCCTGTTTGTCAATGCTGATATCAGCATGAAAAAGGAAACAACCTAACAACATTACTGAAACCATGACTGAATTTCTCTCATTACTCAGAAAAACAGAATATAAATTAGAAATTGAAAAGATGCAGGAACAATTTACACAAGTAAAAGAGAACAGTCCTGACCTTCTTTTAACTTTTAAGAAACACTCCTTATGTAGCTGTCCTGAAAGGCTTGGCCCATCCTCATATACCACAGCTTGCAAGGATTTAAGAACTTTCTCCTGCTTATGAGAATCTCTGCATGACTATGATAAAACACAGCTCTGCAATAAAACACTGCATTATGGCAGGGCCCTGCTTCAGCACCTACTCACTATTAAACAGCTGCCTTAGAAATGAGGTAACTATGCTTTTTTATTGCCTCCACTTTGCCTTTTTTGGGGTAGTAAACACAGGAAAGTTATTTCCTATATACAATTGTTAAGTGGGCTATGTTTTGTTAAAATCCTGCTCCCTTGATCATCCCAACACGTGCATAATTCACTTTCCAGTCTTAGTTCTTGCTTTGAGTTTAGAGGTCAAGCTTAGTTACAATGAAGAATTTCAGTCAGAAGTTTATTTCTCTATAAAATAATTAACTTCTGTTTAATTGAGGGTGCAGAGTGGAAGCCATTAAATTCATGTAGTTAAGAGCAGAATACAAGGAAAGAAAGCTAATTCATCCGAAATATATATAGAGTTGCCCTTAACAGACTTTTGTCACTGATCTTTTATTTGAATCTCCCTAGGTGAGGAAGAGGCTGTCTGGATGTTTCAAACTAGATATGGCTTATGATTTTCTTTGTTGTATAGTGATAGACAAATTTTACAGGTATCTTGCAACTTCCTAAGAAGGGGTATTAATCCAGCTGTGTGCTTCCTGTTCCTTTCAAAAGACCTTTAAGCTAATTAATATTGCTATTAATATAGCAACAACAAAGGAACAGAATTCCCCTCACATCTACTTTACCTCACTTAAGGCCATTGTGATCCTACAGTGATCTGCCTTAGGTATTCACCTCTGGCTAGAAGGGGAGTGGGGACCATCTCCAGTGTCCTCAGGAGAAGATCTGAGTCTCCATTCCTTCACAAAAAATAGATAAAGCAATGGTAACAATGTGTAGTATTTCCTTCACAGTAGTAAAATTCATAGTCCACAGCTCCTACCCCCAAATTTTGCTATGTTATTTCAACTTATAGATTTTCTGCTGTTATATGTAATCTGAATTCAGTTACAGAAAAAAAAAAGAAAAAAATCAAACCATACATTCACACAGAGCTGCTGAAATTTCTCAGCTGATAGCTGCTTTAAAATATTCTCTTATTTCCATATAACTCTGAAATGGAAAAATCCTTAAAATTAATAATTAATTTTAGAATTACATTTGCTTGATTGTAAAATACAAATTTTCTTCTTCCTAAATGCAATGGCTCCTGGGGAATGTTATGCAATTTTGGATTAACGTCAATTCTTTACCACTGCCTGACTCTTTTTCCCTTTGTCTTGGAACTGTACCTGCCTGTCAAAGTATTGAACTGCAGCTTCTATCACCTCCTTCTTGTTTGATTTACTCAATTTTCTTCTCTTATACTTTATTATAAATCTTTGCATATAACAGTACTCTAGCCACTGACCAAAACTGCCACCTTCTTCCTAATCATGTGTTCAGTTTCTAAGATAAGATCTTTGAAAACAGCGCAGAACAAAGGATAAAGAAGCCTTTAAGTGAAACACTAATAATAATAATATTTCCAGTATTTATGTCAGGTAGCTGAGGGCAATAAAAAGAAAAAATCCTGAATTACCACAACCTGTTCATGTTGTGCCTTAGTTGGGATAACTGTCAATCCTCCATCCCAAACCATAGACTATTATTTAAAAGTGACACTGCTTCCCAGTGAACAAAAAGTTGCAAAATCAGGAAATTAACCACATTTAATCATAGGCCAAATCTTAGAAAAGAAAGGAGGAATGCCTAAGGGAGTGCAGTCACTGTTTGAGACTTCGAAATCTCTGGGCATTTTCCCCTTCCAACATCAAAGCGGAGTTAGGAGAGGACTGATAACAATGAAATAACTTCTGGATTATCTTGGGTTTCATTTAATTGGTATTCTGCAACATAATTATCCCATTTTCAAAGGACACTCTCCCAGTTATTTTTGTTTATTTCAGTACAATTAATTCCAGGATTATTTTGCAGTGCATAAACTGGAAACACCCAAAATGTAGTGTACTGCCAGGTGGATGTGCTGGAACATCCTCATTGCACAAGGGCAGCAAAACACTTTATTCTGGCTAATTGCAAATGTGCAGTGGCAGGCAATAATGTTTACAATGTCAGGTTCTAATGTCAGTTTCTAATCCTACATAATGCAGCATTATTTCATGCAGAATGGTGATGTTTGACCATAATGTGGCTGTATCCAGCACATGATGATATTGTATCCCACAGACGTTCACCTGGCTCTGCTTCATGGATTTTCACTGTTTCTCTACTGCTGTACAGTTTTGTAGACCCTTGTCAAGCATTTTCCTGCAACATCTTGAGAAATGTTTTGTTTCATACTGCAGTTTCAGAGACAACAGCAGATGAGACAAAACCCTGGGGGTAATCCAGCATGACTTTCCACAGGTTTGGATTGCAAAGTGAAAGTTCTTGTTTTTATGACAGTAATATTTTTCATTAAGTAGCCAGACAGTCCATGATATCACTGCAAAAGTGTAATTTTTGTATGAAATCCTGTTATTTAAAAAGTCCTGATTATCTAGCAAAGATATTGGCTAATAACGTATGGCTAACCAAAATGTTCACTAACGTATGGCTAACCAAAACCTTGCTGCAGGGGCCTGTACTGTTACAGGTACTAAACTGAAGAGGTTTATACATAAACTTGCAAACAGAAAGAACAGATAATTTTGTTTTAAGAGACAGTAGAAATATCTCAGTAAATAACTCTGTCACTTTAATTTGACACATGCTTATTTTGGGATCTGGTACTGCACATATCTTCCTGTGAGTGGTGGCCAAACCTCTATCTCCCCTTCAGGACACTATTTCAAGTGGGCAGTTTAATTACTGCCTGCATTGACTATTTTTCTGCAGGGTAGATGCACTATGCAGTTGGTTTAGGAATACTGAGCCTTTGGCAAAGAGCAAGCATAAAATTATCTTTGGAATCTCGCCCCCAGAAAGTATTTCTAGATACCTGAAGCAGACAACTGACAGCTTTATCAAAACTTGGGAATTTGCCATGATCTAAGTACTGGAATTACTGAAGCTGTCCCTAAAATGCATGTCCTTTCTGATTGGTAGGTAAAAAATGGGAGCACAGAAATTAAGCCAGGCACTCATTTCTTTTGAAGGTACATTCTTCAATAAATGTCAACATATTAAAGTTGTCAAATGCGTTAGAGGGCAACTTTCCTAGTAACTAGGAAGTTACTAGGATATATGCTTTACATCCACTGATGGCTTTCTTCTCCTGTTAAGTTCCTCATCACTGAAAGGAAAATATTTTTGCACTCATTGCTTGCTAGAATTGCAGAAAGAGTGATTTCCTAAAATTTAACCACGAACTTGCTCATGACAGAGCCTGTTCCCACCTCAGCTTCCCCCCAAGCAGGTGTCTTGGAAAGCTGGGAAGTGTCAGCAGCTCAGTGACTACCCAGGGCCAGCTCCACCAAGTCACCACACGGGTGGTAAACTCCTACCCACAGTCCTGCTGACAGAGCTCATAGCTACCCTGAGCACCAGAGCACAGCAAACCCTCAGCACCTGCACCCCCACGGCTTCAAGGGCTCCACCAGGCTGTCCTCAAGTCCCCTTCCCAGCCAACAGGCACCAGGGCAATTCCTCACAAGGTTTCTTCACATCCACTCAGCACATTCAGGAGGTACCTCCCCCATCCTGCACTCCCTGTTCAGCAGGCTGGTTTCTGCTTTTCTAACACCAATTCCAGCATCCAGCAAATGTGTGAATTAAACCAGTGATGACAGCCAGAAGTTTCACACATCAGCTTGTGATCCCTGGGAACCTCCATTGTTATCAGAAGTGTGGTTTACTTAAATATAATATTTTGAAAATGTTTATTAAGAAAAAGATAATCATAATACAATCATTTAATTGCAAGTGGATCCAGTGTCAAAAACATGGTAAAGCACCACAGAACTCTTACTCTCCATGTCATCAGTACAAGAGCAGACTGAGTCACAGTCATTTACCACATTGTCTTGTCCAACAAAAATTTGTAGGATGAAGTGAAAATGCTCAGTGCTTATCTCATGCTCAGTGTTTCTCTATCAAGCAATTTCACTATATATATTAGAATTTATTGCAATTATTACATTGTCAAAGCATCTGTTCTGTTGGCATTTAGAATTGGATAAAGGCTGAGACATGAAAAAAAATTACTTCCGAAGCACTTAGATAAATGTCACCCCCAATGCCCACATGCCCATGCTGTGTTGGCCCTCACATTGCTTTCCCACAGGAACAACTTTATATAATCCTTTAAATAAAAGTACAAGAGATATATATGTATGTGTGTGTACGGATACCCAAAAAGTACTTCAGATAGGAAGTTTTAATATAACAACAAATGAAGGTTGGTGTCAAAATAAAATAAAATCTCCAGAAATATTTGTTCAATTTTTCATACTGCTCCAATAACTATTGTAGGATATTACGGAGGAAAAAAATAGTAGTCCTTTTTTAATGTGAAAGTGTCCCAGCTATCAGTTTGTAATAAGGACTTTGAGAAGGATTTAGCAGTGACTTGCCCAATTCTGAGCTTATATTAACCAAGATTTTTGGGACTTGGAAGAACATTATAAGCTGACAGTGGAAAGTTAAAGACACCCTAAGAAAATCTTACATATAATAAAAAGTGACAGAAGAAAATGGCAAGGCACTTTCCTACTGAAAAGGCAAGCAGTGACATGACATATAAAAGATATATAAAAGACAAAACATGCATCTGAACTATTTGCATTATGCTTATCAAAGAGTTGATTTCTAGAAATCAAACTGGCTAAGAGGTTAGACATTTACACGAATAATGAGAAAATTCTACGACATTAAAAATCCTGATTCCTGCAACAGTATGGGAACTTCAGCGAATCAAGGCTTTTGATTTTATGGGCATTACTCTAGTTGTGGTGGGAGTTAACTTAGATTAAAAAAATAGCAATTACAATAACATATAATAGCAGTGATTCATCTACTCATATACTTCCTGGCAGGCTATATGTCTTTAGTTTGGTATGACACTTTTCTGCTGGGTATATTATTTTCTATCCAGGTTTTGTTTGGGGCTTATATCTTATATCCTTTTCAGAATTTGATACCAATGTCAGAGGAGAAAACAGTGGAATGCTCTATGCTCTGGTAGAGTACCATAATCACTGCTCAGACAGTTAAATCAGAACACAAAGCCAGCCTGTGCCCAGGTGGCCAGAAGGTCAGGGGTATCCTGGCTTGTATCCAAAATAGTGTGGCAGCAGGACCAGGGCAGGGACTGTCCTGCTGCACGTGGCACTGGTGAGGCTGCACCTTGAGAGCTGTGTCCAGGGTTTGGCCTCTTGCTCCAAGGAAGACATTGAGGGGCTGGAGTGTCCAGAGAGAGACAATGGAGCTGGAAAGGGTCTGGAGAAAAAATCTGGTGAGGAGCAGCTGAGCAACCTTCAGAAAAGACGACTTAAGGGGGGACCTTCAGGCTCTGTACAATTCCCTGACAGGAGTTTGGGGCCAGGTGGGGGTTGGACTCTCCTCCCAGGCAATTAGATATAGGAGAAAAGGAAAAGGTCTCAAGATTTACCAGGGGAGGTTTAGGTTGGACATTATGAAAATTTCTTCCCTGAAAGGGTGGTCAGTCATTGGAGCAGACTGCCCAGGGAAGTGGTGGAATACCCCTGGAGCCATTTAAAAGCCACAGAGATGTGGCACTTGGAGATATGGTTTAGAGGTGGAGCTGGGAGTGTTCAATGAATAGTTGGAGTTGGTCTTAAGGGTCTTTTCCAATCTAACTGATTCTATAAAGCACTACAGCAGTGTCTGGATTTTCCTCCCAGACAGGAACAGCAAGGAGCTGCAGCACACTGAGTGGCACAAACAGGGAAAAACCTCCCCGTCCTGGATCAGGGTTACACAGCAGCAGTACAGGTCTAAGGGGAATAGAGTCTCAAGAGAAAATCCTGCTTAATGCTGCACAGAAGCACAAGATAGCAAAAGGTACAAGACAAAGCAATTCTGGTGAGCTGAGCTATCCAGAGTAGAATTTCTCTTGTGTTACATTCCATAACAAAGAAAAAAATATAGCATGAACAAGGTTTTATGGAAAATATTTTGTTGTAGCTGACTATTCACCAATAGGAGAAAGAAGGAAATTCATGGTTTGGTTCTTTATTTTAAAGACAGGACTGCATATAAAAAGTGCATTCACTGAGCAACAGCGCCCTATTCACAGGCAGCCTTGAGGGGTACGTGTTCCCCACTAGCTCCCATTGCTCCTTCTCTGTTTAGATCAGAGTCAAGTAAAAATACTCAGGCATTCTCTCCCTCTCTGATTTCTGAAAATTCATCTCCTTTCTACCTTTTCAGGTTCTTCTCCAAAACCAGAAGCCATTTGTAGGTTCAAAGTCAAGAACAGCATTTTTAATACTATTGCAAACACCAAAATTGACACTTAGAAACAATGTATTTGAAAGCAGCAATTACCCCATTTGCAGCCTATAGAAAACTTGTCTATTATTTAAAGTTTATATAATGTTAACTGTTTCATATATATTTGGAGGATTTTCTTAAAAAGCATTTGCTCCAGAAATGAGTGGCTTTTTAAAGATTACAGAACAGACTGTTTTGCATGTTGCAAGACAAATTCATCTGCATAGTTATGACTTGGACATGAGCAGCCCTGATTGAAATAAAAATTCCTATAGTTCCTATTTTATATAAGTTATGCTGCTGCAACAGCTCCCATGGGAGTCAACCAAGCACTAGTTCCAAGCTGTATCTCAGAAATTTTGCATTTTGATACTGGAAAACAATTTTTAAGGTTATGTCATAACACACTGTACTATGAAGCAATGCAAGGACTTGGCAATCAGAATTGTCAATAAATACTAATAGCAATAGTCAGAAAGTAAGTTTAATGAATGATCTGTTCTGAGAACTTATGGATGTTACCTGACTTGAAGATACCATCCTTTGATCTCATTGCCTTCTGTGAACTGGGGTCTCTGTCAAAAGAGGAAAGCAAGTCTGCTTAATGCCAAACCACAGCATTAAAGAACCAACCCAGAATGGTTTAGAATGGCTTGGGTTGGAAGCCACTTTATAGATCATTGACTTGCAGCACCCTGCCACAGGCAAGGACACCTTCCACTAGACAAGGTTGCTCAGAGCCCCATCCAAAGCCATTTCCAGGGATGGAAAGACAATTCCAGGCAATCTGTCAGGGTCTTACCACCCTCACAGTAAATAATTTATTCCTTATGTCTAATATAAAACTGTCATCTCTCAATTTAAAGCCATGAACCTTGTCCTATCACTACTCCCCTCTCTGGCTCTTGTAGGCCTGCTTCAGGTATTGGAAGGGGTCCTAAGGTCTCCATGGAGCTTTCTCTTCTCCAGGATGGCCAACCCCAGCTCTCCCAGGAGAGGTGCTCTGGCACTGTGATCACTTTTGTGGCACTCTGAACACATCATTCTCATGCTGGGGACCCTGGAGCTGGATGCAGCACTGCAGGTAGGATCTCACCAGAGCAGAACAGAGTGGCAAAGCCCCCTTCCTCCCCTGCTTCCCACTCTGCCTTGGATGCAGCCCTGAAAATGTTTGGCTTTCTGAGCTGCTATCACACATTGGGTTGTGTTGAGTTGCTCATCAACCAACCCTCCCAATGCTAAAGGAAACATTAAACACCCAATCAAACAACCCACATATTGCTATCAAGCAATGCTGTACAATGGAAAGCAACCCCTTTGTTCTCCCCCTAAGGCTACATCAAAGTTTCCAGGCCAGAAGCACTGGATCAATTGCTGTTCAAGGCTGCTGTATGAAATTCAGATTCAACTGGATTCTGTGCTGCTGGAACCCCTGAGGACACTTCCTCTCATCTTCCAGGATAACCAGCATCTCCTGCTGCACAGCAACACCCCAGCTGAGGCCTCAGCCCAGCACAGACTTTATCTCACTATCTTACATTATTTACCACCTCTGTCAGGCACTAAGGTACCACAGTAAGGACAACACTCCTGCAATTTTAATCTTATTGCTTCTGCTCTCTTACAAATACAGGTACACATGGCTCGAATCCTTCAATAGTGTGGAGTAGGAATAAAAACATCAAAAGCAATGAGCTATATTTAAAAATCAGAAGGGCAGTGTCTGCATTTGTAAGGTGCTGACAGTCAGCCCAGACCTGGGGTCAGCTTCAGAACCTACAACTGGAAAAATGGCCATAGCCTCCCCCAGGGGAAAAATGCAGACAGATCCTAAAAGAGTCAGTGAAACAAACTTTATACTATTATTTCACTGCAATGCAGGCACTCTGAGAGTGAACATATTCTAAAATAATATTTCTATGGCTCAGTATTGAAATAATCTCTTTGAACATAATTTTACTTTACACTCTTTTAGATTTTTTATTTTTACTGAAATGTTTTTTGATTTTATATCCTTGGAGATAAACAAATCCAAATGTTGCTTCATTAATAATCTTGGGCTGAAAAATTGAAATTGCCAAATTTATAATACAAATTTATCTATGGCCAACTTCATAGTTTTGGAAGCAAGACCCCCCTGAAAAGTATTGAGTATAGGTGCTTTATTAAAAACTCAGACATATACAGAGCATGATCCATTACCATCCTTCATGTCCCCAAATTCTTTGCAGGTCAGTCAGGAAATTTTAGACTAATTTCTAGAAATACCACCTACCAATTAAATATTGAGGCTTGACAATTTACTGTAAAATCCTTCTGATCTCAATGGCACAGACTTGAAATTACTTCAATAATTCATATGGGCATGCATGCTATTTCATAGTCATACATTCTTGCTTGGCATTTTGAAAGGACAATATTTGTCCTGCTCAATTACAGAAAACATGAAATTACAGAGCCCCAGAAGCAAATCACCATGACAGCACAAAGTGCCTTACATCCAGTGCCACTGCTTCCCTACTTCTCACAGGGCAATTAATGGGAATGCAAAGAATGTGAATATATGAACCAAGCAAAACTCACTCTTTTGGGAAAAACTTGTGACACAGACAAGATCTGATGGGTCACTACATCAAGAGTTTAACGAGTCAAAATAGAAGCAAATTTGAGAACCCTTTGTGGATAATTCCACAGATTTTTCAAGAGGCCTATTCTCCACAGTTCATCATGAAAAGAGTATTGGCTTGCTTTTTATGCTGCACTGATTCAAAAAGTTAGAACACATGACTGTGTCTTTAAAATGCTATTCCAGAGGATGTATCTCTTCTCACCATATTTAATTTTTAGTGGAATTTTTGCAAGTCATATGTAGGAATAATACTGAAATAAAAATAAGAAAAAAAGGCAAAGTATAGAAGTGGAATAAAATGAAACTTTTATGATGTATATCTGAAACAGAAATTATTTTAATGAATTATAACTTTTTGTTAGAAAAACTGAAATTAATTTGGAAAAAAATCCATGCTATCTGAAACCGATTGGTGAGTTTTTATCAACTGCCTCTAGAATTCTCTAACTTCTGAAAAAGTTAAAGAATTTTACTTCAGAACTGACCCTTAAGAAATTAATATTTAAGCACAATACAGATGTGAAATACACATTTTGAAAATAGTAATATTTCTATCTCCTCCACCTGACTACTAGTTCCTCTCTCCCATAAAGCATTTCAAGACCTGTAACACCAAAGTACCCTTCAAATAACACTGGATTGAAGGGTTTTTTACTCTTTTATTCAGCAATAAATCTACATTTCTGCAGCAAGTACCTCTGTCCTCCTCACTGAAGGTATAAAATTTTCTATTATACACGTAAAGTAAAATATATTGTGGGATACTTTTCTAAGCAGGTAAATAACAGTATCTCCAGCAATGGGCCTTTCCTCTCAGAGAGACAGAGGAAAGTAATGGAATATATAATTTTACAGTACTAATTATAAGCGTGAACAATTTTGAAAATAAATTCTGAGGAGTAATTTCAGGAAACTAAGGCTTACAGAACATTTCTGTTAAATGTAACTGGGAACAAAACTTTTGTTGTACATGTGCTCTTGGTATTGTGATAATATCTAGAGTGAAGGAGGGAGCCAGCAGCGTGTTTTATTTCCAATTCTGTACCCACATCCTAATTAACCCCCCCCAGCAGGGGCACATGTGCCCACAAGCTGTCCAGACACAGACATTATGCACTGACTATCCACTACTGTGTTGCCTTGCACACAGGTTTTTTTCTTGTTTTAAGCATATTCTAATCAGCTTAGAACTGAAATAATTTTGCATGCATGTCTCCAGTGAAGACAATATCAGGGCTCTAAGCACATCCAGTTCCATGACTTGATTTCTACATGATCTTTTTCAGGCCTGTCATTAACATATCAAAGCCACCTGGAACCAATTAATTATGTAAATTATATTTTAAAATATACTAATAACAAAGCTACATCCAGCTTTAATAATGTTACAGGACAAAAAGTTATCTCCTACTTTGGTGCTTCAACTCCCTTCACAAAACAATTTTATAGTTAAGGAATTACTTAAGCTTCCCTGAAAGAATTCATTATCTGCACCATATAAGATGCTCTGCATCCTGATATCTTTTCTAGATATCAGGATACTTTTTTTTTCCCTACACCAAGTATCATAGTACCCACACCTGTAATGTTTTTGTGTTAAGATCACCACACCCTCATTTTAAATACTTAACCTGAAAATGGAATTTAGACATTCAGTGTGTCATAAAATAGTTGTAAAATACTGATTTTTCTTGTTTCTCTACATGACAGCCTATGAATGACTATTTTTTCTTTTATTTGCTATCAAACAGCTACCAAAAAAAAAACCCAAAACCATCTTTAGCAACATGACTGATGCCAACAGCATTTCAGGAAAAAGAAAATTGAGTTTTCTATTTTATTAGATGTCCACTAATGCCACATATGTCATCTACAATTGATTTGCTTTTATAGACAGTGACAATTACACAAATGCTGGAGTGTTTCAGGAGCTCAGAATCCTCGTATTACAGATGCTCCCTGATTCCCTCTCTGCTCTGTTCCCCGCAGCTGCAGGTCCCCGTGCCGAACCCACCCGTGCAAGGAGACCAGGGGAGCAGTCTTAGGCAAAGTGAGCACAGGCTTGCACTAAGGTGCCCTGATAGAGAAAAACAAGACATTTATCAAGCTAATTTTGGTGTTACTTCTAAGCTCCAGGTGTCAGTGACCTCACAAAATCACGAGTTTAAATAATGTTCAGCACCACCTGAGAAGTAACTGGAATGAGATTCAGTACTCAATAGAAAGATTTAATACCATCTCAAATACTGCTATTGTTGCTTTGCATTTTGCATCCAAAATGCAGAGTCAAACCCTTCAGGCAAAGCTTTTTCATTAAATGATATATACATTGAAAAGAATAAATGCAATGCTGCTGTATAGTTTTTGTAGACAAGATGCCAAATTTAATCAGTTTGCTTCTCATGCCTGCCTGATTTGATAAGGAATGATAGCTACTGAAGGTAGCTGATAGCAAATGGTACAGATGATAGCATCCAAGCTACTCTTTCTTTAAAAGCCAAACAAAACCTTATCAGAAATATTATCTGTCATGAAATTTTTATTAAAAAAAAATCAAAACTATGATCAATCAACAGCTAGCAAATATATACAATTGGAATCACTAATGTTTAATTCAGCATCTGTTATAAGAAATAAAGATCTTTACAATGGAGGAGACAATATCCTTAGAAAAGAAAAAAAATTTCTTCTGATTAAACACCTAGTGAGACAAACCAGAAGCTGAGTAAATTTTGGAAAATTGATTATTGGTGTGAGCATAGTTCACTGTACTTTTAGTGGTTTGACTAATTACCATTTATTTCCGTTAGAATAACCTCCAGGACCTGATGCCTTACCAACAAAAGTTTAAGGAGAGGTACAAATTGACAAAAATTAGTCCTGCATCAAGAGTATACCTCTGATTTCAGCAGAGAAATATAACTACACATAGAACCTTAACATGGTTCTCTTCATCTAGGACGTCACATTCCTAATATCATGGATATGCATTGAAAGTAATTTATCTCAAAACTGAATAGTTCTTTCTTTGCTTCCTTCCTTATCTACCCAGACAGAGTTGTAAGGACCTTACTCAGTCCCTGCAAGGGAAAAGATCCTGTCCCTGCACTTGCACCCTCTTCACTTTGGGTGCAGCCATGTGGAGATGTGCTCCAGAAAGTTTTGCAGCATGAACGTCTCGAGGTAGAAGTTTCTGTACGTCACGTACAGCTTGCACCACTAGCTTATGCTGGCAGATGACCATGAATGTCAGTGCATTAAAAGCTAACTAGAAATGCACATTTGGCACTCAGAACTACTTAGGAAAGCCACTGATTAACAGCCTTGCAGTGATGCAGAAAGGCTTCTGCTGGTCCAGTCCAATGCAAACACCCAAGCTGGTCTTTATTTAGTACATGCTGGAGCCCAGCTGCCAAAAATGATAAACAGTTCCAGCCAGATGATGATTTACTGCTGCTGTGCAGCTGTGAGCATCAGGTACAGAAATGTAGCATGCAAAAAAATGTAAAATCAGAAAGGTGCCATTGCTCTAGTCCTAGCAAAAAAACCTATTACTGTTATTTCAGAAGACTGCTGCCATTAAAGTAATTAAACACTGACAATTTTGTTCACTCCCTATTTAAGATGACTGAAGTTAGATTATATTACAACCTCCTCTATCTCTAACTCCCTGTGCAGTATAACTCCCATTCAAAAATAAATCTTGAAAGCATAATTGATTATCCAGGACAATTCTAGCCTTCATTTTCAGTTAGGAGCTGAGGTGGCAGACTGGGCAATGCTGATGAATGCTAAACAGCCTGTGACTGATTTCACACAAATACTCTGCCAGCTCTATAACACAATGGAGTATATTGAAAGCGGAAAGTAAAAAATCTATTTTAAATTATATGAAACTGAACACTGGGAGAAAATAATTAACCAATTAATTTCTAACTCTATCAAAAGCTAATTTCCTTTAATTTTTTTATCTTTCTGACAACAGCATTACTCTAAGAGGAAAAAAAAAATCCAAACCTATTTAATCAAGTTTCAAACCTACTTTCTGAGTAGGTAATTATCTTATGTCCAGGTAAGCCTTCTTAAAATCTCATTTCCAGCTGTGAAATATTTCCCCAACATCTTGTGAGTGGCACTTGCACAGACATATCAAATATTTAATTCTTTCACAGATAATCCTCACAATTGTAAATTTAGGCTTGCAATACATTTAGGAGTCTGTGTGAGAAATCTTGAGGTTATGAGTTGCCCAGACTACCTGAACAGAAAGAAGCTACTTGTAATAACTTTGGATAGTTCAATGAAGTGGGTTCTACTAATCCTGTAGTGAAATGCTGAAATACCTGGGGGATAAATGCAGCTAACACACTATTAACAATTTACTTTTTCCATTTCATGCTAAATTTCCTTATTTTCATTTTTTTTCTTCCCACAACTGGAAGAATTTTTACAAAAATAACAATTCCAAGCAACTTTATTTCAGTGAATATGCAAATTACTTTGTCAATATATTTGATTTTGACAAGTTGAAAATCTAGCCTTTAATTTTTTCCTCCAATTACACAAAGGAATAACTAAGACAATAATAAAAAATACATAGATCAGTTTCAGCAGTGTTTCATGAATAAAAATCAAAAACCTAAGATCCCCAAAGTATTTGTGTTTCTTCCAGTTAGCAGTCTCCAATGGAAAACACTTCTCTCTAGTTTGAAAAGTTCTTTAAGGATTGTCAGAAATATGAAGAACCAGTGAGCCCATTGAGATGGAAGACCCATATGGAAATGTATTCCCTGATAGCCAGGAGCAAAGAGCTCCCTATCTTCTTGGTGCTACAAGACTGAAAGTCAATCTGAGGCAAATTTCATAATGGGGATAAACAAAGTGGTAAAAGGTTGCTGGCTACAGGAAAAGGTGGAAAAGTGAAGGTAATCATAAGTAAATATTTCATTTTAAAGTATTATTTTAAGACAGTCTTTGTGTATAGGAAAATAGGGCAGTACAAAATTGAATATTAATATTGCAAAAAAAACCAAGTCCATTATAATAACAGAATACGTATACTATTTTTTTACATTTTCTGAAATGGTTGGTGTTCAGATAAAGCTTCATGAACCTAAACTGAGCCAAGGGAGATGTGAGACCACCAGAGGCTCTCCTCCAAAGACTACTAACAGCAAAGAGAGATTGCTGACCTCTAAATATAGATTAGGACTCAAGAACTACCTCAAATAGCGTATTAAACACATTCCATGTCCCTTAGCTTTTGCTTTATGTTTGGCTTAAATGCATACAAATTTAGAAAAAGGTAGTTTATTCACAGTATTGCCAGCATAATCAGTGCTCTCTCCATTATTATAACATTTTTCCTGCCATTGGTGATGGCTCTATAGGAAAAAAAAATTTAAAAAATAAAATACAGTGATGATTGGATGGATATAACGGGCTGAAGTACAGAAATCTGTTTTCACTCTCTGGAGCTTTGCACACTCTGTGTTGAATGAACTGCCTATTTTCAAAAGAGCAAGAAAAAATGAACCAAGATTAAGACCACTGGATGTCTGAAGTGACTGATTAACTCAATTGAAAATATTGTGTGCTTGTGCACTCTGTGTGTATGAAATTAGCTTTAAAAGAAAAATTCCATCCTTCCCCATCCCCACCAAAGTGATTCTCTGTTGAGCTGAGTCTGATAGATTTTACTCTGAGACACCAAGTGCTTCCTTAAAGACAGTGGAAATAAAGCTCTTATTCTGTGACAGGGAAGGTTAAATTCAAGCACTTTTTTTTGTATTTGACATTTAAAAATAGCAGAAGTCATGCAGTAATGAAATAATAATGAAATTATAAATAGGTTACTCTTCATTTAAATTGCAAAGATGTGCTTTTCTGCCTGCCTCAGAGGTCACACATGCTGGTGTACAACGACCTACTGAAAACAACTCTAGCAAAAATGGAAAGTTCAGCAAGTAGTTTACTGTCCAGTGAAATCTTCACTTACAGTCTATGTAATTTTACAGTAACATGTATAACTTCAGTTTTGCAGTGCCTTTTATGCTGCTATCCCTGCCTGCTTGACTACTGCCAATTAATTTATCTTCCTGACCCCTAAGGGATTAAACAACTTTTCAAAATTAAATGACATTAGATGGCACAATGAGCAATAAACTAAAAAAAATTATTAAAACCTCAAACCTAACTGTTTAAGTAAATTTAAGTAATGGGGAGAACCTTCATACAGAGAAGAAAAACCCTCTTATGAAATGTATTTAATATTTAGCTCCTATTGCTGTTTATTTCTGCATATGCTGAAGGACATTTCCTCAGAGCTGGGCCTGCTGAATTGCCTTGTGAAGTTTCAGAAGTGGCAGAGAATTATCTACCCACAGTGGTTGTTCTTCTCAAGTATGTGAGACGCATTCGCACACAGCATTTAATATTCCATACACAGAACGTGGGATGGATTTTCTATTTTCAGCTGAATAAAGCTGAGGAAAAAAAAAAAGTACTGTCTTGGATTCCAGAGAAACTGTCCTATATAAATAAGCACCTCATGAGATTTTGGTTATTTATTTTTCATTTAATTCTGACAATAAATCAGCAAAATTCTATACACTGCAATTCAAAATAACTGGCCTATGGTCAAATAAGGGTATTTATTTAAATGCCTAACATTTCTGTAAATGCTCAGATTAAAGTCTTACTTTGAAAGTCTTTTTTTCCCTGCTTCTATTAAAAGTCTTATGAATTGAATATTGAAAGTAATTTTGGACTTCACTGTGAAAAATATGACCATTGAAATATTGTGATTTGCATAATTTAAGAACTATAAAAAACTTCTATAAAAATCATAGGCAAGTTTTCACTTCAGAAAGAGTAGTTAATTCTAAACAATATTAAGAAAATAAATAATTTTTATTAGAAAAAAATTACTTTCTTGAGTTTAGGATAAGAGAAAATAATTAAATTTTTCACAGTAAAAAACAAGGAAAGATGATCAATGGTCATAACTCCGGGACAGCATGCTGCATATAGTGCCTTCAATTTTAAAATAATGGCCTTTTCTTCATTTGTGAGCTGTCTTGCAAATCAGCATCTGTTTCTGTAACTTGTCCATGCCATCAGACACTGATACCATGTAAATTCCAAAATTATTTCTTTATATCTCTACTCCAGCTAGGGTAGGTGGATGCTGTTTTCAAGCTGTCATATTAATAGTAGGAGAAAAGAAAGAGCAGTGGTGAGAGCTCACCAATTTCAGTGTAACCAGCCCCAGGCACAGCTCCTCTCCCCAGTCACAGCATCCTCTGCTGCACCACCCTACTCGTGGGATAGATGCAGCAAATGCTCCTTCCCCAGATGGAAAGCCTGTTTGATCTACTTAGACTGTGAGCTAAAGAGCAGCAGAGGAGCAGTTTGCTCTTGAACTAAATCACTGATTGCATTGCAGGTTTGTTTTTTTGGTTTTTTTTTTTTTTTTAACTATATTTTGTACTTGCCACTGATTCCTGACTCTCATTTCAATACACAAATTCTACCAGCAAGTACCACCCTTCTTGTAAAGAAGTTTGGCTGGCCCATCCACCTGGTGGCACTCCAGCCTCTTTGTAATCTTGAGTTAATTAAAACATCTTTTTTTGAGCAAATAATTATAAAAGTGCTGCCACTAAAAACAAGTGTTTTTCTAACATTGCTTTACTTTTACTATAACACAATGGAAGGTACCTCTTCCTTTTTCCCTGGAAGCAGAAAGCATCCCCAGTGCTGAAATAAACATCTTTTTCATAAGAAGGTGTCTATGAAATACTTTCCATCTATAGCTCTGCTCCCTAAATTCTTACTGTACTCTTGTTCCCTTAACCCTACATCGATATTGCTACTGCACTGAAAAAATCAATCTCCTATTTTTATCCTCTTTGGTGTGTATACCCAATATTTTAATCTATCATGTTGCATTTACAAGATGTTTAAACTGTGCCACTTGAGTAGACCAACAGCTTCTAAATAAATTAAGAGGTTTGAGCACAAGTTTTCCTCCCCAGCAAACAAACAAGCATCATAGTGCTTTGCCTCTTGCCTTGGGGTACATTATCACTATATATTTGACCTTCAAAACTGCTTCACAGTAAGTTGTACAATGAGAGCATACAAATGGTCAGAAAGTTTTGATTTATAGGCTAAATTTTATTGTCCTATTTTGAACATATTCAGAGATGGTTTTCCTGTTACTCCATTTTGGTTCTCCTAGTTTACTTAACCAACTCCCAGAATTTCTTTTTGACATCCTGCTGCACACACATTGCCACAGCCTTCAGAACTTCCTAGATTTCTGAAGGTGACTCTAGCATAGTTTCTGTCATCACAGATGAAAGTTGACACTTTTTTAGTCCTTTCATATTTCAGTGTCATATTTCCTCCCTACCCAGATAGTCCTCCAGACTTGCTCATTACTTGCCCAGGCAGTAAATGTCAGAACTGTAGAGTGCAGCCCCAAGGACTGAATGACCCAAATATGTGGACACTCACTGAGGCAGCCAAGGTCAGTGGCTAACACAAAATCATTATTATATATGTGCAAAACACTCTCTCAAAGCAGGACAAAACCCAACTCATGGGCTGGCAGAGAGCTGAGTTAAAAGGGACCACACAGCCATGGCAGCTGCCCAAGCTCTGCTCATCAACATCTCAAAGTTCCTGAGGTAGCTGAGAGCAGAAAGGCATAAAATAACCACAGACAGCTTTCCCTTCACTAAGGCTGAGGTGAACCTCTTGTATATTGTATTTCAGTGAAGAACTTGTACTTTCTGAAACCTCTTCACCCGAGTTTCCCTATTTTGCATTGAACAGTCCATCTTCCATTGAACATTTCATGTTACAGACAGAGAGATTTTAGCTCACCCTCCTTCAAATTGCACACCTTGCGTAGGTCAGAGAAGGGGCTGGAAAGCAGGAATACAGCAAATACTCTGCCAGAGCATGGCTCTTGAGCAATTAGAGCATAGCCATGTCTCAGATCAGCTCCTGCCCTGGCAAGCTCACTGTCAGCAGCATTGCTGGGCTCCCTCGCTCATGAAGAACTTTTCAGTGACTCATCCTTTCTCCCTGTCTATGGAAAATATGCACATTACTCTGAACATACAGAAGCTGAGCTGGCTGACTAAGAGAAAGGTAGTAACAAGATTTCTTCTTTTTATGTTGCAGATGCCTGCAGGTTTCTTCTTTCTTTTTTGCCTTCTCTTTCTCCCTTTCTCCTTGAGCAACAAAATGACAACCCTTCATTGTGCCAGTGCACACACTTTATTGATTTAAATTATGGGTGGATAAAATTGATATGTACAAAATGAATGTGACTAGTCCACAGCAGAGATCTCACTGGGGAAACAAGTATTTTAAGAGTTTGCATTTAGAGTTTCTTCTTAACAAGAAGAAAAATACAAGGAGGGATGGAGCCATAATTAATAAGGATAAATAGATGCTTTTTAATACGTTTTTCCTCTTACAACATCTCCTCCTGACTTATTCACATTCAGGCTGTAGAGATGCACTGTCATGCACTGTAGCATTTGTAAAGTACACCTTGCATTTATAAGCTTATTAAGAATCATGATGCTATTCACTGTATGATTATTTTTATTATTATTATTTATCTGCAAGCCTCCTCTTTCTTCAGCCACTAGAAATCCTTGAAATCTATTCTGGACTCACATGCAATATTATCCCAGATCTGTGACTCCTTTCTTCCACTCATACCTGTGCTAAACCATCCAATTCAGGGCTCTTAATCCTTTTCATGAAACATAAACAAACAAAGAAGACTTATTTAGTCCTCGCATGAGAAACGGCTTGTTTTCTTTAAATAAAAATCCAACACTGCTCACTGAAATGAAATATTTCAAGCTTTGATTATACTAAACAAGGGTATTGATTTTTCTAGTTTTTTCTATTGTGAGAGCTCTTGTAAGCGATAGAGACCATTGCATCATTCTGGTTTAGTAGTCAGGATCTTTTGTGGAACCTTTCCAAGCTGCTGGCTGCTTTTATAAACAGTTTGCTTTTAAAAGCACTTCAGGCTTCTTTCATCTATTTACATCTCCAGTGGCAATTTTATTCAACAGCAGAACACAGGTATTGCACATCTGGTATCCATAATCTGGATGTTATTATTCATCTGGTACTTGGCCTTTTTTCTCACTGCATGGAACTCAATAAGAGGGTGAAAATCTGCAGGCAAGATTAAGCTAGTAGAGTTTGGGTTACACACCTTATTCCACATGAAAACAAGCCTCAGGAATATTACATTATATATTCATTACTCAAAGAATTTTTCTACTGTGCAAAGAGTTTGGAGTTGGTAAAAAAAGACCTCCATCTAGCTGCAACATTTACCTTTGTTAGTGTACATATTAATATAAAAAATGCAGTATTTTAGCTAGAAAGATCTCATGTAAAGATATGGTCTTTCCTAATTCAGACCAAAAATTTATTTTTATCAGCTTCATTTGCCAAGTCTATTGATAAGGCAAGCAAAAATTCAGAGTATGAAAAAAAATCTGATTTATTCTGTAAACAGAAATATACTCATCATCATAATGAGGGTGGAGGGAAGGAGTACAAAATAATTTTTCAAAACTTGCTATAAATGAATACAATTTGGATTTGGAAAACTGGGATTACTGCTATGGCTGCAGGGTTCATTCTCTGCTGCTTTCTTATTTCTACTTCCAAGTGAATATATATGATAATTTTGGAAAAGGATGAGTAATAATACACAAGTTTCTGTGCCTTTGACTTACAATTAATCCTGCACAAGTTTCTGTTTGTTCATTTGTAAAGCAAACAGAATTGTGCTCTTCTACAGCTCAGTGTATACAGAGGAAAATGAAAGGCTGTGACTGTTCCTTTTTACTCCACACAGAGTTAAAGATATTGCAATGATATCCATAAAATGTCTCATCTGAGAGCTGTGTTTTATCTAAGCATTTGAATGTGATGTTGCAATCAGCATGGGAAAAATGAATACTACTTTCCCCGAAACTTTAAATAACAGCACTTGGAGCATAACTTTGTCAGGAGCCAGGAAGTATTCCATGCAAAATCGATCTTCCATCTAATCAAAATGTTATCCATAAAGCAAGAATGATAATTTGAGACTAATTAAATTCATAGTGAAAACAATTACATTTTAATATGTGTTCCCCTTAGGATATTGTCACTTTTTACCACCCTGTTACACTCAAACCAGGAAGATGCATTTGTATTGCTAACCTTATCCACCTCAACCCAGGTCCAAAGGATAAATCAAGTACAATGCATATTCACACAGAACAGAGCTATCCAGACAACTTGGGCAGCTTGATCACCATCTGGCCCAATCTGGCTTTAACAGAGATTAATTCTAGGTTATTCTATTCCTTTACTGTTCTCTTTTGATCCATTTCCAGTATCAGTACAGGTCCAGCATGAAAAACTGCACTTCAAATTACAGAATTTGTAATAATGAACCTTTTACAACAGAAAAAAATAAAATTATTCTCCCATAGAAAATACAGCATAAAAGTTTCTGAGATCTAACAAATCCAAATGGTGTGACAGACAAATGAACACACCTCCCATTGTGCCTTCTGTCATGGCTGGCAGTACACACAGGCAGGGGAAACCTGACAAAGCTCAGGTCCAGAGAAGGGAAGAATTTTTTGAATGCAAGACTCATCTGAAGGACAGAGGAGATCTAGATAAAAACAGTTCTCTGAAGGATTGTTTCTAAAAATTGAACGGCAGAAACAGACCTCCAAAGAGAGTTTTCATATCTGCAAGCTGCAAAGGGAACCAGACTCCCAATGGCAACAGTGGGACAGCAGCACCACTGCTGTGAGCCTGCACACCTGGCAGGCAGCAATCCACAGGGGAATTATCTCAGAGATTTTTCACTTCCTGACAAGCATAAAAGTGAGCAGGATTGACACTGTAGCAAAATTGATAGCACTGCCAGTGTCTGGCTTTCTACTCCACTCCTCTCCTAGAGATGATTCCAATTGCTGTCCAAGATGCACAAAAGTAGAAATATCTGCCACTGAGCAATGAGTGAATACCTAGACCAGAAATGATCTGAACAAAAAAGTGAGGTGGTCATGAGTTTTCAGAAATATCTTTTTCAGAAATCTCCTTCTTGAGCTCTCTACAATTCCCATCCCAGGGGAGTCCCATACCCACTATCCTACAATTTTATTTTCCTTCCTCCCAGAAGTTCTGGGTAGGAGAAAAGGCCACTACAGTTGGAGGTTACTGTGCAATTCAAGCAGTACAGAGGAAAGTAGGTGCAGATTCAGGGCATTCAGTGATTGAAACATATGTCCAGTTTTCAACATACACCAACAACTGCATTAGGTGTCCTCTCACTTTCATACACAGACCTTAGGATACCCTTGGAAAATAGATTTTACTACAGCAAAGGTACTTGTGTGCCTATTCTGGTGAAGAGTGATGCAAGTAGCACAAAAAGTGTAAATTTCCCTGATTTTGATATTAATTTTTTCACCAGTCTGAAATAATAATTAACAATTGACAAGAATAGTAAACAATCATTAAAAATAATAAATTAAAGTATTCTTAAAAAATCAAAACTACCTTTTACCTAAGCAATTACTGTCTTACCTACACTGAAGATTTGTGTGGGTTAAAACTGGCTGGTGCAAACCATGATGATCTTTTGTTTGAATTTAAACTTTTGTATGCTTAATGAGCTGTCATGCATCACATCAAAGCTGGTCAGCATTTTCATTGAAGTATTTGCCTCTCACTGTGCACTTCAAGTTTTAAAATCAATATTTTACCCTACAATAAAAATATTTCAGCTATTTAACTCTGTAAGAAAAATAGAAATATAATCTCCTAGTATAAACTATCAAGAATTAATCACTTTTTTCCCCACTGCAGTACTAGAGTAAAGCATTATATCCTAAAACCAGTTCAAATAAAACAAATTAACTTTGTTTTCTAAGTAAATTTTATAAATTTACTTACTTAAATTTGTTCTGAGATTCCTATTAGTATCAGATACAACATTGCTGTAACAAAAAAAAAAATGGTTTCTTCTTTCTGGTATTTATTTGAATAAAGCAGATCTCTTCCTTCTGCTGGCTTGCTATTACAAAGGAAATGATTTCTTACCATGAGTTAATGAACAGTACACTCTGCTTGGAAAATTTGTAAGACATAATATAAAGGTGCTTTGAACACCTTGAAGACACAAGTCTTCCAACAAGATACATGGCAGATCTCTCCAGGAATGTAAATTCCTTCCCAATCCCAACTTCCAACCACCACATGGGGTTTTGCCACCCCCTACAAACACTCTAATTTCCCTCCTATCAACAGATGGCAACATTTTCCTCTCCTTAGGGAACACTGGTAACAACACTGGAAATAGTTTAAGGCAGAATCCAGATTTCACAGCCTTCTACTGTCTGACTGTGCATACAGCAAATATCAGTAAATAAGGCCTCATAGTTTAAACATGAGATATCAGTCCATGGAATAGAAGCTTTATCCATGTTGATGACAACTTTTGTCATCCACGCCTCAGTAAAATCTTCCTGGCCATTTCTACTGGTTGTAAATTACAGTGTGCTATTTGAACTAAACTCAGCATGACTATAGATTTTTTAGCTGGGTATGTAACTTGGAAAGTGTTTTCAGTGCTCACACAAATATTTCATCTTAACTTTTCCTTTAATACTATTCATGGAAAGCTGAAATTCCCTAAGGCTTGGAAGCAAGGGGAAACATTCAGGAATAGATAAATACTTGCTTTAGGATTTCCATAAACAGTACAACAAAAAAATCACCAAAATGGCAAGGAATTTGGGAAATACAAACTGGAAGAGGCTCCCGTGTTCCAAAAGGAACAACAAAGAAGTAGTCGGCGAATAAACCTGGAGAAACAGAAAATCCTAGGTACCTTATAATCTCAGGCTTATAGCTAAAATAACACATTTAGGTTTCCTTCAAGATGTCCTATTTGATCATCCTCACCAACGAAAATTTCATTGGCCAAGAAATTTTGAAAGTTTAGGAAATGGAGTTCTGGTTTATAATACTATGCAAGCCCCAATACTCAGCCTAATGAATTCACTGTCCTGGATAGTGCAAAGAAATATTTAAATACAGTGAATAATATTTAGTGTCACTGATTTTTCATTTCAAAAATATATAATTTTTCTTTTTTTTAAACAGTTGAATAAATGAAGGTAAATCTAAATGTTATAGGGTATTGAAATTTTGTCCCTATAATATTTTAATGTGTAATTTATAATCAAGGTAAAGGACCACTTGATATAATGTAACATGAAACAGACATAACCTGTCAAATCCATAGACTTTATATCTTTTACTAGGGATGAGGAAGAAAACACATTTTAAATGGACAAACATGTTACCAAATTAAATCCGCCACTGTTAATTGCACACAGTGGAGCACAAAGGGTTTTGATGCTTTGCAGGTTAAAGAGTTCTTGCATGATTTATCAAATGTAGAGAAAAACACCTAAGGAATAAAAACCTTGTAGCACAAATTCTGGATTCCTGTATTACCTCCAGGGGCCTTTAATCTACCAAAAGAATTTTTTTTCATAAGAACTCTTAAACTCCCAAAACACAGAGGGGAGAAGACAGAAGGGTGTTGAATGTTCGGGATGAATTATTCTCCATTCACTGGGCCATGTTGCTTTCTGACATGGGTGCTCAAGGTGCATGAAAGTGTCTTCTGGTTTTGGATTTCAAGACAGCAAATTACAGACTGAGGTTGGCATTTCCTTTCATCTACCTGATCTTCATTTAGATGAACTTGTATTTTAAAATGTTTTTAAAGATAATTATATATGTCAAAGTATCATAATTAAAGGGCTTCTCTGACATTTGCCTCATTAGTTTTCTTAATCTAAAACAATTGGTAACTGTTGAAATACAAGCATCCAAGACACAAATATCTCATTTGGCAAAACTTGCTCATTTCAAAGTCTGTCTATTACAATTCTCTTTTAAATGGTAATTTTATTCAAAGCAATATCAGTTTCATCACTGGACTTCAAAGATTACTTTAAATATGGCATCTTTTTTTGTAGGCAGAACTCCAGCATCAGGAGCAACGTGTCCAGACTCTGCATCAGCAGCAGGCAAGGGACTTTGCTGAAAGGTCTGGACTGAGACACCAATTCAGATGTTTTAAAAGCTTATTATCTTTCTAAAAATGAAAATAATTTATCCTTTCCTTACAATTTAACTGTAGTAGTTGCAGAGGAAAGATTTCAGGGTTTTTTAGTTAGTATCTAAATAGCTAATTTTCAGATTCTATTAATCTTTTTGATTAAAGTAGGTCTGCTCCTGAATAAAACTGTAAACATACCCATTGATTGCAGGATGAGTTAGTGCTAGATGGTTTTACAGTGTCTATATGATAACAAATTCCTTGTAAAACGCATTGGTTTTGCTCACATTTACATTTCCCTCACCAGTCTTTATGAAAAGATTTAACTCAGTCATCCAACAAGGTACTTCACAAGACACCCATATTTACATATCCCTGTTCACTAATCTCTGTTCTTAGTCTAAAGCTCAGCAGTGCAATTTATGCACTGGAAATACCAGCAGCAAAAGAGAACTTGAAGTCTGTTGATATTTTCTTGTAGCATCCACATAGAGTTTTGTTTTATTTCATCAAGTCTCATGGGACAAACAATCAGGCTGAGGCAATATTTCAGCTCAATGGCTTCAAAAGCAAAGGACTTGAGAACAGGTTTGCTTAAAACAGACAATTTTGCAGTAAGAAAAGAGACAGGGAAGAACTGAAGCAAGAACTTTGCACTATTATTAATGATATCCTCAACAATTTCAAAGCATACAACTTCATTCTGTGTGTCCTAAATGATCCCATAAATTGCCTTGGATGTAGTTTTTAGAGCCATATTATTTGGTACCACTTCAGTTTAGCACACAGTCTTGAAGAATCAACTTCTACAGTGATGCTGCTTCACAAAATGAGTTTTCCATGTAGAAATTGATGCATCAAACCCTGTAACAATTTATTAAAATATTATTTTATGTATCCCAGAACCTGAAGGTCACAGAATGTAATACAAACTTTTGTGACAGACTCCCACACACACACAGTCCTACCAGGAGGAGATTAAAAGTCTAATGGGAAACTCTTCCTACATTGAAAGCCACTGTTACATATGAAAAGAATATCCTCTTCCTGCTGGAATATGACTGCAAGTATTTCCCTGCTGCCTCTGCCCACAGGCTTCCATGGAGCTCGACTATGGCTGCAGGCTCCATCAGACCCCGACTGACCTGACAGCAGATCTCCTGCAGCAGCAGCTCCCTTCCCGGGTTTGTTATTCTTTGTGTCTCTCTTGATCATGCCTTCTTCCTCAGGGCTCCTCTACCTCCTCCAGGACCTCTTCCTCCAGGCCCTCCCTGACCATCCTTTCATCACACTTACCTTTGTTGGTCACAGCTGTGACCCATTAAGGACAAGGCTGCTCTCCTTTGGTAATTAGTACAGCTGTGCCTTATCAGGGGTGAGGCCACTTGTAATCCCTTCCTCTGCACCTACACCTATCCACCGTGAAAAAAGCAGATAGAGCTTCTCAAAAAAGAAATCATATTCTCACAATATGATCTGCAACATAAGAATAAACAAACATGGATTTTAAATATTATGTGTGCATCTGAATTGAGTAGCTGCTTATATTATATAACTTTTTAAATTAGTATAAATATAATCCCATGTGTGGACAGATGTTGATTTAACTTGGAATCAGTAAACCAATCTGTGTAGCCAAAACTCTCAGAAACACTATTTCAATTAGTATATCCTTCAGTGTTTTCAAAACACCTGTTTTGAAAAGCATTTTAGTGTAGAGCTATACATACAGTTATAACTACATTCTCCTCCCAAGATACTGCAGTTCGTGTCCATAAAGTTGGTAACAAAAAGAACATATTCCACCTATCACTTTTAAAATAAGAATTTAAATAATACCTTACTAAGGAAAATGATTGAACCAGAAACTCACATTAAAAAATATAAGCAAAGCCAAACCCCTAGCATAAAGCATGGCTGAATCCAAATTTTACCACTCCATCATCCTTAGAAATACTGTAGAGAAGCAGAATAAAATTTGCCAGTCAATAAAGATTTTTGAGTATTTGAATAAATATGGAAACCACATTATCAGGATCTAAAATAACAAGGGTAAAATAAAATTAATATAATAAAATTACATCAGTTTCTTATACGCACTGTGAGAGGAAATTATTTTGCCATAAACTAGATGATTCTCTCGATAATTTGATAAAGGGACTTTTCCTCTCATTTTTCACCATTAATGTTATAGCACAAGTATAATACAAAAATCTTAATTTCAAAATACTTCATCTGACATCTATGAATGAGATAAAAGCAATCCTTCTATATTTCCTCTTTTACTGAGAAAGTTCTCTGAGAACTGAAAGCTCAGTCCCTTTACACCAGAAAGTTCTTTGCGAATCAGTTCAGGGATTTAAATTTAGTAATTATACTACAACCACTATGTCTTTCACTGAATGAGACCACACCAGAAACCAAGATATCTGATCATTTATTTCCTCAGAACACATCCAGCCACGAGTAGGTACAACTACATTAAAAGAAAAAAAAAGAAAAAAGAAAAGAAAAAAAAAAAAAACAACAAAAAACTTCAAAGGATACGAAGTTATGGAAGACAAAGAAACAGTTGAAAAGTTTTCCTTCATTTGAAGAAAAAGCTTTTTTAGATAGTTGTTATTTAAATATAAGCACCTATTTTCAATTCCAACATACTCTGAATGGAAAAAAAAAAAAAAAAAAAAAAAACAAAAAACAAAAAGAAGCTAGACTGCATTTAAAATGAAGTTTCATCTATTCCAAAATCTTCATACCTGAGCAGTCAGGTGTAAAAGTTTCTGGCTTGAACTGTCAGTAACCAAAAGACCTGGCAAATTAAAAGATTTTCACACAGACCTCAAAATTTCATCTGAGCACCAGCCTTTGGAAAAGGGCATATTTCACTCTGCTGGGGTTGTGTGTAAAAGAGCAGAATCTACCTAAGGGGCAGCTGAAATTTCTCTTCATGCTACAACACAATAACATGCTGCTTCTTACAGACATGATTATAAAAATACTAGATTCTCATCCTACTCATTTATACTGATATTCTGCTGTACACTCAGGGGCAAGGCAGGGCACAGGATACTCTATGTCTGCTTCCTCCTCATCCTTCTGAGTCTGGCCACTGTGCCTCTCACGGGGCACACAAACAAACAAGCTGATGACCTCAGAAGCTGTTAAAGAAAATCTGTCTCCAATGTTTTGATGTATTTTTCACTCTAAGCATAGAGGTGTTTCAACTAAACCCCAAATCATCTGATTCTTTTTGTTCACAAAAGTAGAGGTCAAAATCATGAGTAAGCAGAAATGATAATAGATGTTGACATTTTAGCATTTGGCTGTGGCAAAACCTATAGAAATAGGAACTGCAGAAGACTTAAGTGCCTGTGGTGGCCCAGACAGCATCAGGAGCCAGAGCTCCTGAAGCCAAATCCTTTGAGAGGAGAGCTTTGTCCCTCCAACAAACAGAAAAAATGCTGCAGATTGGTTTGCTGGAGATAAAGCCCCAGGCCTTCATGTTGTGGGCCTGTATTAATAGTCTCATCATACTGTGGATGTCACTGAATTTAATTAAACAGGGTATCACAAGTCCAGTCTATTTTTTATATTTTAAGAGCTCAGGCAATAGTGTCAAAACCCCAGATAAACCAAATTAGACATAAAACCCTCTTAGGTCAATGAAATCACCCAAAAGTAAATCTTGCACTTAGACTAGATTTTAATGGATATGTTAATTCACTCAATCTGCAGCTCAGCCAACTTATATTAAACATAATTTTACACAAGTAACAGTTTTATCCCTGTTAAAGAAATTATATGCACCCCGTTTAAAATAAAACTGGTATGACAGGCTTTTATAGAATTAATTAATGTCACATCTTGAGAGAAAGGTAAACGAGAGAGTATCTTCAGCCAGGAATAAAAAAAAAAAATGTTTGTTTCATATAATCAGAAATGTTGTTCTATGGATCATATAAAACATACATGCAAATTGAAATTCCTAATAAGCGCACAAAAAAAAGCAAGTGTCATAGCTATAACTGGACAACCACCTACTTTTGGAAAATACATTTAAGATAATTTGGGCAAGAAACATACTTTTATTGCACTGCGATAAACCTTTATCTAGATTGTGAGATATTCCAAGAGGCCTTGTGGTTCTCAAAAATGTTAGAAAACCATTTGTACTGGAATTATTTATATTCATACACACTTCACTCACTCAGATCATGGGATGCACAAAGTCTTTCTTTTAAACTTGGGATCTTTGTTAGTATATGAACATTCTGAGAGCTTTTTCCTGACAAAGCACTGACCCCTCATATGGCCAAATTTTGGGTTAGATTAGAAAACTTACTGTGCAGCAAAGAACTGAACTGGGTTCTTTGAGAGTGCATATGTTACAGTAGCCTCTGCAAGAGTGAAAGTTCTTCACCCACACACGCTTTGGGTTTTGGTAAAGCCACCCCTGTTAATGACACGCTCCATACACAGCAGATCTGCAGGTCTGTGCCCTAAGGGTATGTGCCTCAAGGAAGGCAAAGTTTGGGGGAAGAGGTTTAATCTTCATCAGGCTGACAGACATCATGAAGGGAAGAAACACTTTATAGGAACAAAAACCTTTCTGAAACAGAATTAATCTTCTTCTAACCTGAACATGAGCAGTAACACATGGGACTGAACTCACCACTTTGGACACCTGAAAGAAAAGCTGGTTGGTATCTGGGGCAACAAAAACAGTGTTAGGAAATTATGATGCTTTCAATGATTTTTGGCCCAAGCTCAAGGCACCAAAACACAGCATCCTTCCACAATCTGGAACCGTTTTTAAGTGAGGTTCATGTACAGACATCTTTGTTCTAACTCTTTTACCCAACAGCTGGAAGTGCAGAGCCATAAGAATGGGGACATGGGGCCCAAACTGTCCTGCAGGCTGGGATATCTGCAGCCCTGGCTGGACTTAGCATATTCTTTAGGGAAACTGTCCAAATTGGAGGCTTTAAGAGCATTTAGCAGCTGAACATGCCTTCTGAGGGTGCAAGTTCTGGGTCTAGGAAATAATGGATTTTCTATTATAATTTCTCCAGGGTGTTCTCTTTCTCTATTAAAACTAAAACACTGATATTGTATATTCTGAAACCTCTGTGGTTTAAAATAAAAAAAATGAAATCCTGAAACTTCACATTGTAGGATGTCTTTCAGTGTTAGTTTATACTGGAATGAACTCTTCACAGTTCCTAATTCCAAGGTTACAAACCCTATTTGCTGAAGACCAGGCATCAGAGTTTTTCTGCTCATAAAGAGAGAAAAATTAACTTCAGATAGCTAGAATAAAACAGCCAGAGCTTCTCCATACATTTTTTTCCAGGATATGGTACACAGTACTAACTTCTTAAAATGTACCAGAAATGAAACCTAAGAAACAGCAGAAAATTGGTACATTTGTCTTTACAGACATAAGAACTGTAATATGATTAATCCAAACTGCTTATAGTTCTTTTTTAGCTGTTTTCTTTCACACAGAAATATTGTGAAGCTATACTTAATCATACCTAAACAGTGTGTTACTGTTTATTTGGGGTTGTTGGAGAGAGAATTGTGCTTGTTTTTCCAAAGGCACTGGAGATCTTCCATATTCAACTCATCTCTCATATTCTGCTTTTGTAGGTCTGTGGAGGCATCACCAGAGGGAAATAATAATGGAAATTAGAAATGAAGCAGACTGCTAAAAACAAAATTAAAGACCTCTGAGAAATTACAGTCTTCAAATTTGATTGTTTTTAAACTGACAGCCTGCTGAAACTCAGAGAAAGATAAACACATTATGTTCAACTTGTGGGTATCTGTCTTACAGTGACAAGAAAATATCCTTACTTCAAGAAAATGCACTTTAGAAAAAGGGAATAAGAAACTTAATGTAAGGATGGCTGGAAATAAAACAGTTTCAAAGGCTTTGACATCAAACAGTTTATTATCATCTGCTTTATAATTGCATCTGCTGGATTTCTAATCTATCAGAAATAGAGAGATTCTGAGCTTCTCATGGGAACAGTCAGGTCTTAATGAGAAATGCAGATGTGAAAGTTAAGCTCTTGCTTATCAGGAAAGAGTGAGGGAACAGGGGAAGGAGATGGTGATCTTGCAAGATTGAAAAGAATTCTACTACAAAGAGTTCTCTTTCCAAGTGCAAAAACACCCCCACAAACTTCTGCTGTGAATCAGTTCATTAAAAAAAGGAGATCCAGTTTAAACAGCTTTCAGTCCAATTTTAAGTAAAACTGAATGAAAAAATACAAAGACAAAAACTGGTTAGTGACAAGAAGAAACCTTGGCACACTTCTGCATTTCACGCTGTCAAAACTAGTTTAACCAGGACAGTAAAAACATGTAGCTTTACAGCAGTATCTGAAAGGAATTAATGAGGTATTTTGCATAGTTATACTCCAAGAATAATGTGGAAGCAGGGCAAGAAGAAAAATATGCGTTTGTGGGTTTTAACAAGGAATAATATGGGGTAACAAAATAAGAGTTGATAGTTCAAAAGCAGCTGAGAAGGCACATGGCTACACTGTGGAAAATCAGGTTGCTTGGGAAGAAATGTTTCCACAGAGAGGGGCTAACAGGAACTGGCTGGAACAAGACAAGATAAAAAAATCTTTGTAGAGGAGTGGCACCAAAATCAAATACAAGCAAAGAATTTGATACTTTCACATCTATGGACAGATGCAGTGAATTGGTTTCTGCAATGGAGATGGAAAACATACAGGGCCTGGATATTGCAAGTCAGAGATGATGAGTGACATGCACAGTGTGCCCTAAAGAGCCAACACAAGGCAGGGGTTTCTTCACAACCAAAAGGGAAATCGTGTAAATGAGAATCTGATGGTGAGGAAGAGGAGTCCTGACTGTGCTGAGCAAACACTGGCTGCTCGTGGGCAGGTGGGGACCGGGATGTACAACTGTGGCTCTGCCAACAACCAGGTGAGGACAGCAGGTGACCTTGTGCTCTGGGACAGCTCTGCCAGATGTGATATATGTAAGGAGAAAAGCTGTCAGAAAAGTGGCTGAAGCTGCATCAATGAACCTTTATAACTAGTTCTTCTCTTCAGGGGTTTTGGTGAAATCACGACACAGGAGCTGACTCCACCATCTCCAGATAAATGATAATGGGAACGCTGGAGCTTAGTAACAAAAGATGAATTTTGGATACTTGCATGAGCCATGAGGCTTTGTTGAGCAGCATCCTCATTGCACTGATGGTGGCAACAAAAAAAAATAGCAGAGAGCTTCAGGAGTTTGATAAGGGAGGGAAAGTCAGGGACACAGGAGAGATCTTGAGATGAATAAAGTGAAGGTCACTGGGGTATTGGTGAGGATAAGATCAGACACCGTGCAGGCAAGAAACTTCCACATCCACTGCCAAGAGATAAAAGGCGGAGCTGTGAGAGGGGAAGGAAAGACAAGCCAAGGGCTGGGGTAAAGTCAGATCATTTAAAGTCAATTTTCTCAGAAAGAGCACATGAAAAGGGAGAAATGGAAAATGGATGTGATTAGAATTGAAAGGCTGTGAGACAGAATTCTCTAATCTGCTTGAAAGAAAAGTGAGCTGTAAGACAAAGACAGAGGACTGCATTGTTTTCTACAATAAAGGCTGGTGGGTTCGATCTGGCAAATCAGCTTTTGTTTCGATTCTCTGGTGGTAGTGCTTAATCTCAAGTAATTATCATTTTATCATTGCTTTGCAGTATTCTCTACATCTCCCCTAAATAAGACAATATAACAGTGAATAGGAAGACATTTTAAGGAATTAATCAATTCAAATATTCATAATTTAGACAGGAGCTCTGTTTATGTTTTTTTTTAAGAAAAATCCCCACAACTTTTGTTTTTCTATAGCTGTATTTTATTTAACCTTGCACAAGCTATTTAATCTAGATTAAACATAGTTTTTTTAATTTACAATGAATCATACCAAGATGTCACATCATTACAGAGTTACAGCAGAACCAATATCTTCTATAGCTCCTGACCAGTTCAATCTAGGAGTATAATATAACAAACAAGTGTAGAATCTAGAAAAGTATTGTCAGCCTGATTTCTTGTTGGTGGTTTGGTACCTATATTTCTTTCACCCGTCTGAAGTGCAAATTCAGAATTCATGCTAAACGTAATGTTCATTAAACCTTTTTTTTATTATTTTTCCCCTACAAGTATGAGAACTTCAAATACATGAATGAATTTATTTATGTTTGCTTTTTATATAGGTAGGACTTAAAAATCACAGGTTAATACAGGCTGGAAGGATCCTTACAAGGTCTCCAGGATTATCAGCAGTGTAAAATTTCATCTTAAATGCCTATGAGGCGAGGAAGAGAAATTCCATCAAAATACAGAATGCAGGATTTGTCCTCTTAAAACCTCTTAAAGTATAATCAAGTTGCTGCAGTTAGGGCTAAGAACAATATGACCAGCTGTAAAGCTCATCTTTCCTTATGAGAGAACAAAAATTGAGTGGAACATATCAATAGTGATGCTGGGAAAAAACACCTCTAGACAGAACTGGATGGAATATTTCCATGACCTCTATAAAAAGTCATTTCTGCTTTCACACAGGGAGAAAAGTAGCCTGGAGTGGAGCAAATCCAGTTTTACTTCATAAAGTGTTTCACATTTGCTGCACTGATTCAGCTGAAGTCAATGTAGGCTGTTAGCACAAACAAAATGCTTTTTGGTGTTTCTTCTGTGGTAAAAGTTAGACACACTGGATTACAAATCCTGTTTTCACAGTTTGTAGTTCTTTGCAGGGATACTAAACCTTGCAAATCAACTCCAGTACATGAAGGTTACCTACACTCATGATTCACATCCTATTTTTAGCTATAAAATATAAGAATATAAATTGGAAATATCAAAAGTGTCCAACAGTGATTTAGCTCTGCTGCCTTAAAAGTAAGTCTTCTAATTCCCACTGGACAAAACCAAAGTTAGTTAAATCCAAAGCAATTGCAAAAATCCACTCAAGTGTTATAAAGTGCATGGTTACTCACTAGATCAAAGGAGGTTTTTAAAACAATCCTTAGGAGGAAGGGGTCAGCTTATTCTTTCATAAAAAATAATGGAAAATACACACTGGTCCCTACTGCAGTGGAGAGATACCAGGTTCGTGTGTATATTTGTACATTCTGGGGAAATGAGCCTTGTTTGACTAACTTTAGCAGCTTTTTCCTGTGTGCTACTCTTGTAAATGAAAGCACAATCCCTGTAGGCAATCTCACAACTTCTCTTTGTCTTAAAGATCTCTATACAATTCCTATCAAAGACCAAACACCAATATTCTCTATTTATAGTCCCTGATGTCTGTTTGAGGAGTGAGATTTTTTTCTCCCTCTAGGAGACCAAACTGACACAACTTTATTGTATATGTATGTGAGGGGCATGATGGGCAATTGCCAAGAAATGCATTATCATGAACAGCTTTTGAAATTATTGCCACTGGTGGTTTCAATTAGAATTGGAACTCCTTCTTCTGGAATGTACCTGTACACGAGAAAAGGAAAGCTCTGCTTTGTACCAGTCATCTTGGATTCTCTCTCCTCCAGTTTCTAACTTGTAGAATTAATATTTCAGACAGAGATTTTCTCCAATGATATTCACTTGATTTACATTTGTGAAGTATCTTTCAGGCCTGTGTAACTAACAGAAAAAGTGCAAGATCAAAATTTAAATTTTGCAGTAGTTAAAAGTTCCAGAGGAAATATATTTTTTTGCTGTTACTCTGAGGGCTAAGGAAAATCAGAATTCACATTTGATATATCCATATAGCACATTCTATTCCACCCTGAATGCTCCTAAATTTTGTCTGAAGGACCCAAATCTCTGCTGACAGCAATAGGGTTCCCTCTGCAGAGAGACTACCCTGGCAGCAGTGCTGGGTGCCCCACTGAGCAGCCCACACGGGGATTAAATGGGGAATCAATCATGGAATCTGTATTAAATACACTGCAAAACTCCCAGAAAGCTTCCCCAGTGCACAAAGTCCCTGTCCTGTGTTTGCTGCTGGAGCAGCAGAGCAGAGGAGTCGCCTCCATCCCCCCACACCTCAGGGCTCCTGATCCTCCATTGACAACCACATCTCGGGAGAGAATTTTCCACCAGGAGCTGGGAGTGAGTGACTGACCTCTTAGAGGTGGCTTCAGGGCTTGACAAGGTGATGACATCCTGCATCTTTATTTTTATTGCATCAGCTGACTGGAACAATCATATCTCAAGCATTTAAACTGACTAAAGGTCAAAGACATGCAAATGTCAAAAATAACGTGTTAAAGTGGAGCCAGCAATGTGTCAGTGAATAACTCCATAGATTCTCCTAAATTAACAGAAGTATTTTTTCAATTATATCAATGTTAGTTGTTAAGAAACAATTTCTAATTCATTTCTTTACATTTTTAATTATCTACCTTGGACAAAGATATTTCACTTTCATCATGTTTTAAATAAATAAAATATTCTTTTTTTATGAATTACGTGAAAAATACTGCAGATGTTTAATGAATACCACTTGAATATCACCACAGAAGTTGAAAGTTTTTGGCTCTCCTGTTCAATACCTTGCAATAACTGTTATTTTTCTGTGCTTGTCTGTACATAGAGAATTTAAAAGAAATGTTTCACTGCATGCACAAAAGAACTGATGAGTATCATCTTGAATATAACAAAAATAAAAAGTTGAAAGAGGTAAAAGCAAAGAGTACTACAAATGAATGAATTTAAAATTTATTTTATGCATTTACTGCAACACCACAAAAAATTCCCACTTCCTTGTGCATATTTTTTTATTCTCTACCTTCATCTTTTTAAAAAGATTATTCGTTGGCTGTGATGTTTTGAATGTGAAAATACTTACAAAAAGCAATTCCACCCAAACAAAACCTATGCAAATGTACTGACAATTCCTCAACCATTAAAAAATGCAAGAAACAGTTTTTTCTTCAAGGAAAGGTATTCAGAAAAATAAAATAATCCAGAAGTGTGATTTTCCTTTTCTCTGTTCCTTTTCTTTCTACAATAAAAATGTTTCATAGTTTTGACCTTCTATACTCATATGTTCTTTCATTTTCCTTTTTTTTTTTTTTTTGAAAACTCTCCAAGATGGCTGCACTTACAGCATCAATGAGTTTCTTTATTTGACATACCTATTTCATTTTTCATTAAAAAGCAAACTGAAAACATAGTTAAACCTCTTGCTCTTGATGGAAGTGTTAGAGTTATCAACTAATTTAGAAAGTTTCTTGCATCTGGACTTTTCAGTTTCTTCAATACAAACTAGGAATTCTCAGCTGTGCAAAACCAAAACATTTCCTCGATAACTGAACAAATCAAGGTTTCCAAGCTGGTTCTGGCATGCCAAATATCCTCAGGACCCATGGTTAGATCCAGATGTGCAGTGAAATGAAGCTTCCCTTCATTAATCATCTCATTTTTTGTGCCTTTATCAGCTTACAGGATATGCAAATAACTAACAACAAATATAATGGGACACCTAATTATAATTTTAAAAAATTAGGAGCTAAGCAGATAATGTACTTTGAAAGGTATATGAATGAGAAATAAAGCCATCTTCAGAAGATTTATTGTCCCACTTAGTCACGTATAACTGTTTTGGGAAAAAGCTTTGAAGTGCCTATTCTACCAGTGGAAAGAAAAGATATTTTGTTTCATCCTTTATTTATACTTTTAGATGGAGAACTGGAATTATTTTTCAGTAAGCATTGGCAGAGGAAACAAACTTGATAACATAACTGTTCTTGCCATCTGCACATACTTCACACATTGTCATACAGAGTCACTTGGATAGGAAAACAAACACAAAATTGCCGAGTTCTGTGTGTTATGTAAAAAGCTCTACTTGTCAGTACAATTCGGGAGTGCCCTCACCTACACTGAAGGAAAGATGTTAATCTAAATTTGACAGAAGTGTCTGCAAGAGGTTGGGAGGATTATCTGTGAAGTTTAATAGTAGCAGCAGTTTAGGACATATTTAGACCTTCTCACTTGCACGAGGCAAACTTCAGGAGTGGAACAAGCCATCTGCTTCTGCACAGAACGGCCTTTAAAAAGTAATTTTTCTGTCAGGCAGTGCTTGACTCATTCTCAGAACCTTTTCTGATAGAAAACCATCAGGTTGTGCCACCTGAGGGTATTGTCTTCTGTGGCTGAGACAAGTAAGCTCACTGTTTTCTGCCAGGTTCCTCTGCAAGCACAATGACAGCAGGATCCTTGCGTAGTCTGTTACCTTTTGCCGACTTTTCCCAAAATCCACACCCTTCCTTTCCACTACCAGAAGTCTGAGGGCTTTCTTACCTTGATTCTGATCCTGCAAAGACATCAAAGTCAAGCTCAAGCTCACGCTTGAATCGGAATGGTTATATCCATTTTACCAGAATCTGGAGCAGTCTGAGTGCACTCTGTAGCCAAATCCTTTCTATAACAATGAAAGCTCTCCAGCATAAGATTTCTTTTTCCTCTGTTTCCCTCCACACCATGAGCAGGCACTGACATCACACTAGGCCCTCCTTGGAGAGAAAGTTCCGGGTGGGCAGCAGCCCATGGGCATTTCCAGTAGGGTTTCCTATCTGAAAAAATGGTGTACAGCACTCATCCAGCAGAACAGGAGACACACCTGCCCTGCAGTTCAGGTGTTAGAACCACTGCTATCAAGGACAGCATGTCCCAGAATGTGTTAACTGTGTCACTGCTACAGTGAGACAGAATACCTATAGGGGAAAAAAACCCAACAAAACAAAAAACTTCCTCAAAACCCTCAAAAAACACCAGCAAAAATTACATAGCACCTAAAGCTTTATAGAAACTTTGAACAAAAGATTATTCTTTGAGAAAAAATAAACATCCCACACAAAAGATGTGTTTTATCACTCCCTGCTGTGGTTGTAAAACTGTCAATCAAATCAGATTAAGCCTTATAACATAATAGCTACACATCATTGTTTGATAACAGGCTGGAAGACAACTGGACTAGTAGTAAAATGCAAAAAAAAATACCCCCAAAAACTCAAAACAAACCAAAACCACCCCCAAACATAATCTTTCACCCTGCCATAAAATAGAAAAAGACATTGGAGAAGAGAGATGCAACTGAGATTATTCTTACTCAACAGCACTGTCTTTGTCCTTTCATCCTGTTTTGAGGTTAAGCAAGCTAGCATAACAGGTATTGTATACAGCTCTTAAAATTAACTACCTGTGCATGATGTATTCTTGGAGAAAAACCAGAAAAGATGAGGAATACATTTGAATACTAAGTTAGAGTCATTTCCACCCCAAACCCTCTTCGCTACAGAAAAATATGGCCTCTTTAATAAAATACATTCCTAGTAGTTAATTGAACACACCTTCCTTCAGATTACTTAAGGAAAAAAATATCTCAGTAAGTATATTAAGATGATAAAGGAGATATATTTAGAAATTCTGCAATGTGAAAATGCAATTACACTCTCCTTTCAAACAGTACAAGGGAGAACTTCCGAAAGAGACACTTGGAATCTTAGGTTCACACAGGAAGATTGCTGGAGTCTGTATTATCAGCATTCAAAGCCAGAGGGATTTCCAATGCTGACATTCCTTTGTCAAGTTTGGTTACGGCCAAATAAGGTGGAAATGTTAAAGGCTTTGGAAGGGACATTTTGGATAATCATTTTGTGGGGATTTCACTCAGAGGACACACAACAGAAATAGGAAAAATATCAAGAGATAACAGTTACCATCCTGTGCTTAATTCAGAAATTTCATAGATCTTATAGAAGCTTCCTTGTATTCCTACACATACTGGTGAACGTCCTCTCCTCTGCTGCAGGGGTCAGCAAGAGATGTCAAGGCAGCAGCAAGCATAAGAACCTCCACAAAGCTGCCTGCTGGAACACCAGCCATGCTTGTGGGTTTTCTCTCCTCCCCTGTGTGTGCAGAGAGGAAGAACCCAGTGCTCTCACTGATGGCTGGGCTCCAACTCAACAGGGAGTGCACGAGGGAGCCTCAGGCTGAGGCCAAAGCAGCTGAGCACAGGACAGCAGCCAGCTCACACAAGGACAGGGAGGCTGCACAACCCCTGGCAATGAAGGAGAAACTGGGTAGTTCCCCAAAGTTCATCTCACCTGTAATGGGAGACTGGCAGCGTGTAAAAGCTCAGAAAAGTTGCCCTTGCACAAAGTATTTGCCAGATTGCTTCTGCCGACATGAATGGAAGAGCAATGTGAAGCCATTCCTGACCACTTGACTGGTTTTAAAATGTAAGACTATTCAGAAAAGCAGCAAGGAATACCTGACATACAAAATTAAGTCATTCAACCATTTGGCCTTGGAGCATGTGTTCCAAATTTTTGTATTCAGTGACAGCCACAAAGAATGTCCAGATTTTGCAGCAAATTTATGGCATTTCTGTGGATTGCAGCCATAGCCTTACAAGGTGAAATGGTGATGGAAATGTTGCAGACACACACAAAGAAAGGGAAATGGAAAATCCTGAAACAAAACCCTTATGTTTTAAAGCTCATGCTAGATATTGCAAATTTGTAGATTTTTCAGATTGAAAGTATGGAATTCACAGGTAACATTGCATCATTTTAATCATCAACAATGTAAAGTGAAGTAGAAGCAGGAAAGGTAAGACATCTACATACAGAGGTGATACCTTCCATTCTTTTGATTTTGTATATTGAATGTGGCTTTCATACTAAAAAGAACATATCAGCCCTCTGCACCGAAATGAAATCTAAGAAAATGTATTACATGCAAGCTGGGGCCCTAAAAACAAAAATAATTCACTTTTGGACACTCAATTCACCTCAATCTCAACAAGAAAACATCTCTATGTTCTTAAACTTCCTTATCAATTCAAGACTCCACAGGGATTAGCATCCTGCACTTACAGTAGGTAACAGACTCTAAATGTTTCCCAGTTAATAAGGAGATACTTTGCAATGCAGCTAATTACTACTGGAATATTAGTTTATTACTTGCATCTACCACACAAGATAGGACATGATGCAATCAGGAGGCAAAACCTTCTCAGGAGAAAAAACATTAGCCATGTACTTCAGTCTTCAGCCTGTCTCTTGTTTCTGGCATAACTCATGTTTTGATGCACTTAGTTGGCTGGTCTAATGCAAAACATCTTGAGGAACACAGACCATATGGCTTGGGAGGTTGAACATGTGTAAGGAAGGAGAAATGAATTCTTCAAAAGTTCAGCTGCAATGAAACTGTCACAAATGATGCACTTCGTATCTATTAAACATGTCACTATTAATGTCAAAACAACTCAAAGATACACTTAAACATAGTGAAAATGCTACATCCCTTGAACAAAAATTCATACTTTGATGAATTTAATACATTCATCATAAAGAAGTGTGTTATATACATAAATGCATTTTGCTTGGAAAAGGAACTTACTGTACTTTTTAATATGAGATATGGATATGATGTTTCTATGTCATAAAACTTGTTACTGAATGCCAGCTGCCTTTGCCTCTGCAAGTCTTCCCCCACTAAGAACTCAAACCACTTTCATACTTCAAAGTGGACACTAGTGTTGCACTGTTTCACAAATATAATTTAAACCTCTTGCTAACAAAAACAAATTTACCAAAATACTCTTAGATCTTAAATGTGCAGCTTAAATTTCAAAGAAACAGTATAGGAAATCATTAGCAAAGTCAGGAATAGCTACAAGGAACAAATATATCTTCAGTTATAGCTACAAATATGGCTTGGAGTGACAGAAAAAACTGATTATGATCAGTAATTCCATTAGCTTTCCTTGCCCATGGTGCCTCTGTTTCTGAAGCAGAAACATATTTTTCCTGGTTTGGCAACAACTAATATGAAGAGTATGGTGTTAAGATGAGGTTGGATTCACTGTAAAGGCAGGGATAACACAGTCATGCCTTCTGTTGTGTTGCTTGTGACACCAGAGGAAATGCAGAGAGCGTTTTGGAATCTCTTTGAAGCACTGCTTGGGGGGGAGAGCTCTGCTGGAAGTGCTGTAGAGTTTGTGAGTAGGGAACTTATACATAAAACTCTGAAATGGCAAAATCTTAACTTTTGTGGTAAAGACTGAAGAAAAACTATGGGCCCACAAGACTGCCATAAAAGTTATATATTTAATTATTTTGTGCGGACAGAAAAAAAAAGGGGACCATGTGTGTTTCTGAAAGTACTAATTATTTTGCCAGGTTGAATCACAGCTGAGATGTATCACTGTCATTAACCTCATTGTTAATAGTCTTTTCAATAAATTATCACTGGGTGTTCCTTACAGCCCTTTCAACTTAACATAAAAGAAAATGATCTATCAAATTTAAAGGCTTACGAATCTGAATTTTAACACAGAGATGAGTGAAGCAGCCCTCAGGGGCTACAGCTAGTTGTGGACTAAAATGTAATGGAATCAAAGAAGTTGTATTGTAAAACAGAGGGAAGCACAGCCTGGGATCTCCTACTGGGTATGGCCATCACCAGCATCCATGACTCTCAGCCCGGGCTGCACAGGAGGAGCTGGATGTGCACCACACAGTTTGAGTTTTTAATAGTGACAGATGTATTGCATAAATGCCAGACGCCTGCTAAATCCACGGTTCAACCACCCTGCCCTTCTGCAATTCACTCATCTTCAGCCTGGTGAAAAGAGCCCCCTCCAGAGCTCCCTTGCTGGCCCCTTCAAGGCTTCCAGCCACCAGCCACAGAGGAAAGTACTACAAACAAGGTTTTGGCATCTGCATGGAAGTAGGAGGAGGAGAATCGCTGCTCACAGACCATCCCTCTCCTAATCCTGTGGGACCCAGCCTATGAAGAGCATTCAGGCTTTGCTGGCACGGGCAAAGGCTGCGAGAGGCTGAGCCAGCACCCGGCCACTGCACACAGACAGCTCTCAGCCTCTCATAACCAAACTAAGATTCTCAATATTGCCCAATATCATTTTTCCTTTAAGTGCCTCATCTTTAGAAGCTGCTCCTCAAAGAACATTTAGATACCTGCTTGTCACCCTGATTCTTAAGATTTTCTAAAGCCTTCTGAGTTTACATTCTGTTAGAGAACTTTCTCACACAACTTTCTGTAAACAATGTATTGGTTTGCATTCCTTCATAGAGGTGGAGAAACTTGATGTACTAGTAGTTTGTCCAATGTCATTGGAGAGGTGGCACCTTCACCCTCCAATCCACTGTCACCTTTGAAAAAGTATAAATGCTGGAGTCAGAAAATAAATGTTCTCTTTTTCACCTTTGCAATAGCAGCGGCTCGCGTCATGCTTTCACGTGTCCTATAGCGACACTTGCTGATGGCAGGTGACTGCGGGGAATGTGGGATTTTGTCAAAATCTTAAATTTATCATTGTTTTTTTCTCATAAATGCAGCTATGCCAGACACCTTGTGGCTAAAACTATCACTTTAAAAAAAGTCCCCTATCCATTTCATAAGTGCACTTAGTCACATGGAAGGAAAAAAAAATGACCTTACTTGGGAGGATGGGGGAGGAAATCAATATTTTAAGAGAAGATCAAAAAGGATTCATGTTTTAATTAGTCTCTTAACCTCTAATTGTAAACTAGTTTTGGGATGATTGGAGGATTCTGCTTTCCTACTCCCTGCATACCAAGATCTCCTTTAAAATATATTCACTTTTATTTTCTGTTTATTATGAGGGAATATATCTGTACAGTTTGATGAACTATATCTTTCTAAGTTTGTTATTTCCTTAATCCAAAAAGAGTTAAAATACAAAAGCCAGGAATTATTTTATATGTGCAGACCTGCTGAATTCTGACTCTTTGCAGAGGATAAGTACAAAGTGAGAAAAAGAAAATAACCCAAAACCAAAGACCACCAACTCTTAAGGCAGACACTGACATCTCCCTTAACCTGAAATTGTTTCCCAAATCTGAAACTCTTGCAAACTGTGCAATCAAGTGTGCATTGTTGAGCAGTGTCCTGCTCACCAAAATGGGAGGAGAGTTTGCTCTGGCATAGTCAGTATGAAATGTCACAGGGATGGGAGTTGTGCTCTGACCTCCTGAGGATTCCCAGGCAAAGCAGCCTTGGGTCTGGCACAGTCTTCACCAGGGAAGGGCTCCAAGGGAATGCACTCCTTTGCAAAAGAGAGAAATGCAAGTTTCCAGCTATAATCAGACAAGTCATGGAAATTTTAATGAACTGTACTCATTAGTGATACAGCTAACCAAGGCAATTAAACCCTCTCACTATTCTGGTAGCTATAAGACTGATTATGGTGTTCTCTTCCCTTTTTTATAATTTTGCCTTTAACGATTAGAGCAGCTGCAGCAACCCAAACTAAAGAAACAGAGTTTTGTTGTGAGCTAATAAATTCTACTTTGCATTGCATACAGATCTTAATTATGCAAGATATTTTAATTTTTCACAAGGACATAGCACTAAAAAAGAAAAGATAAAAGAAATAAATTATTTCTGGAACATAAAGCAGACAGACTCTAGGTGGCAAAAACAGATAGCAATAAAAATGAGGAATATTTTGAAATTGGCTTTAAGATAGATAATTTTTGAACCTGTAATATGTAAAAACAGGAAAAGAGTGTCTAACAATGATTTCATTTCTTTCTGGCAATAGACTCAACAAAGTCTGCTTATTTTCATTTATGAAGTAAAAAGTTGTAGTAGTGCCTGCTAAGCAGAAAAAAACCCTAAACCAACACTAACTTTATTAAGGTAAAATCATTACTGTTATTTGCAATTTGGCAGTGCACAGAACCCTGGAATGATGTTCAGTCTGTTTCCGCCCTAATGTATGGTAACAATCTTCATCAAGAATTTATATCTGAGGGCAGGAGAAAATTAGGGTATTCATTGTCGTTACTTTTCAAAATAACAGTCAATAATCCAAGATATTAAAGCAAATACTCTCCAAGCTGGGTAGGCACTTAATTCCCCTTGAATAAATTAAAATTTTAAACTTAAGACTATATATGTTGCATCTCTGACATGACTCTTCAAGCCTAAAGAGAAAGGGAATTAAGATCTTGTTACATATTTCCTTTTTCATCTACCATTCTAGAGATGGAAGAATTCAGAGGTGGGAATACTCAGACATTTTACATGAAAAAAAATCAAAACATAGTATTTTCTAAAAAGAATCCTATATAAATGTGTTTTGTTATTTCACTGGACACTTTGCTGTATTTGGCCATTTTGGGCAGAAAAAATATTTAGAAACAGCAACCAGATAAAGAAATTTATGGAAAATACTAATTGAATGACATGTGAAGCTTGCAATTTTTGAGAAATACAAGGCAGAAGTACCTCACATGTGGAAATAGAGAGTTTACCAAGTATAAATTGATATTTATTATCATTTATTATCATTATCAAATATCTCAGTTTGCACACTGCCTTAGTATTTAGTACACTCTTAGTAAGATAGAAAAGTTTTTTAAATTTAGATGAAAAATGAGGATTACATTTCAATTAAAAAAAAACAAACCAGAGAATACCCACAGATAAATATATAACCAAGCTAATTATAAAGCTCCTATTAAGATGTAGTGTAGTTTGTTCCCTTCTTGAGGCTCCTGTGTACAGAGATGCACACAGAGCTGGATGCCTCGTACAGATATTGTCATCACACTCAAGAAGTAACAGCAATTAAGAAAGGAAGGCACCAGCTTCAGGCAGAGAACAAAAGCTCAGCAGCAGAGTCCTGCATTCTCATCATTAAACAGCCTGGAACATGCAGAGGCTTGTGCTAAACACAGATTATTATCTGCAAGAGAAGCAGTATCCTTCTGGGACTTTTTTCTCACTACTATGAAGCAAAAAGATGAGATGAGGACTCATCAGACCATCATTGGTCTTTTAACCCATTCATACAGGGGCTGAGATACTAAAAAAGTTGAGATAAAAATTTAGCAATATATGTAATAATATTAAAACAATCCTGTGTCATTATTTATCCAGCTGGCAGGGGATCTCAGTTTGTTCATGTGCCAATTCACCAAAGCACCACTGGACATCCAAGGACACATCTGAGGCAACAAAATCTGAGCATTTTCTCAATCAGAATGGGGAAAACCACATCTCCCTTGACTGGAGATGCACCGGAGCATCAGTGCCATGCAGGGGTGCCCACTGCAGTGCTGCATGAAAGTCTGGTGTGTACAAATAGTGGGGCAAGTAAAAAACTACGTCTGCTTCACTAGGGAAACACTATATTCTCTCTTGGCATTAAAAAATAAGTTTTTAGGATTTTTCTTTTCTTCCACTCTATTAATATTCTATGTTAGTTTAACAAAGAATTCAGATTCTTTGTTAGTTAAACATAAGTTTAGTGCTCACTTTACATCTCTGTAAACAAAAACAGTGTTTGGGGACATTTTTAAAATAGAATTCTTTTTCTCAAAGGAAAATGATCCTTTTTTATAAAAGAAAAAAGAGATTCCGTAATTTTATTACACTTCTGCAATATTTATTTTTTTATTCTAAAATTTAGAATTGTAATGTATTATTCAATATTTTCCTTGCTAGAGCTGTACAGAACAGGCAAGTTCCCTAAATCCAACAGAGAGGCTCCATTTCAGACATTTTGCTGAACATGTTGGTTATAGCTTTATGTAAATTAGTCAACAGGACAGCTATTCTTTTTGGTTTTGGCCATAGGTGTATTTTGACTGAATCTTTTTAGAGATAACCATAAAAATTGCATCATGTGAGATATAAGGATTTTTTTAAGTAGCTTATATCAGGACTAAAGCATTTGCTAATCCAGATACAGACAGGCAGAATCATTCACACAAACATTGGTATTTTAATATTTTTTTCCCAAAGGCCCCTCACAGTATGTGAATATTTCATATGTGAAGACTATGAATACTGAGTGTTTAAAACCGTAAGCAGGGTACTGTAAAATGCCTGAATCTGTACAGAATGTAAAGGGATGATTCATACAATCAGCCCTGCTATTGTGCAGTAGATCAATTCCCCTGAATCTCCTGGTACCAAGCACTGCACATCCCTTATGAAAAACACATAAGCCTGACACCTCTAAATTTATATTTTATAATCTAAATAATGCTCAGACTAGGGCTCAAATAGTAATCCCCCAGAAAATACACAGCTGTGCACTTGTCTAAAGAAGACAGGCCTGAAATACCTTGGGGTAATTAAGAACCAGTGGGTTACCAGGGAATACACATGACAGACAAGAAAATCCAGATTACAAACTGCACCCTTAATGAAAACTCAACAAAATGGTAATGGCACCTGAATTGCCTTTTTTCCTCAGTTTAGAGAGGAACTAATACCGCGAGAGAGTAGGCAAGAACATATCACCCTCTTTTATGGTGTGAATAAATGAAACACCTGATTCTGCCCCATAAATCCATTTAAGAAGTTAAAAAAGAAAACCAAAAGCAACAACAAAAAAAAAAAAGTCAAAACCCATACCATAGATTTAAATAAATAATCCAAAACCCCCCAACTGGCATCTGAGATACCTAAAGCCAGAAAGGAGCAGAGCAGGGCTCAGCAGCCCAGGTATCCACAGCCTGGGACTGTGGCAGTGCCTGGACAAGGGCAGAATTCACAGCCCAGGGGAAAGGAGTGGCTGAAACCATTCTGGACTCTGCTGAGATCAAGGCAGATGAGGTCTGGCAGCTGTTCTGTTTTAGGAAGCTTTTGAGGAGTTAGTCCCAAGTACAGGTACCATGGCAGAATGGTCTGTAAGGTACAGAGCTGCTCCTACCTTTGTACCAGGGGCCAGACTCAGTCCTTGCAATTTCTTGTCCCTCTGCTCCATCAAGGTTTGCCTGAATCCACACCCGTGTGGTGTTACCTACAGCCACCCACCTCTGATGTGACACAAACTTCACAATGAGAAATTTTCCTGGGTATCTCTGCAATACTGCCACAAGAGAAAATCCCAGGAAATACATGAGCCTTACCCTGAATTACTTCTTCAAGTTGAATACTTCTCATGTTGTAGTGTAAAATCAGAGACAGAAGTGCTCATTCATCTGTCATGCAATATAATTGTAAACTTAGAATAAAGATATGCAACATACCATCTTTAATCATACCTAATTAATACAGAGTAGTCTGAAAAGACAGAGCAATCACATGTGAAGTTTTCAGCAGTCATTTTCTCTACATTGCTCCTTTTATTTTCTAAAAATAAGTAGGAAAGTAAATTGTATCACATTGTCTAGACAGTCCTTATTCTGAAAGGACAGAGATCAACTCACCATTCTTTAAGAGGGGTAGCGTGCTAAATAAGATAATAAAGGGTAGATGGAAGCATGTTCTTCAGTTCTCCCAGAGTTCTCAGTGATAAAAATTACATTAGAAAAATTTCTTCATGCAATATTAAGCTGCTGCTGTACACTGAATTGTCATCTGCAGCAGATAAAATTATCTATTGGCTATGATTATATTACAGAAATTACTTATCACTACTGTGTTAGCTCAAACATATCCAACAATTAACTGCAGTCTGTCATCTGATACTGTGTATTTTCCAGCCTTTGGATTGCAGCCTTTGAATGATAGCTTGGTGCCATGCTATGATGTGCCTGAATTTGCTAATGTTTTTTGGCTTTCATTGAGTGTACATGGCTATACTGAGTTTATTTTCTAATCATAAAAATCAAGATGACATCTTAACAACAAAGAAAGTTTCATCCTTCTCTTCCTATCTGATGCTAATGATACTTAGGAATGAAAATCTGGTCTTTAGTAGCCTCTAAGTATTAGTGAGTAGTATTTATTATAAACAAGAACAGTGTACAAGGCATGACAAAAAAATAGATCACAGCGTTCAAGTCTAGGTGGATATTGAAGAAGGTTTGCATTAATCTTGTTTGCAAAACCAACAAATACAAACAGCATACTGGACCCCTGATTTTAGAAGAGGCATTAAGTTTTGCAGGATAAAATGAGGCATCTAGCTCAGGAAGTGATGATACACACAACATCTCATAGCAATAAAGAGCCCTTGATTCCCACTGTTGTCAAAATCCTGAGCAAATGGATGGCAAAGGACTCTTTCAAAATGGGCCTCATTTGTTGTCAGAAATATTACAGACTGATAGAAATCACATTTGCAGCATCCATACTGCAACCAGTTTGAGTTTAAATTTATGGATTCATTTGTAATCTAAAAGTATTTAAATCTGTAAGTTTATGGTAAATTATCAATTGTTTATTTTCATTAACATGATAAGTAACTGATATAAATTCACTTTACTGTAGAACTATTCATACATAAATGCTTTATTTTAGGCTGAAGTCTAGATGGCTTAAAGAGATTTAGGTCAGTTAATAATTTGAGCCAGCATATTAGAGAAGTTTTTCTGTACAATTACCAAGTGACCTAAAGTTATTTCTTTTCTTATTATAGCCTGAAAGTTCCTACCTATCATTTCATTTCCTGTTGCCCTAAATTCTGATAATTTTAATTTCTCTTCCGTTTTAATGAAGCTACCCTAGGGCTTAAAAACTCTGAAAGTTTTTCCATTTCATTTTTTTAATAATTAAAACTGATTCAATTTTTTCAAAGGTCTGATGTTTAAACAGGCAACAGTTTCATAAACCCTCAGCTCTGATTGTAATAAGAAATATATTTGTCATCCTTAACTTTGTAATGTATTTGGAATGAACTGTTCATTGCACCACTCAATTGCTTCAGTCAAAGTAAATTAATGTGTGTTCACAGCTTGAAAAGTGCTGTAATGCAAGGCATACTCATATTAATATGTGTTAAGCTTTCTGGAAGCTAAAACAAAACTGTGGTCCTGATCTGGTGTCTTCACACTTGAGAAATGTGAAGTTAAAATAGGCAGCTTCTCTAAACATACATCATATCAACACATATTGCATAAGAGGACTTGCAGAACTTATAAAACTGTTTTAGGAAAAAGTTTCAGATGGAAAATGGAAGCTTCCAGCCTTAAAAGAAGAAGTCAGAAAAAAATTGATTTATGACCTCTTATCCTTAGAAAATAAACTTTCAAAAGTTTTACCCAACCCTTTCATACTTCTGACCAATTTTTTTTTCTTGTTGCTGTTCACAGCAAAATTGTTGTTCTGGAAACTCCATGTTTTACCAGTTGCTTCTTTTTTTTTCACACTGACACACCCTAAACAGGCACCAAGCACTGAGAAAAATGAAGTACAAAAGGAAAACAAGAAGCATAAAAAATGATAAACCAAGGATTTCACTGTCACTGTATTAACAAGATGTAAAATATAACATTATATTTAAGACCCTGACACAGTTCTCAAATAGCTTGCTTTTCGAACAGAGTATAAGAATTCTATAGAACACTGAAATCTTTGCATTGCAGGTGCTGCAGCACAAAATGGTGGCCATAATCTTTTCAGGCAAATCTATATATATGGGTTCATTATCAGTCTTAGCACTAGATCTATAAATCTTTCCCTTTTGTGTGTAGCTGCTCTAGAAGAATGAGAAAATAGTTTTAAAAATAACTTGCAAGACAAGTTGACATTTGTTCAGTATTTCAGAAATTCTTTATAAAATATTAACTATTGCCACTGGAAATCTCACTGCTCTCAAATATATTTTAATATTGACAAGAGCTTTCAAGAAAGGGATGTAGTCTTGACATGGTCTCCTTACCTGGTTTCCTCTGTTCATGTATATCTATAATTCCAACATGTTGGCAGATCCAAATGCCAACTAGATCATAAGAAGAGGCAAACACAAAAGTAGACAGAAATGACCTTGCCATCAGTGAGAGGCAGGAAGAAAGAAATAAGATGGCAAGTTTTCAGTGTGGTGGCTGAAATAAAGAATTATATCAGCTCTGTCTATCTTGAGGCAATTACTTTTTTTGTCTGAAGTTTGTCTTTTAATGAAATTGAAATAAATATAATGTCAGTTGAAATTAAATATTTTTACTCAAAAAGTGAAATTAAAACAAGATTCAGGAAGCACAATTCTGACCAGACAGAATCCAGGACAGGTTACCTGGTGTTCTAGGTCCTGTTTCTTCAGCTGTCAAACAATTTAAATTTACTTATTTCATACTCTTAGTTAAGGTCTGTGCAGTATTGTGACCAGCGCCTACATCACTTTGCACATCAATGTCCCCATTATTGCTTTTGGTTTTAATTTGCAAGCAACAGCATTTCTGAAACATTTTCCCAAAGGCTGTGTGAATAAAAAATAAACAGGATTCTTAGTATTCCCCTTTTTTGACAAGTTGAGAAATACTTTAACAACTTGTCCATATGCCAAGCCAAAAAATGCATAGGAAAGTAAGGAAACAAATATTAGACAAGAAATATGCAGGAAAAGAACCTTATTAATGTTCCAGAGAGAATTTAGAATTTCTTTCTCTCTCTCTACTCATGCACACATGATTAATTAAATGAGGTCACTTTATGAAATAAAATACATTACACAGTTAAGGATGATAAAAACCAAGGGAAAGGTTTCACTGGTTCACACAATAGACCAGGCTCTCAGTTACCAGTGATTAATCCTGTATCTAACTACCTCTCTGAAATACCAACTCCTTGCTTTGGAAAAGCTCCTATGCCGTTTTCCATCCTCTTTACCTAAGAGGAGAAAGAAAGGGATAGGACAGCCTTAAATGCTGAAGATGTACCTCTCACCTAAGACTCACCATGAGATGGTGGAGCATGGCAACTGCACAGAATCTACCCCGGCTTTGCCTTGCTCATGGCACTCAGGCTCAGCACTCACCCTTCTGTCCTCCCCCACAGCCACAGAATCCACCCTGGCATTTCACCATGGCTGACCAGGACATTTATTCAAAAAGACAGAGCGAGACATTTTCCTCTTCATCCTCTCACCACACCAGCAGCAGCTTTCTATAAAGAATAAAGCAAAAAGAGGAAAAGCATATATCTTAGTGACATGAGTGATTTATAGCCCCAAGGAGCAATAAAATGATCCATGACTAGAAGTCAGTGTTTTTATTAGAAATGATGATTCCCAGTCATGGTGCTTTTTCGTTATGTGCATAATTAATGCTAGCTTGTGAAAGCTGCCAATGACGCTCATCACCAGCGGATGTTCTTATAATATATGTGTGGATTTGAATGCATGATGAAGTTTTCCCATCTTTTGGGATTCAAAACAGAAGTTTGTGAATAATGCAAGACTGAAAACCAAAAATAACAAAGAAAGTGCTACTCGCCCAGTGAGCAGTAGAGAAAAGAGCATAGCATATAAAGTAATGTAACCAAAACAGACCCAGACTTTCCTGTAAAAAAAAATATCTGTTTGGTCTTAGCTTAGAAAGTATCTCCAAATGAGAAATTCAAAACTATTTTACTGACAGCTTTGGAAGCAGCAAATTGTCTGTTTACTATGCCATCAAAATGGAGAGAGGCAACACTGGAAGTCTCCACTACAATGTCAGTCTGAACCTTGGTCTTGAGAGTGCACCTCTGCTGCTGGCAAAGGAGCCACCCGTGGGCAGCTTTCCTGAGCCCAGCATGACACAAGTTTGGCTCCTGGTGCCGTGGCTGGGCTCCAGCAGCTGCTGGTGTGCTGCACACGAGGCGTGCCCAGCCCCGGACGGGCACGTGCCAACCGAGCCGTGCGCGCTCCGTGCACGGCCAGGGCTGAGCAGGGCTGGGAACCTCAGAGCACGTGTGTGCACACGGAGTTTGAAGACTAGAATATTTATTGCAATATTTATACTGGCAACACTTCCCAGTATTACTGCAGCACCACTAGCCTGTTTTAATTATTTCCTGAATCCCATTCCTATGCTCTAAACCATGCTTGCTTTTTTTTTTTTTTTTTTTTTTTGGTCTTTGTCTTCCTCTCAAAAAATCACTTCTACATGCAAAGTAGCCTTTTCCTGACTACTTCAGTTTATTTGGAATTTTTTCACTATTTCAAATACCTCAGAAAACCAAACAACATTGACACTCCAAGAGGAGAAATACTGTCAATAGTTATGTTTCCAAGTAGCATTTCTTTTTAGTCTGCATAGGGTTTTGGATTTATCAAAATATTTACTTATGGGAATGGCTTTACTCAGTGCCTGGTGGATCACCAATTACACATTAAAGAACAAGTCATAAAATATTGATTAAATCATTAACTACAGTTTTATCCATTTACCATGGCTAAAATCACAAGCTGCTACAATCTAAATTTGATTTACAAGGAAATAAATTATTTCAAGAACACTATTTGGCTGGTAGAACACTTTCAAAAAAAAAAAGGAAAAACGAAAATGTACCTTTCCCAAATTCCAATTTTGTGTTCATGTGTTTGCCTCACCATTACACTCTGGTGATCTGAATGAAATGTTTCAGTATTCCTGAAATAATGCTGTGACTAGAGTCACTGCTCCTCAGAACTATCAGTAATCAGGCTCTTTACCAGATTAGGAAGCACCCTGTGGAATTTTTCTCTTGATGTTCTTGAATGTTACCCCTCTGTTCCTTTTATGCAACAATTGGGAGAATGTTGACATGAGGCCAGATATGAAATATTAATTTGGTTCTTCAGACAAAGATTGTAACTTGTTTTCAGAAAGCTACTCTGGTAGCTTTTCTTTCTGGACAAAGTGTTTTCTCACTCTTCTAGAGATCAGCCTAAATCTCCAACAACTTTTACTTCAGAAGAGAAGCCAGTGGATTTGGAAGCAGAACTGGCCACTGGCTCTGTTGCTACAGGTTTTGCCATCATTATGGGGCACCACTTTTCCAGTTTCCACAAGAAGACTTTCACAAGCCCAGCACTTAATTAAACCAAACAAAGTTTTTATCCTGTAGCTCAAATATACAGCTAAGACCAATAGTGTTAACTAATTTGTCAAAATTTGGAGTAAAATCCAAGGCATAACAAAGGTTTAAAGCAAAGTGTCTTTGCCCTGCCTTGGCAGGGTCAGCTCAGAAGGACCACAGAACTCCCAGCACAGACATCCATGGAGCCACAAGCATCCACACACTTCAAATGAGCTGCCCCACATAACCTGCTGAAAGCTTTCAGGAGCTGTCTATGCAAGCATAATCTGTATAATTTATACCAATTTTCCAACCTTATTTTAAATCTGATTGGAGACTACCTGCACAACTGAGAAACAGATATTTTGCTCTGTTGTACTCAAATTGTTTTTTCTCAGTTGTTTTCCTGAGTTCATACCAAGTTGTTAATGAGCTGTCAATTATTTGTGCAAATTAAGACAGGTGCTGAGAATTAGCCACCAGAAAAGAAACATTTTCTCCAGTCTTGTGAAATGCAAGGCTACTTTTAAGGTTTCTCTTAAAATTGGTGAATCTCCATCTATATTAGAACAAAAGCTACTTTATATAAGGCAGCTGACCATTTGAAATGTGCCTGCTGTAATAATAAAAAAAATTCAGCATAATATACACAGATACAATTCAACAGCTACATTTATAGTAATATTTTGAAGGGGAAAAATGAAAATGTCACCATTGTCTTGGAGAAAGCACCATGACCTGGTTGCACTTCACATCAATACTGATGATAACCTGTTTACTGAATCTGCTTTTCATAAACAATTATCAGTTTAGGTCTTTGTTCTTTAAAGGAGCTTCCTGGTTAAGCCTCTTGTTTTTGACCCTGCACACACCTCACCATTTCCCAGCTGGTGCTGAGCCACACAAAAACTTCTCTGCCTTTAGCACAACCCATAGGAAGAGACTGCTGGTGGCAAAGGTAGCAGGAATATGGCCAGGAAATCTCAGCACTTTCTCAAGCAGATGGAAGGGAAATTTGCTTCATTTCTGTTGGAAAAAACATTGAGTTCTTCACTCTATCCTCCTGCCACTTTATCTCCTGCTACTCATTCCCACCCTGCAATTGTGTGTGGCTACATTCTGAGAGCCTGGAAAGCACTAATGTGAAAAATGAGAACAATAATAATATTCCAACCATCTTTTTTAATCTCAATCACCAGCTGGACTTACAAGACAAAATTAGCAATTTTAATCACAGTGACACAGCTTTTAAATCATCCTCTCCAAGAAAAAATAATGATGTTTTTCTAAGTTTTAATTATGCAAAGGGCTATTCTAAAGAGGCTACAGCAGGCTATTTCATATGCTTAAGTTTGATCACATGCATAAGTTATTATAAAATCAGAGACTGGTATTTTTGCTGGGACTGTTTCCCTTTGTCAGTCCTCATGACTCTCATGTTCTGAGAAAGCTGGATTCACACTGAGCAGATATCTAAAAATCTGCATTGATCTCCAAAGAAATATCAGGGCTTTCCTAGCAGGAGGGGAAGTTAGGTGACTTTCACCCGGTGCTTCCTCTACCAGAGGATACAGGGCAAAGGAGAAACACAGATGCCAAGAAGAAAAGGTTTAGCAATTCCTGAGAATTATAAAAATAAAAAACTGCTACATCTTTATACTGCTTGAGAGACCAGTACTAACTGAAAAACTGTTTTTCAGAAAAATTTTGTAAAAATATCTAAAACTTATCCATTATTTTTTGCTGGTCTTTTAATGATGAAAATAAGGACCATCCAGCATAACTGCAGTGAACATGTACATGGGCATTGAGAGCAGGGAAGTTTACATCTTAATTCAGGCTGCACATAGACTAGAACAGAGACTTGAAGGGCTCTCTGAGCCTGCCCCACTGAAGTTAACAGGCAGACAAGAGATTATTGCCCAGCATCATTTTATCTGCTCATCTTTTCGCCCAGCTCCACGTGGGTGAGCTGCAGCTAATGTAGAAGCCACACTCGGCACCATCTGCTTGACTGGAGCCCAGACCCTCACGGCAGATGCCAGCCTCAGTCAGGTCAGAAGGCAGTGAATAGAGGTTGTGCCAGGAGCTCTTCAGGCTTTACATCAGCCCTGTTGTGATGTCTGCTCTGAAAGCTCCAGCTCTCCTGCTGCTGATCCATGTCCTTGCTGAGCAGTGTCCCTGAGAGGAGCTGCAGACCATCCCTGCCCTGCCAGGTCCTGCAGGTTAGTGCTGGAGGAGGAGCTGCCCATCAGTCTGAGCAGCCACTCCCTGTTTCACCAGTCCAAAAGCCAAAGAATTTCAGCCCCCAGTTCCAGCTCCTTTCCACTACCTTTCACAAACAAGTCCACTTAAGGAGGAGACAAAAAATGAATGTCTTTTCACCTCAGGAAGATTTATTTCTCTGGCATCTGCTGAAATCATCTGTTTAGGAACACACACTCTCCAAAGGAGTGATTAAAGCTTTCAGGTTGCTGGAGTGGGGCCAACTCTGAGAGCCTATGGTCTGCTACAAAAATGCAAGTGCAAACCCCCACAACCACACAACAAAACCCCATCAAACTAAGCAGTGTAGGGAGTGGTGGATTTTCTACTTAGAAGCATAATGGTTCTCATTTCCATGAGTAGTGAAGCTTAGACATGCACACAGAACATTGTCACAGGACCAGGAACGGATGCACAATAGATGAGGGAGCTGATGGACCAGCCTGGGTTTGTTACTGCTAAATCCATACAGCAGTTAGGACTGAATTATCTGTATCACAGTCAGACCCAGAGGTCTCAGGTGACATAACTGCAGGCAAAGTAACTTGCCTATGGCAAACAGATGATGAACAGAATTAAAATCCAGGTCTCCTGAGTCTCAGACCAGATCCTTATAATTTTTTTTCTTCTGATACCATCTGTGATGCTTAAGAAACAGAATGAAAAATTCCCAACTACAGTGGGAAAAACATTTCAACAAACAAAGGTAAATTGTCATAAATTGATTTCAGAGGTTTTATCTTCTTCCTAGGTTTGGCAAATTTTCCTGGAACTTGGATGTCTAGAGGGAAAATGACACTTTCCCTTTGTGTTATGGAAACATCATCTGGCAATGGAACATTTACTTAGAAGAAATCACAGACACTAAGTAGCATTACCTCAGAAGACTGCACATTTAAACTACTTATAAATTAAACTCCCTATTTTAGAATAAGGAAGAAAAAAAAAGAAAAGAAAAGGCATCTATATTCCTAAATAATAGGTTGCACAAAGCCCATATTTGAAATTAAACTATGATAAGAAATTTGCCTGTAAAGAGAATTCCATTCATAAGATGGAAGCCTGAAAAATAAACCTACATATTTTTTTTTTTTTTGCAACCCAAAAATTAGCAGTGATGGAAAAAAATGGTGCATTTTTTGCTGCATGCTAAAATGAGTTTTCTAATTATATTTTCCACGATAAAGGATACAGATGCTCATTTAAGCAGATTTAAGACACACAATTATTCTCTAAAAGATTTGCACCTTTCTTATTTGAAAAATTACTAAAATCAAATAACCCACCACTTTTGTTTTTCCTCATTCAGCAAAATATCTGCCACAACAGACCACAGACTAAACAGACTATAAAAACTGAGGACTCAGGAGTGTGTGCAGCATCCTCCAAGACACTGACTCACTTTTATGCCCCATTCCTAATATTAATAGTAATTTGCACACTCAGCTTTAGCTCTTATATAGCACTTTATTTCTTACAGCAAAGAAGATGGTGGTTTCTCAGTATCTGTTAACACTGGAAAGTATCTTCTGATTCCAAGGTAGAAAAGGTCTGAACACTGATGTGTTCTGTTGTATAGACTTTTCTAATTAATAATCTTGACAGGGATGGACAGATTTTAAAGCACTACTCCACTAAATAAACACTATTTAGTGGAGTAGCTATTAAAGGCAAAACATTTGAAATAAAAGGCAAACAAACCTCTTTATTTGCTATCTTACATTTAGGAGGAAAGTCTTGGACTCACTGAAGCCAGGACTTCCTCCAAAGTATTAACAAATACATCTGCAAATTTTCTACTGGCAAGGATCAAAATAAGGAAATAAAGAGTAAAGACACAAAAACAACTCATAGCAGTTGGCATCTTCCCTCAGCTGAGTGGATGCCAGTGCAAGAAATTCCACTGTCAGTTATCATTGTGTAAGAGAAGGCAAAATTCTGCTAAGTATTTTTCTAAGCATACAGCAGTGTCTACCCAGGAATGGAGCCTGAAATGCTATTTCCTCAAAAATGCCTCATTATGGAAAGGTTTCTTTTCTACAACAGGAGCCATTCAGTTCAGTGAAGTATTTTCAGGTGAACTACACAGCACACACAGAACTGAGCTTGATGACATTCCATGGAAAAAGAATTCAGAATTAATTTCAGTAGGAAGTTGATTAAATTCCCAGTGTGCCTTTAATGCCATTTAAGAAAAACACACACAGGCTATTCAATGACCTCTAAAGAGAAGTGCATGCCTACATCTCTAGCAAATGCAAATCAAATTAAAAGGACAAATGTCATGGAGATATATTTTGTAAATGTTAAATATTATGAGCCTTCTTTTGTACCACAAATAAACTTTATTATGCTACTACACTGCAATCAACTGCAAATGCTTTTATGCTGCAAGTAATGGGAAGAATTAAAGAAAGGAGCTGGTGTAGTAGATTTGACCTCTGAAAACAGCCCTGAATTTTTCCTCCTACTATTTATATTTTATTTCTGTAGCCTTTGGAAAGACGCAAACTCAGGACCCAGCCTATTGTACAGTTCTCTCTGGTGTGATCAAGTGTCCCTCTGCTCTTGCTTAATGAGCCTCTGTCCCCTGCAACCCTTCCTGTGCACCAAGATTTAACCTGGTCACTCTCAGAGCAGCATCTCACCTGTGCGTGCTCCCACCTTTACACACCCACATGGCAATAAAGCCTCAGAAGCCACACACAGGACACAAGCTTGTGGAAGTGAACAAAAGAAAATTAGTACCAAGTCAAAAATTCCTGTCTCAAATGAAACAAGATATTCATGTTACATTGCATTCAACACAATATCATTAGATTAATAACAAAGATTGCCATGTGCCCATCAGAGCTGGTGAAAAGCCTCTGACTTCAGTTCTCCCAGTGCTGCAGGATGCTCAGTTATACCAGTGCCAGCACCCCTCTGTATCCTCCACAAGATACAGAGCCTGATCAGCACAGTCAGCCCAAGGCTCCTGACCACAATGGGCTAAAGCTCGGGGCCAGGACTGCTCCAGCCCAGCTGTGGCAATGAAGGAGCCATCCCACCCAGGGCAAATTGGCCAGGAAGCAGCCCCAGAGTTTGGGCTCTGTGGTGCCCAGCCAAGAAGGGGAGAGGCAGTGGCTGTACAGAGAAAGATGTGCAGATAAAACTCCCCCTGCCCTCAGGGACCTCTCCAGCAGCAGCACAGGAGTCAGAGCTGCACCCCAGAGTGGATCACACCTGTAGGTGCCCCAAACAGCCACTCCAGGCAGCTGCCTCTTTTGTTAGCCCTGATTGCAGAAATCCCACGAGCCCTTTGAATCACAGGGATTCAAACAGGATCCCTTATTCTTCACTGCAAAACTTGCTGGCTCTTATGTTTGTCATAAACACAGCTGCCTAAACAGAGAATTCACCTTATTTGCCAATCAGCAGGCAAACCTTGTGCCCAAAGAGTAGCATTTTAAAATACATGCAAACAATATTCTTATTATTACCTTTATCATTTATGACAGGAAGATCTTTAATATATGGGTGAATTTTCATTTGGAGAAATCAATAGTCTTAAATAATAACTAAGATTTCAGGTCTTTCAATCACAATACAAAATAACCTACTATTAAATTTACAAATGAGAACCAAGTTAAAAGGCTTCTAGCAAATTACCAGTGAATCACCAGAATTTGCTTCAGGCAGAGATATTATTCCTAAATTGTTGCCAGTGATCTATACCTTTAGTGTTTTTTATTGCTAATTTGCACTGGCTTCTCATACTCTTCTTCTAATGGATCATTACAGCAGCCAGATAATTTGTACTGCTGCCAATAACTGTCTCAAGGTAAGACAGTTTAGGTAGAGCAAGAATAATGCACAGCAAGAGTCAGCTTTTGAAAAGAATTCCAAATTAAAGCATTGCTATGGAAAAAATAGGAATCACTTAACACAATAGAAAGCTATGTTTGTAAGTATCTTACTTTCATAATCAAGGCCATCACAGCTAAAATACTACCTTAATAATATACTGTTAAGGGCTTCCTTTTTTAGTTTTTAAAATTCTGTTCACTTTCTTCTATGCCATAAAAACACACTAGGTCAAGCTGTACTTGAAATCATTGCAAAGTGACACAGGCATCCAGAAGAATTAAATTATAACACTATGGAAAACAAAACAAAGAATTACATATCCTCTGAAATTTCTCAAAATGCTTCAAACTTCTATCATGCATAAACCACCTCAAACCTTAAATCTTTATATAAAGTTGGTCAGTTATTTAAAGGATAATGATAAAAGAATTTATAGATCAATAAAAAATGATATAAACCAAACCTAATAAAACCTTAAGATGAGTTAGTCACAAGTAGTACTCAATTCATCTTTGGTATGGCATGTTGTTTCACATCTTTCTTTGACTACACTATGGATTTTTCCTTTCAACAAACCTCCTCATTCTGTTCTTGGAGTGCAGCTGAGTAGCACTGCAGTGCTGATGTTAATACAGCCCATGCAGCTGAAGCAAAGGGCACTGAAGAGGATCCTCCAGGGAGCCAGGCTCAGACTCAAAAGCACCTCCCAAGCAGTCTGCAGCACCTTTGGGCATGCACTCCTGGAGTGTCACACACACCCCACAAATGGAGCCCACTCCATCTCTGCTGAGCACCCACATGTGGATGGACAAGTACTGGAAGCCTCTTGCCTCATCCTTGCGGTTTACTTTCTCATCTTCCAGCTGGATTCAGCTAGATTTGCACACAGGTAGTGTGATCTGTACAAAAGGCAGATGGCTTCTGTTCTTATGATTGTTGCTATAAATGGTTGCTAATTTCTTTATCTGCCTCCTTAGCATCTTCTCATTTTTATGTTCAAAAGCTTGGTGACATTCTTTAAAGACATATACAAGTATTTTGATTTTCCTTGTGATCAGTGAGCTGGAATAGCATCTACACAAAGCATAAAGTTATAGAATTAATTGTGCATTATAAAGTTATAATATTAATTGTATTAATTAATTGTGTATTAAATAATTAATTATTACTTAATGCACAGTATGACTGTCACCTCACTTTCTCTAACTGGTTTGGGGCAGCAAGGAACACAGGACACTGAATTTGGAATTTTGGTCACTCTCAGCCTGTATGAATCTGGCTTTTCTATACACATTCATAAGCCAGCACACTGACATGCAGCTGTCAAGGATTCCAACCTCCCTCCTGAAAGATGACACCTCTACAGTGCATTTATGAGCTCACTGTTGGTGTTTCAGGCAGATTTGAATACATTCTCTTTTCAGGTGTCTGGCATGTTTCTGTGGAGCTCGGTGACAATGTGCTAGCTTGTCCTGGGGTGATGTGATCAGAGAAGAGATCAAACCCAAGGAACAGGTCTGGCCAACAGTCCAGCTTCTGTGCTGCCATCCTTAAGGGTGCAGAGAGGAGCTGGCTGCTGACCCAGAGCTAAAGTGGGCTGACAACAGATCTCTGTCAGGGATAGCTGCCTGGTGACAGGCAACAATTCTTACCTCCTTTCAGTGAAGGAGGCTGAAAACACCAGGAATGTCAGGCTCCAATTTTCCCTGCCCAGTGAGATGCCACAAAAGCTGAACCTCCCAAAGCAGTATATAGCAAAGTAGTGACATGCATTTTCCAGGATCCTACTCAATTTAGTTCCATTACTTTAATAAAATTTCTACCAATGATACCTTTATGTAACTTATCTCCTTAACCTAGGGGTATATTGTGTTGCTAAATTCTAATTTCTCTTAAGATGTAGAATTTTTATGAATACTGAGTTTTCTCAGTATTCCTGGTTGTGATTTCTTTCTCTAATTCTGTTTCTAGAAGAACACTCTCCTTCCCACAGAACTGCATAGCTCTGCAGAATGTTTCACCCTCTGTCCCTGTGCAGAACCAGAATTTAAAGCCATTCCCTATAACAAACTGGTACAGAATAACCAAGCAGAATCCCCAGCCCCATCAGAGGGAGAGCAGAGAGTCTGCTTTGTTATTTTAAACACAAAGGTAAACAAGAGTGGAAAAGCATTTGAATCACAGTTTTGGCCCTTACCAACTATAGTTTGTTCATGGAAATAACAACCTTCTTTTGAGAGGGAGCCCAGTACACCTGGATGTACACACAATTTACCCTTTCAATGAAACAGCATCTTGTGATGTGATTGAAGACTTTGACTTAAAATCTCACTGACATTACAAGTGTTTCCACAAGCTTTCCTCATAAGTTAAATGAAGATATGACAGGGAGATTAAAAAATAATTTTAAAAATGGCTGACACACAACAAAAATAAAGGAAGGTTACCAGGAAAAAAAAAGGGAAGGGTTTTGGTTTGAAATTTGTCTGTGAATTTATGATCAGTGTATTCATAAGTATTTTCCAAAGGGGCACCCTTTGTCTTCATTCCTATTTTGTTTGATATATTGTACTATCATGGAGCATATTTCTGAACTTATATCAAATAAAGCCATCTACTCCTTACTTCCCAGTGATGCAGGTATGAGCTCTGCAGCAAGGGCCAAACTCAGATGAATGATTTGTTAAACCTGCTGGCACTGCAATGCTTTCTACTTTGTGTGCAAAGACAACAAAACCTTTTCCTTATTTAACTCTACTCATTTTAGAATCCCTTTTTAATTATGCAGAAATTAGTTTTATTTTCCTCTCAACTAATATACTTCATAATGGTAGAAGCCCTAATATACGGATATAGACACATTTTCACTTTCTGAGTATAATTAACCAACTTAAAAGACATTATTTTTGAGAATACTAGAATATGAATATAAATCATAAAAATAATCAAAGCTTATTCAACTCTAAAAAAACCACATATATATAATTATTATACATAAATTCAAAAGCATGGGTATGAATTTACTTATGAGTTTATAGTGGAAAATCATAATCACTTGGATATTATCTTTTTTTTACTCAATTTGCTGGCAAATCCATATGCAAAATATATATTTCTATGTACCTATTCCTTAAAATCCAGGAATAGTTTACCACTAAGAAAAACTATTCACTTTACATTTAACTACAGAAAATTGTGTTGCACCCATTTTTATGTCCTAAACAACTAGGCTATAAAAAGAAAGAGATAGAAGAATCAATACTCCACTCAAGTGATACATAAATCTGAGTATCACCAAATACTGGAAGTCTATATGTATAAATTACTTACCTCAATAGCAAGATATAAATTACAAGGTGCAAACAGCACTAATGGAAAATTCAGAAGAACTTTGTGAGGAAAAATTTAAAAAGCAGATCAGGATACAAAAATAACAACTAATCAATTCAGCTTATTGCCTTAGTTAACAAATCTTCTCTTAGAGATGAAGTATTATGATGTTCCATTTAGTAATAAAAGCATTAAAAAAATGAAACTTCAGCTCTGATAGTAAATTACCCAGACCATTCAAGTTTTAATGTGTTTTTCTGTCATAAATAAATTTTCTCAATTGTTTGTATTTGCTGTTTTTTCCTTAACTACTGGATCTTAACCTAATTATTTCAAGCTGTCTCAGGCAAAACTAATGACAACAATATGGAGGTGAAGTTGTAGCCACTTTACCTGCAACAATACATGCAACTGTTGTCATCTGGAAGGCTTCTAGATAGTACCTGAGTAACATCTCAGATTTTAAACATCTAATTGGTTAGGATTTGCTGAATGTAAAAGAAATCATCTATGGAAGTTGTTTTCATTTGAGCTGCAGGTATGTCCAATGCAGCCTTTAGATAATGTCAGTGAAATTGCAGAGGTAAAAAAATTAAAATAAATGTACTAGTATGTAGTCAGCAGCTAGCTCACTATTTCCAGCCTGGGGTATTTTTCCCTTGTGGCTGCTTGAGAGACAGTTACTTGATGTTAAGAATTCAATATATTGATAGAGGGACTATTTATAAAAGGTTTGACACAAAGGAAGATGTGTTGCTAAAAGCAGTGAGAACTGGCTGCCATCATTTCCAGCATCTTCTGATTTGATTTATGAAGCCAAGCAAACGAGGCACAGTTTTGGCACAGCTTCGTTCTCTGGCTGTACATGTTGTAGGAATTGCCATCCACAGCTACAAGCAGGAATCCTGCCAAGGGATGGTTTAATCCTCCTCTTTCTTGCACATTCCCTCTGCCCTGTTCACATGAACTCCTCATGCTCAGCAGCTACTCTGGCACTACCTCAGCTAGAGGGTAACCTTCTTCCACATCTCCTTGGGAGTCACAAGCTTAGCAAAATCAAAGAAGAGCAGGGAGGGAGGAGGATGAGAGGTGATGGGATAAAGTACTGCAGATAAAGATAAAACTGCATTTTGAATTTAGGCATGTCCCAAAGCTGTATGGCAAAAAAAAAAACAAAAAAACCGAACAACAACAAAAAAAACCCACAAAAAAAAAAACCAAAACAAACAAAAACAAACAAACAAAAAACCCCTACCAAACAAAATAAGGCTGAGACAGGTCTTTGAGAAGCTAATGTTGAAAGAAATCCCTACATTGGCAATTAATTTATGCCATCAAGCTGACTGACTTACTGCCAACACACCACAAACCCAAGGTTAATTGCAGCCAGAGAAGGAGGATCTGGCAGTGATAGCTGCAGAAAGCAAAAATGTACTGACAGAAATGTACCATCACCCCAGCACTGCAACCACACCTCAATAACTGAACCTGAAGGACTGACTGGGCAGCTGAGGAATGGGAACACATGTGAAGACTAAAATCAAGTTAGAAAAGGAGTTATGATTAGGGAAAAAGGAGGTGAACACAAGAAATAAGACTGGGATTTTGTTTTTTGCTTGGGTTTTTTTCCTGTTCAGAAAAAAAAAAAAAAAAAAGAAGAAAATATTTTGCCTCTTTGGAAAGAAATCTAAAAGGGAAACAGCCCAGATTCCACCCACCACTGCAGATTACTCAGAAAGTGCAACCTATAACTTTGATCATCCCTTACTACATTTACATCCTGGGGCTGAGCTCACAAATATCCTGTGTAGAGCAAGAACACCCACAGAACAATTTTTCCAATAAAATCTCTCCACAATGGCACTGATAGCCAATTGACTCAAATTTATAAAAAGCTTTGGCTTCTTTAACTGGAAAATACTGTGTTCTGGGTCACTAGCTCCTCTCTGGAAATAGGATACAGACACTCAATAGCAAGTTTAGCTTTTATTGAAGTGTTACTCCGTTCTGCCCTCAAGAACTGCTCTCCAATTAGTGCCAGTTAACCTATGGCTAACCAAATCCACTGCTGCCCTTTTCATGATCTGTGAGAACATTTTAAAAGTAGTTTTAAAATTCAAGCTGTTTTCTTTTATTCTGTTTCTTGGACTTAATTCCATTTTCCACATGAAATATCTACTAGCAAGTTATGTGAAGAACCTCTTGTTCTATAGCTCTTTTTGAACACTGCATTCAGAAAAAAAATTAAAGTTTTCATCTAAGTGCATGTCAACATACCAGGATGTAATCTGTACTATCTTTTAAATTTAAATGTAATTAGCTCATAGAAAATGTCAATATGACACAGATACCTTCTTTCCACTGTGGAGTGAAGAGCAGTTTGGAGAAATGTCACTAGAGTGACTCAGATTATGTTCTTGGTAGGTGTTTCATAGCACCATCATCAACACCTTTTTTTCTGTTCTTTATTTTTTTTTAAATATGTATCTCTTGCTTTCCCCTAGAATGCTAAAGTAGGGATGAAGAAAAAAATATTTCATCTAGCTCTATTGATTTCCCAGACTTGGATAAAGCTATAATTTGCTCAAAATATAAAATCTGAAGATTCTAAGACAAATATTCAGCTGTGCCTTGGGCATGACTGAACAAAATTATATCTAAGTAGGATTTGAAGTCTGAAGAATCTTGATGTCTGAAGTACTATTACAAGATTCCAATTCTGTATGTTGAAGGGAGACTTTAATTTTAAAAGGCTCAGAAAAACACAGGTAAGATTTAATGGCCAAATTACAGATAATGGAAATATTTTCTCTAAATTTAAAAGTTGATTCTTATTTTTTTTAACCAGAGACAATGTTCAGAAACAAAAATACTAGTAAGAACAGCAAGAATCATCTTCCAGCATGCAGAATGAAGATTGTTTTCACCAAGTAGCACAGCAGACATATCAGGCACAGTAATGCTCCCTTCACAGAGGACCTGTGGTTGTCTTTAACTTTATTTACCCCATCCACTGGACTTTAAGCTAAAGTGCTCAAGAGCCAATAAACAGAAAAACAACCTAAGACATCAATCCAGAAGTTAGTGTGCAAATTAACAATTCTTGTGTTTCAAACATAAATTTTCACCCCTCAGGAAGCTGGACTGGCTGCATCAAGAAGGAAATGTTAATTAAACATCCCTGTACTAATACAGCAGGGGCATAAGGCATATATAAATTAAATACCTGAAAAATTAGTTGGCATAATTAGATTAGCAGTAGCTGAACTAGATAAATATAAAAGTGATAGGTTATAGGATGAGATCCAAGTATGCACCCTTGAACATCAGCCATCCAATGCATTTTCTTGTCACAAACAACACATCCATTACCACTGCCTGAGTCTGGAATAGGTAGGATTTCTACTTGCAGAAGTTGTACTGGGTGAGGGGAGCCTGGCAGTGACACACCGTAAGTATGGAAGGAAGCGGCCCAGCTTTACTGAAATTGGGATCTTCCTTCATTCAATTCATTAAGATGGAGTTACCTTCTGGCCAGTGAAGGAACCAAACAAGTAACCACTCTAAATTGTGTTCAAAGCTGCCTTTTACCAGTAACATTTTAAGCCACAGTGATGATTGAACAGTTACATTTTCAGTATTCCATGCTTCTACCTTCTGTTTATATAGGATAGTTCCTACCAGAATTTTGCATGTAAAGTTTCCTTCATTTACAGTTATATTTTCACATCTAAATTTACCTATATATCTTAAGCAAACTCAAAAAACACTGTTACTGTTACACCACTGAATACTCTTTCTTAAAAATAAATTGATAATGTAGCCACATGATTTAAATATTTTGCTTAATTTCACTCACAACAACACACAGATCTCCATGGAAAGCTATAATACTTCACATTATTCTCCTAGCTTAAATCATCAACAACTTTTCTGAGTTTCTGCTTCAGAAACACAAATGTAAAGTTACTAAAAAAAGTTAAAATTTAGTCATTAGGTAGGCTTGCTGTATTTTTTAATACTATGTGGTGTAGTATTGCAAGAATGTTCAAAGCATTTGTATCCCTATATATAATATAGCATTAGAATTAAACATGGGGATGATTTTATATTTTTATTTTAAGATAGAATCCAAATACCTTTTCCTGAACTTTTAATTTTTAAAAAAAAATTATAAATTTGCCCAGAGAAAGGATACTGCAGTAATGAACATATTCAGTAACAAGCACATACATGCTTTTCAGCAAATTGGAATGAGAAATCCCAAAATGTGAATATAAATCACTCAGCTTCACTATATGCATTGAATCTTTATTTTGATTTCTCTCCAGCTTTCCTTCCACTCTACTTTAATATAATTTTGCCAGACCATTTACATTTAAAAATGAAAATCCAGTTAAAATTGTTCCTCTCAACAGAGCTGTATTTTCAGCCAAGGCAAATCTTACCTGTCGGAATCAGAATATGCTCTTCTATGAAAACCATTTTTATTAATAATATTAAAACTCTTTAATATTACCATGCAATGAGAAGAGCAAATTATAATTGGTGTCATCACTGGGAGATCAATGTTTTCTCTTTCCTTTAAGAATGAAGAAATCAATATTTTTTCCTTGCTATTAATCCACCCATGATCTAGCTTCTGACATAACTAAGCCTCTCTATGACTGTAGAAAAGGTGACTAAAACAGTCTTTGACCACAAGAAAATATCAGCATTTTAGATGTCATCTGAACCATGAGACCCTAACCAACTCCTGATTTTTACATTTCATATGTTTTTAACCAATGGGTACAACAGACATTTTGTCTGTACCTGTTAAAGCATCCCCTTTTGGTTTTAAACAATTTCCTCTCTACACTGTCTTTGTTTTTACACCACAAATTACAAGCTCAAAATAGTGTACATCATACTGGAAAGTTGAATTAAAGTTCAGATATACTCTCCACAAGAAGGAGAATGTTATTCTACAGTGATTTCTATGTTTATTTTATGACTCTAACATAAAATTTCCATTAGGGAAGGAAAATAAAATTCTCAAAAGGCACATATTTAAGATTTTGCTTCTATCCAATCCTTAAGAAGCAGAGTTTTATCAGCCAAGGAATCTTAATTACATCAGAATAACTGTGAAATTAAAATTTTCATCTTTCTAGATGCAATAATGTGCAAACATCAAGATGTTTACTGATGTTTCCAAAGTAGGGAGGAATTTCAGATGAGGAAGGAAAATATTTTAATGATTTTACTAAAACTGGGAGTGAAGAAGGAAGAGGGTGGTAGTGCAGTGCAATTCACTCCCAGGACACACAGCACTGCTCTGAAGGATGAGTGAGAACATGGAACCTCCAGAAGAGTTTTCCCTGAGGGAATAAACCCCCCATTCAGGAATGGACAGCTGGACACTGGATTTCACTGGCCGTGGGCTGTGACAACACTTCATGCACATTGGAACCACTGTCAGTTCTAACACCTGAAAAGTGAAAATTGCCATCTGTCACTCAAAGTAATATCTTTCTTCAAATAAGAGCCTTTGGTTTTCAAAACACATAGGGGTGTTTGCAGTTATTATAAAACCTATTACAACTAACATGTAAAACCTTATATTCACAAGTTATGTTATTTTGCAATGTAAATAAGTGCAGCTACCCCAGAAGTTCCTAGACTGAAAAACAATCCTGCTGTAACTATCCTCAGTATCAGCTAATTATATATTTCTTGCTTCAGCTTTTAAGTCACTATAGAATAGATCAGACTTCATAGCAATAAAGATGATGTCCCTCAGGACTGACTTTCCATTTAATTTATTTATAGCTACACTTTATACTGCAAATGACACTGGGAACCCAGATAAGCTGTTTGGAAGAATTGCTCTCCCCTATTAAATTAGCTACTACCTTTAATTGATTAAAATCTTATTGCAAAAATAAAAGGCTCAAACAAGTTTGGCTTGTAACAAGGAATTGAAATGCATTCTGTACTAGGAACTAGTAGGAAATAATAACTACAGCAAAGACTTCTTTTACAGTTTCTGAATGCCTTTTATGCCAAAAGAAATAAAGAAATCTTTGCAAGGAGTAAGAGAGCTTTCCAAGAAAGCTTTTCATGTTTTGAAAGATATAGAGCTGTTCTGGAGATGTTTTGAGCAGGCAGTGAATGCGGGTCTGAAGAAGTGCAAAATGCCTTTGTCTGCTCAGTCCTAGGTTTGCTCAGTGGAACTTTTGTTTTAGAAAAAAAGCGGGTCCAAAATTGTAGAAAATATTGTACGGAAGTATAATTATGATTGTTTTGAACACTACTCCTATCTGTGATAGCAGCAATTGCAAAGCAAGGTTAGTTTGGGATCTTCAATGAAAACATCTCTGCATTGTCTTGAGAATGTCCAAATACCAAGAAAATGACCATTCTCTCAACTGGCAACCTAAAGCATGAATCTCGGAGGTAAATGGGGTTAAAATGGAAATCTATCAGACACATTTTATGCATTTCTTTTGTGACTTGTGCTTTAATGTGGAGACATTGAGTTCATTAACCTCTTCTCTCTTTTTTACTCAGTATCCAGTGAAAAGGTCTTTAGATCTTTGCACTAATACTCACAGTTTCTCTAGCATGAATTTTTCATCTTCCTTTCATTGAATAATCAGTAACTGAACATTTCTTAGATAGCTTGGACTGTCCTGCCCTGTAACCTCAGACAGCTTCCACACAAATTGCAAATCTAACAATAAAAAGGCTTAAAAAAAATGAAATTCATTGGCTGCAAGAAACCTGGGCAAAACTTAAACTAATGTGACATCCACCTTGGCTTTCTAAGAATAACCAGTGCTGTTTGAGGCTGGTGTCAACACCATTTGTCTAAGACAGGAGCTCAGTGTTGCTCATCCAGGCTTCACGTTTTTAGGCCTCTCAAAACCTTATCAGACAAGTGGAAGAAATACCATCATGGACAATAATGTGGGTATCAAACTGCTTCTTTGCTTTTCACTTGCAGACAAATGCTTCCCCCAGTCCACACTGATGAGCAGATTTGGATGATACCTAATTAGTCAGGCAAGGACTTTGTGTTTATCTCTGGTTTTTCAGGTGACAGGCAGGGATCTGAGATAGTCACTTGCTCTCAGCTTCAGTGTTTGTCTGCAACATTTACCAAGCCATGTGTCTTCTGAAGCTGTTAACAAACTTGCATCAAAAGAAAATGCAAGTGAGGGCTGGAAAGTGATTTGCAAAGGTTTTGTTTATTTGCTAAGCTATTAGGCTCCATATGCATGGGTAAGGATAGAGGTCTGTTTTGTGCTTTAACTATAAACACCGTCCCATGCACAACACATAAATGTCTCATCCAAAGGTTGGCATTAACAGGACGTTATTTACTTATTAGCTCAGCAGTTTATTACACTGAAATTTAAATGTGCTAATCAAATATTTATTTTGTAATCATGTTACATTAATGCTAATTAGCAATGTATTTATTGCTTCATGCATTACATTTGAATTTAAATGCTGCAGTCAAAATTTTGACATTAAATTGCACCTACCTACTTAAACCTTTTAAATACCATTAGATAAATTCACATTTTTTTTACTGCAAGGATGAATTTTCTTAAAACATCACCTAGAAAACTTTCTAATTTTTATCCTGTGGATTAAGTATTTCCTTTATAACTAAAAACATGTAGTATATGAACCAAATATATTTATTTATTTTCCTTCTTCTCCTGCTTGTATAACTTAGAGAAGCAATTTCAGGGAAAAAAAAAAAAAAATCATTTTAGGCCAGACCATTAGGATGTACCAACTCACTACAGACTTCCAAATAAGATGAATAGATTTAGATGTAATTCACAAATGATTATACCTGAGATTTAATTATCAACTACTCATCAGCTGCTTTTGTTATAAAGCAAGGAAGGAATAGCCTGCACCTCGAGGCAACAACAAAAAAGAGCCCCACATATCAAGGAAACTCCCAGCCCAGTTCCTACTGAGCCCTACATGATTGTGGCCAGGTTTCTGCATGTTTGTAGTTCTGAGGGAGATTCAAGCAATTTTAGGAAAACACAGGTGGAACAATAGAAGAAAAAACTGTAAAAGCAAGCATTCTGCAGCAGAATAATTAGTGTATATGACAGCTTGACTGCACATAGGAAAAAACTGAATATACTTCACAATTACAACTTTTCAAATATTAAGACACTTTGTTGTTATCAACTCCCAAAAACTCCTATTCAGGACCAAAAAACTCATGAACAGTTTACAGGCAGGACAGAGACAAATGGAGCTCAAGATACAAAGATTCATCATTTTCACGAGGCTGGTTATAAACGACACAGCTCAGAATCTCCTTTTCTCTGCCAGATATGAACATTCAGTTCCATTAACTTCCCAAAGGCAGAGGCACAGTGCATCTCTCCTAAGATATGTGAGATGTTTAGAGGGAAAATGGAAATCTTCAAACTCCAAAGTCTGGATGATTTATTTCATGACCTATTGTCCTTCCCTTAGATGCCAGCATTGAGTCACAAGGTTTGCCTTTTGCTTCTTGAATAGCTGGCAAAGCTTTAATATCATGTTCCAAATTTCAAGAGTTTTTTGTTTTCCTGTGTTAAAGATTCTCAGTTTCAGTTACAGAATTATCAGAATTATATACCAAAAGCCTACTGATGTTAGTGCTCTGTTGAACCTTTTTTATTTTTTAGAAAACAGTAATAATATCAGGCTAATGTAAAATTCCCCTTCCCCTAAGAGTTTACTCAAGTACTTTATCAAAAAGTAATGAAATCCTGTTGCTTTCATAAAGTAAAACATTAATTAAAAAAACAAACCAGCTGCCATTTGCTTTACATTTGCTGCTTGGTTCTTCCAATGTCTTTAGTCTCAACTGAGCCTTCTAAAAGCTCTTCAAGTTTGTTTTGATGCTGTTGAAAAATTTTGCATTTACATAATGCCTAAAATGGTCTATCCAAGGTCTATTTGCCTGTGGCGGAGTCTAGAGCAGAGATCAGACACTCAGAATCCCACCCCACAGTTCTCATCTAGAAACATCTCCTGAAAGACAAAGCTCAGTTTGAAGGAACTTGAAGTCACCACGCCTGAAGATTTGTGCAGATGTATTCTGTTATTGGTTATTCAAAACACAGTTTTGGATTAAAATTTAATATAAAATTCAAATTTAATTAACAAAACAGTAAGAGTAGTTTGGATAGGATAGGATTTCTAGTTTGCAATTTTTCTAATAAACTAATGTTTGGAAATGTAGTGCATTTACAGATGATCATGCTGGGACTAAATCTATAGTGCCTCTGCCAGTGCATTTACTGAAGAAAGAGAATGAACAGGAAAAATATTTCCTGAAAGGAAAATTATGAGAATTTGGAGATAGAACTGAGAAGGAAAAAATGCCAAATTGTTAAAAAATAAAAAAGAAATCTTAATTATAAAGAAGAAAGTCTTGGAGTCAGCCATTCAGCAGAAGACTCTCAGCATCACAGCAGTCATTCCAGAGATAAGAAGAGAGTAAATACACCAATGTTTAAAATGCTCAAAATTCATATTGCCCTGATAGTGAAAAAATTTTGGAGTTGCAAAGCCAGGGACCTCATAAAACGGGAAAGCTGGACAGGACAGAATGCACATCCAACCAATATGATGAATGCAATGTTCTCCCCTTTATTCATGAGAAGATGGCAGTTTATATATGCTTCTACATAGTTTAGAGTTTTCAAAGGCACTCTGGCATGCTAACACTGTTTACCTTTGCCTTAAGGTGGTCAGACTTTTCACACTGCAGCTCTACTCTAGTTTACACTCAAATAGCTCATGGCTTTATAGTTACCTTAATGTAATTTCTAACTGCGCCACAACTGAATTCTTACTGTGTCCAAGGCTTCGAGGCCCCATCAAGGCTGCTTATCAGGCCTAGTCTGAGGGGTTGCTCAATTCTCACTCCAGACATAAATCATGTCCTCTCTCTCTCAAAAATTCTGTAACAGAGTTGGATAGCCAGGATGTAGGAATATCAAGATTTATAGTAATTTTCACTGTTGCACAGAAAGACATTGCAGTAGAAGGGCAAGAAATTTGCACTTTCAAATCTACCTTAGAATTTCCTTTTGCTGTGCCCATTAGTTTGTTAAGAGAAGAGCTCCTTCCGGCAGCAGATCCCTTGGAGCAGTGTCGGAGAGCGAGGGCGACGCTGACCCAGCACAGAGCCAGACGTGCTCACCCACCCAGCTCCCAGTGCCCGTCCTGTGCCCACCTTGCCTGCTTTGAGACACCTCCCAGCCCCTAACAACCACCCCTGAACCCTGGCATGGATCAGGCATGGATCAATCCATGAGATTCTCTCCCTGCAGTCTCAGGGCTGCAGACCATAACCCCAGGTCACTGTCAGGCCAGGGGAGGCCAAGGAGCAGCGGCTGGGGCGACACGGCACAGGCTGCCCGAATCTGAGGAGCTGACTACACCAAAAAGCAGAAGGGAAACCATGAAGTCCAGTGCAAGTCTTATTTTGTGAGCTACTCTTTCTTACTGCTCTTCTAAAAACTGTGCCAGAGCTAATTTATGTCATCTGTGACAAGATGGCCCTTTTTAATGAACTTGCTTTTTTTTCCCCTGCAACTGAACTGTGCCCCTCACATTTGGAATGCAGTGTCACATACAGATGCTATCACATTTGCCAGAAATATTGCTGCAAGTTTTTTGTCATTGCAATGCTTATTTATTCCATTCAAAATTTATTTGAGCTACTGACTAAATAATGTAGGATTTCTTTGTCTGAAAATTGATTAAAAAATAATTTACCACCTTCTTTCTTTAGACCTTTCTTTTGTACTTCACATACTGATATTTTCTCATTTTAAACATAAGAAAAAGGCCTTTCTGTTCAAATCGGTATTCCCTTGCTTTTGCAAGTATTAACACAGATTTCAATATTTATAAGAAATTACTAAATCTTAAGTCCTCCTTAGATAAAAGTTATTTTTCATTTACTTTCATAACATAGCCATTTTAAGAACTTAATGAAAATACTATTTTTTTTAAATAAAAAAGTAGGTCAGATTTTCATTTTGCTGAGAAAGAGGTAGCAGTACACTTTTACCTGCTAATTTACTAAAGTCTACAGAAGTAATAATATATGAAGAGGTCAGTTCCCACTAGTACTATATTTTAATTATATACAATTCTCCCCAAATTAAATTTTGCCTGCCAGCTGATTTTCATAATTTAAGTTCTTCAGGCAATCACAATTATTTTTAACATACTGTCTTTCAGATGTCTCACATTCCATGTCAATATTCTTACAGATGACTCCAAGGACAAGAAAAATCCCACTACTAAATAAAACACAAACAAAAATACTTGCTTCATGATCCAGTAAACCATGAATAAAAAGAAGTTTAGCTCAGAGCTGAGAATACACTGTATTGAAGAAACCTCAAATCTTGCTAGAATATGGTTCTGTTGGTTTCTTTACTACATGAAAGACATTACTGATGTCATTGATTCCTAAAAGCAAAGCAGATTCTTTAGGAGCTGAGTACAGCACAGTGTCCAGCTGAAGCTCTCCTGGAGAAAGGAGGATGCACACCCAAAACCTTGGGGAGAACTTGGGCTCTGCTCTTCTCCCCAGACTCACCCCTGGACCCTGGCTGCTCTTGTCCCTGCCCAGCTCTCTGCACATCTCCTGTTCCAAAGGCATCTCCCAGACTGGGTCAGGCACAGGGCACACACACAGATGTCAATCCCCTGGCTGCACAACCCATGAACCGAGTCAGTGATTATTCAGTCCTTTATTATATAACAAATATCTCCACATTTTATTTTGTTTTTCTTGTGCTTCATTTGCTTTTTTTGTTTCATTTAATAGCCAAGGGCTGCATAGAAACATTAGGAAATAACAGGGCACCATGTCACATAACTAAACAGACCACATCCACTAAAAATATCTTCTTACACCTACCACTTTTTTGTTTGTCTTCAATCCTCTTTAATTTCTTTCTGCATCATAAACCTGCAGCAACACTTATGAAGGTCAGTTTAATTTCAGACACTGCAATTTCACACACAGATAATGGGAGTGAAAGTGCACAGAGGAGTGTCCATTGCTCATTTCCTGTGTGTACAGGGCAAACTCTTCCCAGCTCAAATAGAGCAAGCAAGGTGCTTAAACAGGCAAAGGGAATAGTTAAAATAAGGAGATTTAAACTCTTTTATGAGATTAGATGCTCTGCTACATGCTTATATTTATAATGAGATCCACAGGCACCATGGCAATGTAACCAGGATGAGACTGAGGCAGGTAGAAAAGCAAATTAGATCTGACTTTTGAGACTATGACATATTGGATATTGGAAGCCTTTACCCGCTTTCTAAAGTAGAGAGGCTATGTTCCAGATTGCATAAATATGATGAAAAATTAAATTCAAGAAAAACCTACAGATATTTAAGATTTTTATTATAAACTCATTAGGAAGCAAAATTTAAAGGAGTCAGTTATCCAGTGCTCTGAGTTGAGTTCATAAGCAGAACTTTTTGCACTTTTAACTGATGGTTCCTGGCTGCACAGGGTGTTGGCCTGTTTGTATTTTATTTCTTTTTACTTGGAATCAATATGTACAATTTGCTATTGTGGGCTGCCTCCATATTCCAGATGGCCTCCCTGAAATATTGGTCCACCTCCTGGTTCCACCTCCCTACAAGATGTTTTAGAAGGAGTTTTGTAGACTATATCAAGCAATGTCTCCAGATAGTTACCCAGTGCTATTTGAAAGCTCAGAAGCTGCAGCCCACCCAGCCACAGAAATGCAGTCAGAGAGCACCAGAGGATAAATGGGGCTCTGCAGGCAAAGAGGTGATTTAGGAAGTCTGCTGAAAAACTTAAGCTGAAATTTATGTGCTTTTAGAGAACACAGTTTGAAGCTCACAAGAGCTGTGGATCCAAAAACCTTAGAGCAGAAGAAAGGAGATGTTGGCTCACTGCAAACATTTTGCTCAGCTGGAGCTCTGGCTAGAGCTTACTTTCGTTTCTGCCTGAACATATCAGAGAAAACAAACTGAGACTGGGATAAAACTTAAGACTGGGATTTAGCTTCTGTATCCAGCACTTGATACTGCACAGTCTGCACTACTACACACCTCACTCATCTCCCTTCAGAAAAGTCCAACATACACTATATATACAAAAAAAACCCAACCTTCCAACACCTCTTATTTCTGTTTTCAACAGTTATCAATTTCCAAAAAAAAAAAAAAAAAAAAAAAAAAGAACAGAACCAAAAGCAAAAGTATTTTTTTCACAGCCTACCAAGCTTATATGTGAACTAGAGCGTACCATTCCACAACAGCTACAGCCCACTAGCCCAAGTCAGCTCAGTCACTGTCTGACAGAGTGAATCTCAAAGATCTCTCCTGATTTGGGTTCATTTTTCAGCTGTCAAAACAGAGGCTATCACTACTGCTGTCAGAATTATCATCTGAGTTTGAAGAAAAATTTTTCTACTTTTACTGTTCACACCAGTCTGAGCTCTTCCAACACAAGAGCATTAGAAAAGTCAAGTAGTTTCTTTGTGAGAACAAGTAAATTACATAAAAAGAAACATGGAAACAGTTGGAAACTTTGCAAAGTTTACTTCTGAAATCTCGTTCCACTTGTCACTTAGGAAACACAAGTTCTAAGTCCGCTTTCCCCAAATGACAATATTTCATGCTCGCTGAAGCGGCACAATTTCAGCCACAGTATTTAAGGTTGAGAGAAATGAGATTTCAAAAGCTTATTAATTGCTAAAAATATGTATCCAAAGGGAAAAAAATGCAACACAATGCATCACCGTCATTCCAAGTTCTCTGACAGCCTGAAATACAAGCTTTGACTTAGCTGAAATATAATCATACAAATGTCAATTAATTGTTCCCCTAGTGATGAAACTTCCAGCCTTTGCATCTGCTCTAAATCCCTCCCAGACCTAACACAGGACCAGAAACCTGAGCTGTCACTTGGCCCAAGAAATGACAGACTTTTTTTGAGAGAGTGCTTTTCCCTCTTCATATTCTATTGCATATTGAATCTTAAAACTAAATAAAGATGTAAAATAATCAGCTGTAAAAATAAGTACAAGAGGGGTGTTGTTTTATTTGTATAATATATGCATGTTTGAATTGCTACTAATCTTTGAAAGTTATTTATTGCCAAGAGCTGTTTTATCTATAGAGAAGATCCCAGGAGAATTGCAAAGACAAGGTGATTTTTTGCAAGGATCTAGTCAATATAATTGTGCAGTGCAAAATAACCTGGTTTCCACCCTCAGTTTGTGCGTGCTTCTTTTTGCCTCTAATTCAGAACTTCCTGCAGGAGGTTATTTTCTCCCTTGCTTTTTTTCCAAAGCATTTCTCCTGTATTCTTAAAAAAAAAAAAAAATATGTGTCCAGGAATTCAATACTCATTCAGCAGCACTCACAATTTTACTCCAGAATAGTCATATAAAACCATATTTATCTTATTTTATTCATTTATGGCTATGACTTTTTCTCCAAAGCCCTAGTAACTGCTAAAAATTTTAGATCCAGTTTTTATTTAATGGAAGCTGTATATAATCTGTTCTGGTGTGACCCAAAGTACAGCAACTTTAATCAGACTTAACGTCTTTATTAAAGTGATTTAATAACCACTTTATTGATTTAATTCATATCAGAAAGCATCTAAGTTGGCAGACTTAAACGTCTTCAAACATTACCTTTTTAATTCCAGGAAGAGCACTGACTCCTGGCTAGAAAAGCTCCACTTCACACATACACATGCAGACTCTGAACCTTTACCCACCATAGTCTGCATTTTTCACTATGTAGTGAGCCAAATCACAGTCATCCATAATACTGGGGAAAAACTTGGAAACAGGAAAGCAGTTTTGTGCTTCAGAGATGTACAGATGAAACTAAATACAGAACTGTCCTGGGTGTAAATTCATCCTGCTCAGAAACCTAATGCCATAGTCAGCACACACAGGCTCCCAGACACTACCTCAAGATTTATACATTGCTGGTTCCAAATCCTACTGAAGGAGAAGATAAATAAGTTTGGGCTGTGATTCAGTGCATAAGTGAATTAAGTATAGTGGTCCCAGTTTCAATGGAGATGGTGCAAATTAAAGAAAAAATAGGATAGCAAAGAAAAGAAACTCAGATCTTATCACCTCATTCACTTTTACAACATATATGCAACCACACAGATTTAAAATGGAAGAAGCATCCTAACTGAAAATAACTGAGTTTATATTAATTAGTGAATTTTCCCCACAGTGAGACAGGTATGAAAGTAGATGTCAGGAGTCTCTGCTCAACCTTCTTTTCAGTACTGATTGACAAGAATGGTTATGACTCAACCCGAAGGAATAATTTCAGTAATACTTCTTTACCAATCCTCTTCCATAGCCAAACACCAATGTGTTTTATGACTATTAAACCTGCTACATATTAGCACCTTATCATTTACCTAAAGTAATTGTAACCTTGCTTTAGGGACCAGTGTACAGGTAGGTTCTCTGTTCCAGGTACTCTTATTTTAGGAAAAACACAAAGGAAGAAAGAAAGAAAGTACATTTTGCCTGAGCAAATAATTTTGCATTCTCTTGTTGAGAATTCTGCATGTCTCAGCAATCTCAAGAATGGTTACCAAAAGAATGCAGAATGGGAAGCAAGAAAATAATTTCCACCTTCTATAGGAAAGAAAAGCAAAGGAGCAAAGGAGACCTTGCTCTTATCTGGATCTACTGTGTTTCTGACTCTGCTGTAAACTGAAGTGATGTGTATTTAATAGCAGAATAAGAGTTGCAGGACAAGTCCCCCCTGCTGGAACTTCTCTTCAGAGACAAGATTTTACAGTCTGAGACACGGGGCAGGTTCCCACCTCAGCATCCCAGGAGGTGCAGCAGTTTGTCTCCCATCTGGAGGCTGAACATACTCACACAGGAACCTTTCACTCCCTTTCCCTATACTGATATTCCTGAACTTTATCCTACAAGACTAACAGTTACAAACTCAGAAACTGCAATTCTGGGAATCATTACAAAAACTCAACATAGTGACCTGCATATACTATATTTCTCTGGAGGAAAATATAACAATAAACTTAACAATCAAACAAAGAAACCACCAAAAAATCTTATTCTTTCACAGTTGGGTCAGGATTAATAAAACCCATGTGGATTCTGTGGATCTTGGAAGAGCTTATTCTTATGAAAAATTGATTGAGGTAAAATTTATGCTCTGCTGTACCTCAGTAAATCTGCAGACTTTAAGCCATGTCAGTGGAACTTCTATGGAATATCAGCAGAATAATTAATATGGTAGTTTAACTGGGGAGATTGCTTCAATATAGATCAATTTCCAGACTTATACATGTAGCATTTCTCACACTGTCATTCATAGATTCTGAAAAAAAAATGAAAGATGACATCAGCCAACAAAGCAGCTCCCAATATATGTAGATCTCTCACATCAATATAAATCACTTTTTTTTTTTCCCAAGAAAGATTATCCTTATCTCCCTTTAATCCTAACAACATCAATGTTTCATACAGTTTTGATATGTGTCCATCTGTTTGTCTTCAGTGCATTAATGTACTTTTCAAATAAACCTGTTATTTATTATGACAACTGGAAATTGACCTGGTAAAATCATCTATGTTCACTCCATGTACTATTTTACCCTTAAATTCCTGTTCAAAGCACAGTTGAAAATTAAAAGAAAAATATGTCTTTGCCAAATTTTGATTCATAAGACATTCAGTGCACTTTTAAATGCTAAATTTTTCTACAGGAAACAGTAAATTGCAATAGGCAGAGTTATGGTACACAAAACAGAAATAAAAATGCAAGTGATTGAATACATATTCACAGAAGTTTAAGCTGGGTAACATTCAGCAACAGAAAAGCAATCATCCAGTTTTAGGCATACCCTTGTTATCCTGTCAGCTGATGCACACTTCTTTGAAATAAGGCAAGGAAGTATAAAGCAATCTTTATTCTGGAGGTCTCCAAAAGCATTTCTCAGGGTCAGGGTGGTGCATGTAGACACATGCAGCAAATGGAGACCTACAGCTTGGAAACCCCTCTAAAATGACAAAAATCCCTCATCAATGTTGCTTTGACCTCAAGGCAGCATATAAATATTTCCCGTGGGTTTTGGGGGTCCCAGGAGATGCCCCAGAGGAGAGGAGGTGATGGCCTGGGCAGGTCCCCCTCGCTTCCCTCTCCTTCCCAGGCTCTGCAAGCCCAGCAGCAGCCACTGCCCTGGCCTGGCTCCCCTGGGTGCTCCAACGAGGCACAAACAGGACAAAATTCACATTAAAGTGACACAAGCTGCAAGGCAGCACTGACCAGAGGCTTCTGTGTCTCCTGCTCTGAGATGAGGCACAGGAGCAGCTGAGCAGGCTCTGCACTGACACACTCGGGTTTCATGGCTGTGTTTTTTTGGTTTTTTCCCTCACAAAGTTGGCATGTGCTCTGCCAGGCGCTCTCTAAAGTCAGTAACCGAACACAAACAGAACAATATTTGCAATTAAATCCAGGACTGGTGGACAAGTTCTCCTCAGAGTCTGATTTGCAATGGGAGAGGCTGGCAGGGCCTTGGAGTGCCTTCAGACCCAAACAGTAAAGCCACAGTGTGGGAGATGCTGCAGCCCAACCAGGAAAACTACCAGCAAAACACAAACCAGAACAGAAACAGAGCTCTATTAACCAAAAACTTGGATTTGTTTTGTTTCAAAGACCAAAAGATTACAAGCAGTCCTATCAAAGGGATAGTAGCTGTCCAATTTTTTCAATCATTTTAATTCCAGGCTAGCATCTGTCTTCTTATCCAGCTGTGTAAACTCCATCACTTTGAATCCACAGCACATAATTAATCCAACCACAATAGACTCGATTTTTTCTATTTATCTTGTTTGTAGGAAGCCAGCCTTTTATTTGCACTTTTACCTCTGATCCACAAAGTGACCCAAGGGAGTGTCTTACTACTCACCAAGTCCCTGTCTCGTAAGTTTTTCATTATTAAACCTACATAAACCTGCATGAACAACAAAAAAAAATAAAATAAATTAAAAAAAAAAAAAAAAACAGAAAAAAAAAACCAAGGAAAAAAAAAACCAAACGAGAAAAAAGTAAACTTCACACACACACAAATTCACACAAAAAAAAACTTCATCACAAAATACAACTAAGGCCTTCTGAATTTCCCACAAGATGTAGCAGTATACAGTGTACCCAATCTTAGAATAATTTTGACACATTACCTCACCATCCTGTGAGGACTCAAAAGGTGGGTAACAGACAGGACTCCTCTTTCTTATTCAGTTTGGAAATTTTGTTACAGGTTGAACACCTGAGCGAGGAACTGTACTGCCCAAACCACTCATCAGGTCAACACTTTCCCTCTCTAAAGGGTGCACAGCAAATTTTGCACATGATGGAAACCATATTTAAAGCTGCAATCCATGATAGTCTAGATCATTACATCCAGAAAAATTAATTTCCACTTGTTGATAAACAGAAGTCTGCTGTGAACTTCTAATACTTTTCTATTTATTTTTGAGTGAATAGGAGCATAAATGGTTTGTTTTGGCTTTTTTAATGTATTATTTTGACATTGATTTGCCTAAAAGATGGTTATTAATACTCTGTAACAGGGAGGCAAACTGATACAGATCATGCTAAATTGCTCTCTCACATGGCTGTTCTATGAGATTTAGCAATAATCAGGGTATAAATTGTGATGATTTTCTGAATGGGTTTTATTAAATGCATTTTTAAACTTATTAAAGAGTATGTCACTGCCATTCCCAACATTGTTCCACAAGGCCTGTGCTACGCTGTCATATGTGTTGTAAGACTGGTAACAGAAAGCAATAGAACACATGAAAATTAATTGTATCCCATCCAGCAGAAATCAAATATCTCAGGTTGAACCATGCAGAGAAGATGAACTACAAGAGAAAAAAAATCCATTTTTTAGTATTAATCCTTCCCAGGAACTTGTTTACAGAGGAAATTTATTTCAACACATATGTGGGTTTTACATGCACATCAGTCAACCCAAACAGTCCTTGATATTAGGCTAAGCAGAAAACAAGAGTGATTTTTTGTGAAAACTTTTAAAGATTTCCTTCAACCTCAGAAGCTCCCAGTTGGAACAATGACAGAAGTTACAAAAGGTAGAACAAGGCCCAAATGAGCATCCTGGATCTAAGGTTTGTGAGAAGGGACTTCAGTTTAAGTCCCCTGCAATGGAAGGGGGTCACTGTAATAATTAAAATATTTGCTATGCAGATGTGCCTTACTCTCCTGAGGAACTTTACTAATCTTTTTAATTTCCCATGAGCTGTGCCCATTTAGAACAACCAAACAAAAAGCCCTGCTAACAGATGAAGTCTTTATAAAGACAACTCTTAGCATGTCTAACTTCTCTCTCTGTATGCCAGAGGCATCAATCATCCTTTCAATATTATCAGGTCTCTGCAGAGATGAGATATATTTTCAGTATGACACTACACTGAACACTTGACACATGCATTGGTTTCCTGGCTCTCAGTGCATAAGCCTAACGAGCAAGAACCAGCAACAACAAATCAAACTGAGGTTTCAGGACACATCAGACATTCCAAGGATGCCTGGACAATTAATCACACACTTCCACCCATTTATGTTCCTCATGGATTGCTTTCGATTGGCCCAGGCAAGGAGGGATTCTCTTGTCACTGAGCAGCTGGTAACCTACAGCCTGGAAGCCAGGCAAGGTCTCTGCTGTGCCTGCTCCCTCTCCTCACCCTTCTGACAGTCCATGTCAGACTGCAAGATGGAATTAAGGACTCCTATTCACCAGGAAAAATATTTTCTACTGTAATAGCATAAAGAAACTAGCACAGGGTCTCTCCCAAAGTATTTCCTTCTCCTTCCTTCACTTCTTCCCTCTTCCTTTCCCCTGTCACTAAAAACCTACTCAAAACAGAACTGTATAAGAGAAAAAGTATTAAAAAAATTTTAAAAAACCCCAAAGTAAGATCTCATCAAGCCTTTTTCATATGTTGATTGGGGAACCTGAAATGTTCTGTTTATGAGGTTGCACAAAACTTCTTCAAGTGACAGATCAGTTGATTGTTTTTCATTTGTAAATGCATCTGACCAAACAGGTGGGCATCAATGCTTTTCAAACTATGAGGCATTTCAAACATGAGAAGTGACTCAAGCAACAAGCACGAAGCATCATTCCCTGGATGAAACTTATCCTATTTTATAGACAAGTAGGAAAATTTTGAAACCTATTTTAAAATTGAACTCTAAGATTCATATTAGTACTTGTATAGCCCAATGAAAAAACAACTTATGTAAATTTATATAAAAAATATGGTTTTCTTCTCACTTATATTTTAAGCAATTTCTCTTACCTAGCCTTTAAAGAAAGATTTTGCCTAGTGGGGAAGCGGCTGTGCAGTTAAAATTTATCTCCTTACTCCATCCTTTTAATGATTTTTTTTTTAACATTTAAAGCACTTGATATAATGCCCATCTTCAGCCTTTGTTTTCAGGTTACAGATGTGGTTTAGTATCTCTTTATGTTCCTGCTTTTAAGACATTTATATTTTAAAGAGTAATCACAGGCAGCAGAGTTTGCCTGATCTAGTGTCACTAATGGAACTGAAATGACTCCTTTTTTGCAATTTAGAGTTAGTTCCTACTTTCTTCTTTTTTTCTTTCTTTTTTTTTTTTTTAATCCAATACATTTTGTGGCTGACAACTGTAAACAAGAAACCATATGCAATAAGGGAGCAGACTTGAGCATAAACAAAAACCAAATTATCTCTGCTTAACTAGTATCTGGCAACTCCCAGCTCCACCAAACTTTTAAATAGTTTACAGAAAGATATGAGAAAAAAACAGGAAATCAAATATTCATGTCTTTCATGTCTCTATGAAGCCCTTCCAGCTCCTAGGATGCTTCTAAATTTTCCAAGGAAATGTAGTTTTCTCACTCTAGCATCATGAGGTGCTGGCATTATACTTGAAGGTGCATCAGGTAAAGTTTCATATTGCAGCAGAACTTGCAAAACACATCATATTTTTGCTATCCATCAGCCTTGAACTGAAACCATTTTTAGCCAGAACAGTGAGTCAAAAAATATCCTTGTATTGTCAAAATAAAGTTGACTGCCACAAGTCGGAGAAATATTATAAAAGGTACCAGAGTCTCTTGATAAAGTAGTTGCTTTTCTACTGCTTCAAGAAGCATCCTCTCATGAATTGCTTGTCTAGGTACACAGAAGAGTGGAAATGCTACAGAGCAGGGGAACAGAGCACTGGCTACTCTGTAAGGACAGCAGGAAAGGTCAGAGGCTACTCATCCATTGCTAAAGCAGCACAGGACAAAGGAGGTAACAGCAGAGGAGAAGGAAAGAACTGATTTTTCTGCATGTACAAATGGGAATTCTCTTCCTCAAAGCAAGGAAATACAAACTACTGAGAATTTTCAGGGGATATAGATGAGCAAATTAAAACCCTTCATGGTAAAGGTTTGTGTTGCCCCTCTGGTTCAGTAAAGAGGATTTCTGATCCACGCCTTAGCTAAGCACAGCTGTTAGCCTGGGGCAGTACAACATCACAAGAGAAAGCAGACTTACAAGCAGAACTATCTTAAGTTATTAAAGGTACAGGGTTAACACTGACAATATGCTTGAGGGCTAAGACACTTTAGCAATCAGCATCATGTTCAACTCCAGTGGATGAATATAAGTTACAAACTGAAAATATGAGCAGAGGGAAAAAATTCTGTATTTAGTGTAATCCTGAAGGGAGTCCAGAAAGCAATATTTCAGTCTGCAGGCTTTTGCTGTTATCATCTCCTTTCACTCATCCTCACACACCCCTCCCTTTGAAAAGCCCTTAAATACACAAGAATACATTAGGATGCCTGTGTTTGCAGAAATGCTCTAACTATAAATCCCTAAAATTTTAGTAATTTAGGTCTGAACACGGGGAATGAGGATAATTCTTTACATAAACCACAACTGTAATTTGCATTCCTCAAAGTGTTTGATATCAAGGGTATTGTGCAGTTGTAAAAAAAGGCACAGTTTAAAAAAAAGACAATAAGGTGCAGCCAAAGAGGAAAGAAAATAGTTTGCTAATATTGCAATTGCATTTTTTTTTGTTTTAGCAATGTATTAACAAGTAGCATGACTGAAGAGAAGAAATGCTGCAGAACTGAACTTTAAGAATGTAACCAGTACTTTATGTCTATGAAACCATTCAGTTCACTTACAGCATGATTTAAAATATCTTCAATTTGACAAAATATTTGCAAGGACTGCTTACAATCACAGCAAAGGCTATCACATCTGAAACATTCCTGCCCAATAAAAATCTTTGATTTTTCTTTGTTGAGATTTCTGGGACTTGACACCAGAGCTTCAACTTGGATCTCCACAAAGGGTTAGAGAAAGAAGGTCCTGAAAACACTCCTGATCCCTTCAGTTATAGGAACTTTGCTTTCAGAGTGATCAAAATCAGCTTGAGAGGAAATGGAATTCATCCTACAGCTACACTCAGGGCTTTTTCTTCACATTATCTATCTTGCTCAGAAGCATGAAGAAATAGATACATATATATGCAAAATTATACCAAACAGAAAAACTAGGAGTTTAAATTTGGTTGGGTTATTTTTTGGCAAAATTAAATGGATCATATCTAAAAAAGAGAACTACTCATGCAAGAAAAAGACACAAAGGTTATATAGAATTCTCTATATTAGTATTCAATGATAATTTACACAATATTTTCAGCACCATATTTCCTGTTAGCCAGTTTTTCAGAAAAAAAAAATAAAAATTCTATTACTGATGCATATCAAGATAGTACAATATTTTCCTGATTAATTATACATCCCTGTCTGTATACTGGTCATGCAGCTTTAATGGAAAATATTTAAAACCTTACCATGAGAATGTAGCACATTCTACTGGTCTCATTAATATTCCAAGCAATTTTCTGCTTGTTGATCAACTTTCTGGTTTAATGAATACCAGAAAATGTGGATGATTATGTGGATCTTGACAGGTACACATCTTCTGTTAAAACAGCATTTCCCACAAAGAATTCAATGATCTACAATAGTATGCAACTCATTATAGCACTAAAAATTTCAGAAAATCATTGAAAGAAAAACATTTTTTACTGAAAGAGATCTTATACAGTATCTTATCCTCCCTCTGAAACAAGGGAAAATAAGAAATTAAAGAAATACTAGATAACTGTAGACCTAAGCTTCCTCTCATTACAGTTGAAAATAATAGTTGGACATTTTAAGTCTCATGTTAAGTGCCAAAAGATAAAATTATTTTCTATGTAAGGCAGACAATGGGGTATTTTTTTCTTCCCCTTTAAAAATACTTCTACTGCAAAAAAACGATACTAAATGGAAGGCCACTGCCATAGAAATGAAATTGTCACTGGGCACAGAGAGCAGGCAAAACTTAATGAAGGTTATTTAGGAGTCTGTCTGCAGCCAGTGTCCGTGACCGTGGGAGGCAGAGCTGGAGGAGAGGCAGCAGCCACTGCTCCCTGCCTGTCCCCTCAGAGCCCAGCTTTGTCCCTGTCTGCCAGCAGGGCCAGGCTGCGCCAGGACAGCCACACCCGCCCGTGACACCCTCACAGGCAGGTCACATCTGGGGGACACCAGAGCCAAAAACCACAGGGACTCATTCTGAGCCCTCCAGCAACAGGCAGTGACACGCTGGGTCAGCACAGGCATTTTACTTCACAGGGTAAAACAGAGGTGCCAAAGACACCCAGACCTTCACTGCTTTGCAGAAATCTCTGGTTTTGTCTCCTTTAATAATCCTTCAGAAACAGTTCTGAGACCCTTGACAAACCAATCCAAGCATGCAAAGAAGACATATGATGACCAGATGGCCCATACTCTCATCCTGCAACACCCATATGTTTAAAGTGTATTTTCAGATTCCTGCTAAAGAGTGGAGCTTTGGAGTTGTAAAGACCTACTTGGCAGGAAGACTCCTTACAGATGTTGGAAAAACGCTTTTACCACAGACAGATCTCAACTAAGCACACATTGCATTAAGAATTAAGATGATTTGCTGCATATCCCTGAGCCAGCAAAAAATTGCAGTTCTCTCTGATGTCCTACTGAAAATACTACTTTTATTTTTTTTTTAACTTGTTTTTGGGGGAGCAAGTCTAGAGTTTAAACAGTGTTGTTTTGATTGGATTCTTCTGGTTGGCAATACTGGACACAATTGATAATATTGAAAAATACCAATAAAATCAATCCTATCAATTTTGGTAATGCCGTTATCTGTAGACTAAAAGCAAAGACCAAATCTTCAAATTCCTTCCTATTTTCTACAAATCACTAAAAACTTTTGAGGCATAGTAAAACAGCATATTTTATTAAGTATTAAATATTATACAAGACTACAAGAATGTAAAAATTTCAGTAAGAACAATTTAAAGTATTGTATATATTTAATAGAATCAAAAGTTCATCTTAGCAAAAGTTTAAAAACAGTTTATATTTTTATATTTCAGATAAGCTTTCCTGAACTCACAGATCACAAGACTGGTAATAGATGATAACTGAGACACTGGTATTCAGAAGTCTGCAAGGCTCTTAGGCCAGCTGAGATAGCCAAGCAAAAAAAATTACCTTCTATACCTTTTCCTACACTACAAGTGATAAAAGTAATTTTTCTCGGGTTAGCTGTATTTATTCCTCATCATTGCATTAAGAAATCTCCCATAGTCTATAGGATCATTAAATGTTTAAAGGTCACTTTTCCCAAGCCCTGGCCAGGGACACTTTCCACTGGACCAGGCTGCTCCAGTCCCCATCCAGCCTGGCCTGACCCTGAGGAATTTGGCATTTGCTGTGTAACAGCTTCCCCAGAGTCCCTTTGCCTAACAACTCACAAACACACATGGGCTGAACTCCTGACTTCATCCCCACCAAGAGAAGCTTTTGTTGTTAAAGCTGTTAGCACAAGGCAAGATACATTCAGCGATTCCCAATGATTTTATCCATTTTTGGTGAACTAAGAAAACGAATGAATTAGTTCACTAAACCACTATGGCTGTGCCTAGCTCTGTTTGTAGTTGATGAAAAAACCAAGCAATTTTAGAACTTTATGTAGCTGATCACATGGAAACATCTCCTTGAGGCTAATGCTAATTAAATCCTAGCTTTTTCTGAGTTTATAGACTAGATCTCCAGCAAGTCCAAGGGGATCAAAACATGACTAACTCAGCAACTCATCACATATTGTTTATTTATAAAATCATGTGGCTTTAAACTGAAACATTTCCATTTTAGCAAGCTGAAAATCCAAAAGTAGAAACATTTGCCCAAGGGTCTGAAAGAGTAAAAGTCTTTGAAAAAATCCTCTTTTAAAGCAGTGCATTTATAAGCCTATAAATATTTGCCAGATAGGTCAAAACCTTGAAATAAAATATGATATGGTAATAGTGGTACAGTTTGTCCTGTGTACTCATGGTGGGCCTTTCATGAATAAAAAAGCACCAAAAAAGCCCCAAAACATCCTCTATTTAAGCCTCTAAGAGTCAGAAAAATAATATGGCACTGAAGAAGAATCCCAGGAAATACCTGGACAGTGCAGCTTCTGCCCCAGATGACACGAGAGGGGCTCACTTGGGGCATAGAACCTAAGCCAAGAAAACTCCTATTCCTTTTCCAAAGTGGCATATGCTTGGACATGTGCTAAATCTTTGGAAGACTTTCCCCTTTCCCCTTGTCATTGCCCTTCCCCTGGTAATGCACCACATTCACTAACTCCAAAGTGCCATGACTGGCAAGATACAAAATTCAATTATTCCAGAAAGTTATCTGTGGCAAGTCTTGAGGAACCACAAGTGAGGTCAACATGGGCTTCAGCCACTGTGACTGTTATGAAATTGTGATCTATTTAGACTTGTCAGCATTCAACTCTATACAAATCAAAATGTTGGTTTATATATCAATAAACAAACTCAGTCTGGATCCCTCCCATTAAAATGTGCAATTATTTCTATTTGCAGTCTGCAGTGTATTTCCATAACACTCAAATAACACAGCAGATGTTAGTGTCCATAAATCTCTTGTGACTATTCCACTGTTAAATACTCCAGTTTTCAATTTTTAAAAATAATACATTTTGAAAACTATGTTTTTGTTACAATTAATATATTTATACCTTTTTAAGATAACCGAAATATAAAGATATATTCTTGCATTCCTAATGAGCCCTTTTAGCCCATTTTAAAATAAAAGCAAAGCTATTATATAATGTTATGGAAATACACATAATAGCAATTATCTAAAATTTTAAAACTACTATTAGCAATATATCAGTCTCAAAGACAAAGGAATAAAGTATATTTATCATCCACTAGACAAAGACTAGACTAATTGTTAAGTATGAAATTTCAGAAGTGACATCATTTATAATTTTATACTTTGATTTATAGATTCTGAAGTCATGAAATGTTAAGTGATTATTCAGAAAGAAAAATAATTAAAGAATGCATCAAAAACTATTCATCCCAGTGTCAAAGCACTCTAGGTCACCTCTGTTTCTCATGGCAGTATTCTAGGGATTTAACTACATTATTCTATAACAGCATCTAACATGATACTTAATATGAAAGAAAAACCCTGTAAATGTTATGATACAAAATGTCCAAAATCAGCATCAAATTCAATCTTTACCTGTAATAATACCATCTTCTTACACAGGAATATATAAATCTCTACAGAGTATATATAATCCCCAACAGAGTAACAGGATTTTTCATGGGGGCCTGACACTCTGGTAATTTTACTGGGAAGATCTTGAATGCTGCTGCAATCTGCCACTGAATTTTCCTTCTTCCCCACAACTGCATCACACTGGCAACTCAGAGTCACATAGAATCACATTGGGTCAGGCTGGGAGGGACCTCAGTGGATCATCTGGTCCAGTGAGGGAGACTCCACACCCTCTCTGGGCATTCTATTCCAGTGCATGGTCTCCTGCACAGTAAAGTTCTTCCTCATGTTCACATGGAACTTCCTGGGTATCAGTTTCTGCCCGTTGCATCTTGTGCTATTGCTCAGCACCTCTGGTCCTTCCCCTGAGCAGAGCCTGGTCCTTCCTCTGAGCCCTCCCTGCAGACTTGTGTACACGGGTGAGGTCCCCTCTGAGTCATCTCTTCCTGAGGCTGAGCAGGCCCAGCTCCCTCAGCCTTGCTCAGAAGAGAGATGCTCCAGCCCCTTCATCATCTTTGCAGCCTCTGCTGGACCTGCTCCAGGAGCTCCATGTCTCTCTTGTGCTGAGGAGCCCAGAACTGGACACAGCACTCCAGATGTGCCTCACATCTGCATCAATTTATAGTTATCCTTTTTACCCCCCTGAAGGGATGGCCAATTAATATAAAGTGGAATTTTTTTTTTTTTTTGCTCCCTAAATGTGTTACTTTATGATTTTTACTGTGGAATTTAATCTCTCTTTTAAGAGTAGGAGAGGTATCATAAGAAAAAAAGAAATAAAATAATTCCACCTTCAATGTCATTCCCCACTTTCTGCCCAGAAATTCAATTTGTCCTGTCTGTTGACAATGCCACCCGACTTTGAATCTTTAGTAAATTTCAACAGAATACTACGCTTTTTGTGCCAAAGCCATTACTATAAACATTAAACAAAATTGGTTCCAGGACTGATGTTCAGGAACTCTATTAAATAATCTTTCAATACATTCTGCTTCCTCATTTTAACATGATTTATTCTTAGTCAGGTTTATCACTCCATTTAATGCTTATTTTCTGGAAAGTGTACAGAAATATAAAATAATTCAATTCAACACTCTGGCTCAAAAAGCACTTGCTTGTGTGTAGCCTACAGTTGATGTATTAAATGACAATAAAATGGATAAAACAACCTTAGTGCACTAAAAGTTACTGCCAATATACGACATTGTTAAATTAAAAATTAATTGCCTGAAGAAACACACAGAAATGCATACATGCATACTTCAAATTTTTTATTTAGGGTTGCTTAATAATTTATGTCTTGAGTAAGAACATGCCTCCTTCAGCAGAAAAATGCTAATTGCATTAAAGAAGAAACAATCCCTGGAGCACAGAAGCAAGCATTACAACTTGTTAGTCAAAAATTAATACTCAGCACTGTAAGTCATTTTTATTAACTTACTCTGCAGTTGAAATTGCTGCACAATTACATACAACAATGAACTATTCCCCAAGACTTGAGATAAATTATGAAATTAATTTTTAGTTTAATAAAATGTTTTGTTACTTCAGTCTCTCTACCAAAGACTGAAGCCCAGTATCAAAAATCACATTTTTCCATATTTTTTGCAGTGTTTTTACAATTTCTGCTTTACATGCTACCTACTGTTGTGCTTTCAGTACTGATATCAGTCACAATAACCATTACAGCACAAAAATAATGAAACTGGTTTTGGTTTTTTCTCTCTCTAGATGAAAAAAAATGACAGGTTCAGCAAAATATTTTCTTAATTTTGAGTGTATCAGGACTCCTTTTCTAAATTCAGACACTTTCAAGTGATACTTCTCTTCAGATGTTTTGGGGAACTTTCACATGTTCCTCTTTTTTAAATAAAGCAACCTGTCAAAAGTTTGCAGAAAAACTGTGTAAGTCACAGTGAATTTCTGGCAAAAACTTTCACCTTTGTCACAATTAAGTGATGTCCCACATAAAAAAAAAACTAACCAAACAAAAAGTAAATCAAAAATAAAACCATTAACAACTTCCATATTGCAGCAGAAAAGCCTTATCTTCCTCTGTACCCACAACACACACATTCATGTCTTGCTTTACCTCTTGATTTTTGCTCCACAGCAAAACCGGGGAGTGTACCCAATATGCAGGGTGTGCATGAAGTTCACAGAGCTCGTGCCACATCACACACCCTGTTTTTGAATCTGACCCTCTGCTAGGACTCCAAAGTCTCCAATAAAACTGCACTACAGCAAAACCATCTCAAAGCAAAAGAGTTCTTTTCACCATGAGAATAGCTGTGGGGGACAGGACAAAGGATGGGACACTGGGACAGGACAAAGGATGGGACACTGGGACAGGACAAAGGATGTAATTGGGAGAAAAATAGGTAAAAGTTGGAAAAATACCTCAAGAGGAATAAAACAAGCTACATCTGGCTCAAAATACTCTTCAGAAAACTAAATTTCTGGAGGCTGCAGGTGTTTCCTGCAGGAAAAACATTACTGAATATTTTGTTCTCTGAATCCTTTTTTATTCTGCTGCCTACGTATTTGCTGCTGCCGGGGATGAGGTGCCATGAGGACACCAGTCCAATGGGGATCACACCTTTTTATGGTAAGGAGGTTACAAACAGCTCAGCAAACAAAGATCTAGAAAACAAAGCTCTGTCTCTGGGGACCTGTGTTGGCATCTTGTGGTTGCTCAGTGCAGTTCCACCGCAGAGCAATGGCACAGCTCTCTGCAAGGAGCTCCCAGCCCTGTGCAATGGCTGGGTAAGAGCTGCCCAGCACATCCCTGGGGGATTCTGGCAGACACACCCTGCAGCTCCCCGTGCCTACCATTAGGGCAGACTGCAGTGCTGCGAGCACCTCGCTTACCCAAGACATTGCATTACAAGATGCTATACACAACTAAATAATTAACCAGGCAGCCTCTCCAGAGCAACAGTTTTCAAATAGGAAAACATGGCTTGGGAAGGAGTGCATCTGATTATTGTCAAGAAGAGTTGCTCTTTACAGGTAGATTTTAATTTTTTAAAATAGATAAGTTTTTGCTCAAACCTTCCATAAAATGTCACAGTTACAAAGTTTAACTTTGCCAAAGGCTATGAACAGTGTAAAATATTGTTTTGATTACTTGGTCAGCATAGAGATTTTATTTCCCATCAGAACACATGACTGTAGAGAATGTTGACCAAATGAACTCTCTCTTTGTTTGTGTCTCACCTAATTAAGCATTATAATTATACACAGCTTCAGGCTGCCATGATTAGACTCCTGTTGATTTTACCACTGTTGTATCACACAGCTCTCTGCTCTGTATCCAGTCACACAGAGGCTACCCACAATCTGTCCTTTAAAACTCCTGGCAACTGGGTTGCAGTGGAAGTTTTCAAAGCTAGCATCAAACTGTGCACATTTAGAACTAATTTCAGTCTTATCTTTAAAGAAGGCCTAAACTTGGTACTCATCTGCTTTTTCTTGAAAGCAGAACTTATAGACAACCAAAACATTTCTTTTTGAATATTTGTATTTTTTCAATTGAAAGAAGCTCAAAGCAATTACTTCCTAATCAAATGTCATATCTGTTATGAAGTTAGTTAAATAGTTATCAAAATGAATATAAAATTTTTTGCATGCATGTCCTCTCTAATTACATTTGCATTTTTACTGCTCTAATTAGCCCAATGGCTTTAATATGAATCAGACATTGATATTGTGAAAATCTAAAGGGTATTGCATTGCATTTTCCTTTATCTTTGTATGATTTGAGACCCCTTTCCATGCACTGCTCTGGCCTCTGCCAGGCATCTCAAATTCATCCCTGCAACTACTCCCTCTCCCTTCTCTTGCTGCATCACTGTGTATCAATGACCATTTTTCAGTGCTTCCATTTCTTTGCTCACTTTTTGCCAGCAAGCACACTGGGGGAAGAAAGCACAAACCAAAAACAATAAACACTGGAGCTTAAGACATGAGGCAATTTGAAATTATTCCCACTGTGGTAATTCCCAAACACATACCAGCAAACAAGTCAGGACTGCACCAACACTCTCAGTTTTCCCTTCATGCAACATGATCACATTGTGAGGGTGTAAATGTACTTGATTTTCTACTAGTCTTTTCTCCAATACAATTCCATGTGTCCTGGGAAGAGTCCCAGCAGAGAGGATGAGAGAGTACTGTAGAAGGGTGGTAAAAAGCAAGAAAATAACAATCTACCTTTCCTGTAATACAGCAGAATGCTACAGAAATACTTTGAAGATGTCTCAGCATAGATTGCTCTGAACACAGAGGGTTCTGAATTTTTTACAGAAAGAAGTCCTTTGGGAGAAGAGTTAGTAGACAGAGTTAGTTCAAACTCTAGATTCAAAAAAACACCAAACCTGAAAATGGTGCTGGTTTTTTCTCCCCCATCTCTCCTGATATCTCTTTATTCTTTCCACTGTCAGTGATTCCCAACATGATGTTCAACAGGGAATATTTCTGTTCTAAACTTTAGATCCTTTCAAGACACGTGATGCATATAGGAAATTCAGTGTAAATTCCTGTAGTCCTAAAGATATATCATAAATTAAGAGACTTCTCTCAGCCAGTTAACTACAGAAATTATTTTGTTTGCAGTTTTATGGTGTACATAAAACTTTACTAATATCTTGACCAAATGTTCCTCTTTTTCTTTACTCCTGAAAACACAGGATTTCTCAATAAAAGAACATATTCAGCCCCCCAAAAACAATCCCTTGAAATGGTATAGCTTTTCAGAGGAGAGCAAATCTTCAGGAAAGCACACACCTATCAATCCACAGAGGTAAGCATCTGCCAGTCCCATTTTTAGATTTGAAAGCCAAACCCTTTGCCTCATTTCCTGGCATCCAACCTGGCCAAAGGGGTGGTTTGCAAGGATTGCCACTGAGGAAGGTGAAAACAGCACATCAGGAAAACCAGTGATTTTGCCATGGGGTGGGAAAGAGAGGTACCTATACCCTATATCAAAACCATTAAGAAATATATATATTTTCAAAGAGCACGTAAAAAAAACCCTGATGGCATAACACAATATAATTCTTATAGGCATGGGTTAGAATGACAGCATTATTCCTAAGTGTCTGTATATCATTTATATAACCATGGCACCAAGACTTCCACACATGCTACATATTTTATAGAAAAATGATTTTTTGGGAGTTAATTTTTTACTGTGGAGTTTGGAATTTTATTGGTACTATTTTTCATGCATTGTGGCCCACAAAATAAGTTCCTGCTGGACTATGATTCTTGTAGCACACATTTTGCAGAAATAAAAAAAGAGGAGAAAAAAATCATATGTAATAAAACTTTAGAGTCTTTTAAAAGTTATCTAATCTAGCTCTACCTTCCATAACTGTGTTATTGCAGTTTTTATGTCTGCTCTTGTGTGACCAGCCTAGGTTAGCAACAAGTAGGATTTTTTTAAACTATTTTTTTTTAATTTTAGTGTCTTCATCTCGTGGCATAAAGTCAGAATTTTTGTTCTTCCTTTAGTCAGTATTTATTAAGGAAAAGAGCAATTTAACTTTATTCTGTTCCTGACATATCTACATTTATTTTGGGTGGAAGTAAGTTATGCCTAGAAGGTGGCACCCTGACAACTCCTAAAATCTCAGCTCATTCTGATGCTGTCCTTAGTGCTTGACTGATCATCACCTGGACCAAGGTTCATACTCAAATAATAAATGCATTGAGAGAAAGGACATAAGAAACTCAGTCCTCAAACCTTTTTTTTCACTTGGAAGGAACAATCAGAGCACAGGAGAGGTTTGAGAATTCTGCATCACAAGGCCCCATGTAGTACAGGTACTCCCAGTCCCTAAACAGCTGAACAGATCCAAAGAGCTGTAATTCACATGGAAGAACCAAACACTTTCAGGAAGAATGAGCCTATATTGAATATAATGCCATGACCAATAATAGATATCTCACAGTTTTGTGGTGTACTGTCAGGATTCCAACCTCTGACATGCACAATTGGGAAGAAGGAGGTATAGAAGCTGATAAAAATATTCATTGTCTAAAGTCAACATTCAAGGCTGAAATTGTGCTACTGAACCAAAAATAGATTAAAGTTATGAACTAGAGTGTGTAGGCTGATTATCAAAGGGTTACCAGCAAAAATTAATTACAAATACTGCAGTGACAACAGGATGAGAGGAGTTACTTTTCTAATTTAGGGCTATCTCATGTGCTTCTGATCATGCTAGAGAACTGAATCCTTTACAACCATATGACCCAGAATTAAAAGGATATAAATACATACATACATATAAATAAATATATAAATAGAAATATTTAAACCTTTTATATAAATATAAAATATATAAATATAAACATATGCCCATGTAAGCCACTCCTTGCCACAGCCTCTCCTAAAAAGAACTCTCATCATCTCAACTCTCATGAGTTAAGATAATTTTATGCAATAATTTCACGCAGGGGAATTCCCAGAGCAGAGCTCCCAATATGCACATGGAGCAATCTTTCTCCAAGTGCTGCAACATCCTTTGTGAGTCTCATCATTAAAAAGGGCCATACTGGGCTGTTTTCCCTTTATGGCAGCTCCCTGAAGGCAGAGAAAGCTGCACTGTGGAGTTGATATCATCGCCTGGAAAACCAACATGGACATAACAACCACTCGTGCCTGGAGCACATCATTGCTTTATGTTAATATTTTATGTTTATTGGCTCTCTTTGCACATCGCAGCACGGAGTGTGTTCTCAGTCTTGCTTCAGTTTGGGCTGAAGCAGAACCATGCCATGGGGGGTATTCTCTGCTTGTTTTACACCGAGGGATGGGAGGAATGGATGCTGTACTTACTGCTTAGTGCTCCAGATGCTTCAGCTGCGAGTGGGTAGGAATGAGAGCTCACTGTCACAGCAGGGAATCCCAGAAGCATCAGAGCTCCCCAGCAGCTGGCACGCTCACATCACAGTGCAATTGAACACCAAGGCAGTAAAGAGACAACATGGTTTAGATGAGACTGTTAATTTCGGGATCACAAATCCGGCTTGTAAATATTGAATTGAAAGCGCAGTAAAATAGAATTCCCAAACTTTGATTAAGGAAAGGAGTTGTTCAAATCGACTTAAAAGAAGTAAGTCAAGGGTGTTTTGATGCAAAAACATCATGTGGTGCCTGAACTACAGACTAGAGAGTTGGGCTGGAAGGTTTTTTTTATGCTTGCAAGGTGGAGTTTTAAAATACACTGCAAAAATGGCTCTTCACGGAGCCCAGGGATAAGCTGTGGAACTCCTTGCTCCAGACAGAGATGGTAAAGGAAGAGACATGTTCATGAGTGAAAAAATTGTAAAACAATACTAAACTTAGAGGTCACCTTTGGCTCAGGAAATCTCTCAGCAATAAATTGTTTACTGAGTGAGTATTATGGCAAAGTATTACTACAGATGTGTTCTGCTCCTATGCCTTTCCCTAGATACACACATTCAAGCCACTTTGTACTTAGATCTAAGCCTATAAAGATTTTATGTTCTCATGAAAAATAACACAATCATATTATAGATTTTATAGGTGAAAAATTTCAGTCAGCAAACAGTAAATTCTAACAATTTTTTTTCTAGAGCCAAGAGTATTCCAAGGGGAGATGTGACAACAGAAAAAGAAAATCTCTTTCTAAAATTGATGTAAAAATTGAAATCATAATAAAAGCTGTCTCATAGATTATTTACTTCTCATCTTGGGATTAGTAGAGTCATGGTGCTCTTGAAAAATGCACCTGTACTATATGTTGGTCTCCTAGTAGAATTTAGAAATAATTCAAAGTACCAAAACTCGGTAAGAGTGAAACTTAGTTGAATAATGTTTGCACATTTGACTGCAATTGCCAATTATGGGATGAATTAATGCAATGTTCTAGGCATTATCTGGGGATTTAACTCTATGTCCAGTATGGACATTCACAACTCATATAAGCAGGTAACAACTTACACTGCTGTCTTCATGTTTTTCATTTGGTTGTTTTTGCTATTCAACCAAACCAAACTAAGACATCCAAACTTGGAGCTCTGATGATGGTTTTATCAATATATACAACAAAAAAATACATATCAAAGTAGTAGACTTACACCACCTATTTAGTGAATATTTCTAGACTTTTTCATCACCTGCTTCTCAGCAGTTACATTGATGAGACTGGTGAGTTTTTAGCACATTTTAAAACTTAGCATTTTGTTGCTTCCATGTGAACATGCTGCATAATAGTACTCCACTAATGAAATACTGACAAGATCCAATTGTTTAAAAAAAAAAAAAGACTGCAGTAATTTCCATATTTTATTTTTTAAACCACTTTTCCCGCAGAACACAGAAGGCTTAGAACAGCTCATGCCTTGGTTTTGTATTCTGTTATATTTCACACACTAGAAAAATGTCTGGTTAACGTTTTGGTAGAAGAATTCTGTCTGAGGCAAATTTTTCCATTGTTTACACTGCATATGGATTTTATTAGAGTAAGGAATTTCTTGTCCTTTCTTCTTAAACTGTTTATTTACTTTCATGAAAACCTGAAAATAGTTATGTAGTCCAACAGAGCAAATTGAAATATTATTATGTAACATAGTAAAATAAAATGTAAACAGATGCATTTTAATATTATACAATGCAGTATTCTATGGCTCATTAAACTATATTCATTACTAAGCTGGATCCACAGAAACAATTTTGTAGCTTTAACAATGTACCAGATGTCAGATGTTTGCTGTGTCAGATGGTTTTATTCTTTAGCCACTAGGAATTTACAGTCAAGCTTGCCTCAATAAACACATAAATCTGGTAACATCTATCAGATTTGCCAGTATTAGTTAGAATTAAATTCTGAGACAGTAGTCAGGCCCCATATAATTTTATGCAGATTTTTTTCTAGATAAAGATCCAAAGTGGAAAATCCTGGGGACTGGGAATTTATTTTGGTCCAATCAAAACATAATTTTTCAAATCATTCTCTCTACCTACAAACAAACCTTGTCACCTTGAATGAAAAAAGGTTCAGTTGAAAAGCACTCAACTGAAATGTTCTGCCACTTTTAAGACATTTCTTCTTTCCACCTCCCCCCATTCTTCCACTCCACAAATCAGAGGGGAACAGACCCCAGACAACAAATCACAGACATTTATCTCTGAGTTACAGCAAGCAGAAAGGACTGCTGGAACCCAAGCTACCAAGTCACAGTAACTGCACCTATTGCACCTTCCACCAGCCCACTGCTGTGCTCTCTGAAAAGGGCTGAGAAGACACTGATCTAGAGGATCTCTTACTGGGAGAAAAGGTCAGTTTGTCTTTGCCATTACTCACATCCCAGCTGCTGCTGTAGAGCCAAATGATCACATGCTGCTAATGAACACAATCATCACCCCAGCAGCCTCAGAGGTGGATTCCAAGAGCTGTTGAAGTTGTCTGTACAAACAATTGACCACAGACAGTTCTAGTCTATTATTTATGGCTACTCTGATGGTTTCAGGCTTTTTCCAGTCTCCACTGAACAGAGTTGTGCAGTGCTCCCATGTTATCAATCCTAATAAAAGCACTGGAACTGATAACCTAGAACCTAAATGATTTAGTTTAGCTGCCAGATCTAATACTAGTCCCATTTTCCACTTGTAAAATCTGGATCTTGTAGCTAATGAACCGTTTTTAATCCAGCATCCTGATATCTCCTGCCTCCATACACTGAAAAGGGTAACAGCAGCCTATAATGATGTTAACCTGAATCCAGCTACACCCGATTTCACTTCTACTTGAATTTTCTGCTTTCCGAGGTAGCTTTATGTTAATATAGCTTTATGTTAATGTAGCTTTATGGGAGGTTTTATCAGCACAATATGGTTTTAGGACTATCCCACTCACTTATGTTGTCTTTTAACTGATTTCAAAGGCATGGATGTATGCCAAGGATCTAACATCAAATCACAGCTGCAAAACATCCCAGGCTATCAGAATTATCTTTAAATAGTCTAAAAGTCAAAGCAAAAAACTCAGTTGTACATCTGGAAATCAAGCATAGATCCAAACATATGCACAACTACTACTCTGCTTTTACTCTCAGTTCAGTGTGAGCTGACTTGATTTAAATCACTGTTTCAGGAAGAGAGTCAGAGGTTTGCTAGTTTATTTTTTAAGTATATATAGATAACTTCAACATCTGCTCTTCTTAACAGTGCTTTACATTTTTTAATTAAACTAATTCCAAAGATTTCATTATTTCCCTTTTGATCATGATAAGGCATCCTCCTGAGCTCCAGCAACCATGATAATCACCAGCTTTGTCAGCACTGACCACTGGAAAATATTTTCTCCACCCATACACCAGCAAAAGAAATACCCAGAGCAGTCTGCACAGCTCAGTGAAGGCACCTACTGGCAGTCCCTGGAGCCAAATGTCAGAACCAACAGCAAGGATGGATTTCCCATCCTTGCCAGTTGTGTTGAAACCAACTTGAACTCAGGCCAGACTGAAATAAACATTTTTATTTACAGATATGCAAACCAGACGTAGGAAAGGTGACTAGACCAGAACCACTTGTAACTTCTCTCACAACTGAATCTGTTAGATCTCTTATTATCTTTCTAAATCTAACCACAATGCCCACAGACACTGCTGGGAGCTGGGCAACCTCTGCCCTCACACTGCATTTACAGAAAAGGATCTTAGTGTGGATCTTACTCCCCATGGGCCTCTAAACCACATCAAAACCTGACCCTTTCCAGGGATGTGCAACCTCTTTTTTGTTGATCTTTCATCTGGTGGCACTTTTCAAGCTGTCTGTTCCATAAGTTAATAGCTGCCTCCTCCAGCTTCAGGGTGTCTGTGAACACAGCCTGTTGGAATGGTCATCTGCCTCTTTAGACCCAGTCTGTACTTTCAGGGTGCAGATCATTAGCAACAGATCATTCATAAAAGCTTAAAATAAATGTCTGCCATACCACAAGAAAATAATCAGACACCAGTGCTGAAATACTTCAGTCACCATGCCAGATTGTGAATTGGGGGGTAGAAAATAGCTCTGAAATGGTGCCTTGTTAAGTGCCACTGCTAGACTCAGCACTCAACATTTGGACTCAGGCCAAATTTAATTTTAAATAATTTTACTTATCAGATATTTGTCTGCTATGATGCTATGTGGAGACCCTGAAAAAAAAAATCCTCCCAAAGCATCGCAAAATGGAGAAAAGGCAGTTTGCCTTGAAGTAACTTCAGCCAGAAAAAAAATCTCCTCTGGACTTGCTGCAACTGCACAAATAAAAACGGAGATACTTTCTCTGCTCAGGTGAGACTATCTCCATTCAGGGCTGTCCTTCCTTATGGTTTTATGAAGCATATCGACTTGGTTTAAAGAAATCATACTGATTCTTTTCCCTGCCCTGGTTTTTTCTTTGTATTATCTTAGACTTTTGAGTCAATTCAGGGATATTAACAGATATGTTGCTCTCTTTTTAGAACCTGCCCAATGCTCTTTATTGATCCACCAGTTGATGATTACAATAGTAAAATGCTGTCAAACCATTGATATCCATTATGGACATGAAACACCCCACACAGAAAGGATATTTTCCAGATGAGCTTTCAGAATACTAAAATTTCAGGTTAATTTCTAGTATATGTTATCCATAATTAGAGTGTCTGATCTATTGATTCATATTACTATATTTTATTTCCACTTTTAGTCAGACCAGCCTTTCTGTTTCTATAGTTACTGATCTGATTTTCTTTACACAGGTGTTTGGGGTTTTTTTGGGTTTTTTTGGAAGGAACAAGGCCTGCTCCTTCCCAGAGGCAGAGGGCAGCAGCTTCCTGTAGGAGAGAAGTGGGCAGACTGTGGATTTTGGGCAGCACAAAGTTCCTGTCTCAGGGTTCTGAGCCATGGCCAAGAATTGCTGTGCCTGCTTGGGAGTCCAGAAGTTCAGTAGGAAAGGCCACATCTCTTAGTGCCACAGCTCTTGGTCCAATTCTCTCCAACTCACACATGTGTTTACTGCCCATGCCCTGGTGTGGCCTCAAAGTAGCTTCACTTCCACTGAGAATTCTCAATCACACCTTTCCAGTCTGGAGAAAGAACTCCTAAAATTAACCCTTCCAAATCCTTCAAACACTACAAATTCAAAGAAAGCACTGATTCACCCCCAGCCTCTATCCTCATGCACTCACTAATTCTGCCCTGACAGTAAAATAGGCATTAGGTGATAAGAGTATTTCTCAGACTTCATCTGAAAAGACTTGCACATTTTCATCAGTGCATATTTTGAGTGCTTGAATCACAGATTTTTACCCAGAGAATGCACCTGATCTCTTGCAGTTCTCTGCACACATTTCTGTGACCTGTATCAAAAAGGTTTTATGTGCTAATCCTGTGTCAAACCTTATCAAGTGGGAGCCAATCTAGCCAGGATGGAATCCATAGAAGAAAAACTTTTCAGAGCAACAGAGAATCCATTTTTATTCACTCACACTTTATGCCTTCCTCAAATTATGAGGGAGGAAGAACAGAACCAATACAAAAAAAGGCAAAAAAATTCCCAACAAATCAAGGCACATCAAACCAGAAGGATCTTATGTCCTAGAAGCCTAAATACAACATTTAGAGAGGTACATGACATTTTGTCAGCATGATAGAGATTATGTAGCACAAGAGAATAACATCACCAGTTGTCATATCATTTTTGTCAGTGTTCAGTGTTTTAAAAATATTTCATTGTATAAACAGACAACATTCAGATAAGACATGAAATAATTCTCTTACAGTTACCTACAGATTAATAAATTAATTGCAGTAAAAAAATACTGGTTTCTTTGAGTCTGACTATGAAGACTCCATATATTTGTATCTGACAAATTCTTCTCTAGATATATCCTTGCTGAGTTTTCTCAGGTTCCACTTTACTAAGTGGCTTTCAGAGTACAAAGAAAATCAAGCAGCAGCTCCCAAAACAGTTGATGTCATATGCACCAAAAATAGCATGTGACATGTATTACATATGAAAACTTGATCAAATAAAATATTTAAAATATTAAGTTCTTTTTTATTTAAATGATTATGTATAAATTGTTGCACAAAAAAGATAAGGAGAATACCTTAGATAATAACCCTGCTGTCACAAACTGTTCCATTGCATAAGAGACAACAGGATGAGGTTCCAGCACCCTATTTCTGACACTGCCTTTTTTGTTTGCTGAATTTTGTGCTCTAAGTATTAGCTATGGGAAGGGGCATTAATGCTGTCCAGTTTGTCCCAACAGCCCTCTTCCCTAGCAGCACAGAAGATGCTTGAAGAATGAAGAGCTTAATTTCACTTGTGGATGCTTAATGTGATGAGTCTCAAATGCTTTCCTTATGCTCATGAGTCTCTGGGTTTCCCAAGGCCATACATCTGTGATTTAGCAAAAATGTTTTACCAGCATAAAGTACTAATTACTGTGTTTAAACCTTGAGGAACCATTTCCCCTACAATTAAATGAATGTTTCTGTTTGGGACACTGAGAACCTAAGAGCCTTGATTTTACTATACTGTTAGACCTACATATGTACCTCATTCAATATCTTTTTTGTACTTTAGCAGATAATACACAAAAATAAATATTACCTAAGCAGACATCAAAGAAAGGGACTTGCATTCAGAAGTCCTAATTGACTGAAACACTCTATAACTCCTAAGCATGAATTTCTGATAAAACAAAAAATTGTTTCAGCTGCACATTGCCCTTGACATTGTGCTTGTTGCTAATAGATTAACATGCAGCTTGTGTGACCCTGAGTGAAATTTAATTTTCATAATTCACAAATGATGAAAGCCTTGTAAACCACTAGAGAGGAGAAAACTAATTTGCATCCTATTGTGACTTAATGCCATTTAACTTTCCATACATTTCTGGCAGAGATGCTTCAAACAGTCTGTAGATCCCACTGGTTATGTCTGCATTGTAACATGCCCCAGAGGGTGCTGAAATATTTTTTACAGATCAGTGATCAATAATATTAAAGATGTCAAGAAGACCATGAAAACAAAAACTGACATGAACTGCATTTTTCCAAACACTTATGGCCCATTCTGACCTTTGTTTCTCAGCCCAGGAGTCTACCAAAAGTATCCATGGTTCAACTTCAAATGAAGAACTCACCCAATAAAGCCTGAATCCCAACCTAAATTTTTTGCAGTCTTACCTTTTTGAATGGCACCCAAGAAGCAGGTATCTCATAGTTCTCATTTGTGCTTCCCCCATTAGTTTTTATGATTTTTAACATACCTTTCTTTAACATACTTAAAAAAAAAAAAAAAAGAGATATCCTGAATTATAATTTTGATGAACTGAAAAGGCCAGAAACACTGAACAGTAGTTTAGAATATGTTCTCTCCATTCCAAAGGAAAAGCAAGGTTCAGTCAAGGCTCAATGATGGCATAGGCACAGTGGAACACACATGATGGCAAAAGCAAAAGTTTTAATTTTATTTGGATGAGGGGAAAAGCATGTGTAAGAATTTACCAGGAATTATTGAGTTTAAGTAATCCTGACTAATGTGGATCAGAGAAATTAGGAGTACCTGGTCCTGAGTAGTCTCACTGCTTCAAATTTCTCTGACAACATGATGAAGATAAGAAACGCAAAGGAGATTTATGGATTCTTTTGGAAGGATTTTTTTTTTTTTTTAACCATAATGTGAACATTAGCTTGATATTTTGGGGAAAACAAAGCCAATACAGAATCATACCAAAAAGTAAGTGTTCCATTTGGGAACTTAATACTAGCTCAGTTTCAAATACCATAGAAGCAACCTCAGCATTTCCTGTTCCACATTTGCTTGGCTGTGACACAAGAGAGAGCAGAGGAGACTCCCAGTGTTTATGACACACTGCTACTTGCTGGCTGGTCCATGTTTCCCAGTGGTGGGAAACCAGAGCCATGGGAGGGAAGGTGAATATCCTCACACCACCACTACTCAGTGGTGCAATGCAGATCCCAGCCCTAAGGGTCTGCCACATCCTCTTGTGCTGCCCACAACCCAGAGCTGGTTAGCAACAACTCTACCTAAAAACTCAAACCTGTGAGTTCCTAAGTCACTCTTGGAGTATCTGAGCTAAATTATCTACAAAGCCCCTCACAACACTGGGATAAATGCAGAAAACAAACCACAACCTCTTGTTTGAAAACAGATTACATTATTTCTCGGTATGTAAAATAAAGTCTCAAAGTATGATATAAAAATTAAGAATAGCCAAATATTAGCCATATATTTGTCCTGGTGACTCTCTGTGATTTATAAATACTCCCCAGGCTTTCAGAGATGCTTTTCCTTATTCATTTATCTGACTATTCCTCATTCATTCTAATACTGTGACACTGAAATAATTCTATGCAACTTCATTTCTGTTGCAAGCTATTTACTTATTAGTGCACACACATATCCCCGAAGGACAAAGTACTCAAACTGTACAACAAAATGCATAACTTTCTGAAACAAATCAGATCTATACATGTACTGCAGATAAAGCATCTGTTCAACAAAATAACAGGTGAAAACAATATAATTTTTTCTCCTCAGAGGGGATTAGAAATAGATTGTGAAACATCCATGAGACACATGAATGGTGAATGCCAGAGAGCAGAGAAAGGTGCCAACAACCTAAGCTCTTCTTTGTTCTTTTCCATTTACAAACTAGCAGGTACACATAAAAAACAGTCGTGAACGTTTGATTAGTTTTGATTTACACAAAGGTATCTGTTATATTTCTTTGAAGGGTGCTTGTTTATTTAGTGTTTTCACAATAGCAAAGCTAACAAAGACTATGCATTAGCTCAGCCTCGTGCTAAGCAAGGCTCTAAATAACATTATATTTTAAGGGGTGAAAACTCACCAGGTTTCCTCATGGTAGCTTTGTGGTTTTCTGTCTTGGCTCTCTAATATAGTGGGTAACAATATTCCCTGTTTCTTTCCAGTACAGGCTACAGATATTCATTAGAATTTTTGGAAATGTTTTGATTTAACTAAGTTGAAAATAAAAAAAACACTTGCCTTGCTTAATTTTACTTCATAACTATGTTTCCCAACTGAAGCACTGCAGAGTGTTTCATTCACTTCCACAAGCTCTTTGAAATAATTTTTTATTTCTGGAATCACTAATCTCGGATGAAAGGTCATAGAATACTAGTTGGCATAAAAATGCAGGTGACAGTGCGTTTGTCAAATGCAGAATTAGGACTTCACTAATAAGATTAAGTAAAGGAATAGTGTGTCAGAAATGTATGAAGAAATTAGTATAATTACATTTGAGGAAAATCTATGTGTAGTGTGAAGAATCAAAGAAAAATGTAGAGTCAACCTGAGCAGACAATTTTAACCACGAATAAAAAAGTTCAAGATTTTTGAAGAATATAAAAATAACACTCACATATCTTACATGTGGAATTAATACTATATGGGGATGCTATGTATAATGATAGTAGTCTTTAGACTTCTAACAGAAAGAAAGGGAAGAGAGTCAAATGCTATATCAACTTTTTAATAGATATCATTTGAGTATTTGGAAGCAGAATTATTCCATCAAGATAAAAGGTTAGTACTATAGGTTAAAAGCCTTTGCTTTTATATCTAGCACTGTTGATTAAGTCCAGAATTGTAACACAGGTGAGCAAGTTTCAAGATTTCAAATCTCCAGGCAGCCAGCAAGATCAATTTTCTCTGCTACTAAAATCAGTGAATTAGAAAATGTAATAGCTGCATATATAAATAGTTGGGTGCCATTAGTTGCCATCAGCACCTGCTACACCATAAATGCAGAAGGACCTGCATGGATTTTTGGACATCTGGAGTATTGCAGCATCCCTCTACCACCTGCAGAGAATATAAACCCTGAAGTATAGACCCCAAACAGGTGGAATCACACATTGCCTTAGCTGGCAGAGAAAACCTGGTTCAGAAACATTATTCTGTCAAGAATTTGAGATTTGTGACACTAAATAATGTTACAGCAGATGGAATTAGACCATGGAAAGCCTTGACTTGGTGAAATTTCCTGCTACTTTATGTGTCAGCCCATCTGGGTGAACCTCAGGCCCCTCTTCAAGTGAACGCCCGTTCATTTAAATCTCCAATTCAGCTGATCATAAGGATGGTAATTCATTTTGCCACTCATACAACACCCAATGAGAGAGAGCAAACCTTTTTCCTTTACAAGATGTGAGCTCTTCAGAAGTTCAAGTATTCCATTTTAATACTAACACTTGATATATGCATTGATCATTGAAAAGTGAAGGTGTCTACCCCCTCTTTCTAAACATCAAGAACAATCTACTTGAACTGGTCTTTGCCACACAAGAATATAAATTAATCTACTGCATACCTCTCAGAACTAAGAATAATTATTGCCACTCCTAAAAAAAAAGAAAATCTTCCACTTAATAAAGTACACTGGAGTCTTTGTATATATAGATAGCCTTAGTAAGCCTTTTGTAAATTACTGACATGAAGTTTGCCACTTTTTATGAGTAAACTTTAAAGAAAACTATCTTACTAGTGAATGACTTCATAGGTTACATCTGGACCTAACATCAAAGCCACACAAATTCTGTGTGACTGATGGTACCAGAACAAATGAATTGTAGATGCAATTCCACTGCAATCAGGATAAAACTGCTTAAACCTCAATATTTCATAGGTGTGTATTTTGATCTTTTCCCCTCATTTTTATTAGTCAAAGTTCTTTTTCATTTCCTTTTTCCAAATTCTTTATGCAGAAAAAACTCCCTTTGAAAATACAAGAGAGCATGGTTAGGTCACAAGTATTAATATTTGAAAAGTCAGCATCATATTATGGGTTTGAGTTTCTGTATGCATGGAAATATCCAAGTGCTTTAATATCAACATGAATATATGAGCAATCCCAAGCTCTTTTTTGGATAAGGGATATGTAAGGAATTAAAAATAATGACAAGACAGCAGTGAAATTAAATTATTTTTTGGCACAAGCCCTTACCATAAGGGATAATGAGGGAATTTCTATTCCAAGAGCATTTCTTACAGGAATTCACAGTGTGGAGTTAAGAGAGATTGAACACTTTACAAAGGAAATAATAGAGCAACCTAAGAAATTCAAGTGCAGTGAATCGCCACCATATGGTTCTTGTTCCAATGTTCTGGAAGAAATGAACTATGGAATAGCAAAGTTACTGAAGAGTAATTTAATGAACTTTAAAGTATCAGCACTTCTTGAGTTTAGAGGCCCTCTCATTTAACCTGAGGCTTCCACTGGAGACAAGAGAGATCTCAAAATACAGAGCCAGGGGAATAACTTTAGCCTGAAGAAGCTACTTGAGAGTCTAATTAAGCATAAAATAGTGTAATTATATTTTAATTGGTTCAAATTAGAGCAACTTGTGCAAGAAACAATAATGCCTTTGCAACCAATTACTTGTGTTTGAGTAAAGTTAAGAACAGTGGAGAGATGTGACCAACCAGCTCAATAAAAAGCCTGTGGCTTTCATTCACCCTGTGCACCAGCACAAGTACCTGCAGAGCCACAAAGAAAAATGCTACAGGTTTGCTACTTGTTTTTGTTTGGCTTTTTTTTGTTTGTTTGTTTTGGAAATGACAGATAATCAATCTTGAGTTAAACAATAAACAATAAAAAAAAGTAAATGAGTATTATATGTAGTTAATTTTCATATTCAAATATTTTCTGATCCATTTCAGTTACACCCACTCAATCAAGTGCACATTTATCTCATTTTGTACAGCAAACATCTGCCTAGGCAGAAGTGGGATGCATGGTCCAAACCAAACCTGTGACACTCTAAGGAACATCCTAGTTCAGTGTTTAAATGTATCAGCAGCAATCCATGGGATTTCCTGCAGATAATGGAATGTCTCCTCCAGGCCTCTTACTGCAACCTTTTATCCCTTTTCTCTAAATCTGAAGGTGCAAAGCATCAGCTCACCCTTACCGTGCCTCCCAATATCTTCCTGTGCAAATGAATTTTGCCTTTAACTCCCTGGTAGTAACCCATTTTATTCAGAGAAACCCTCAGCTATTTCAGCTCTCACTGCAAGGCTCTGGTTGGGGTTTAGCCCTTTACAATGTAATCAGCTTATGCTGTTGACATACTCCATAATTTCATAGACCTTGTGTGCATTGATATCAACTTATCAATAAAATACTTTAATCACAGGAGAAGTCTCAGAAATTGCTCTCTTAAATGTTTATTCTGCTCCATTAAACTATGCGGAGGGAGGGAGAAAATTACTTTGCAGCCAAAAAATTCATGAGGAGTTGAGTGATTGCAGTCTTCCAGAGGCAGCATGAAACAGGCAATTCAGCCTTTGCTTTCAATGGGAATGAATTAACTTACAAAGCTGGTCAGGTACATCTGTGATGTTGACAGGACCAACCTTCCAATTCCAGATTGTAGATGCTTGAAAACTCATCTGACAAAGTGATCTGGGTTGAGATCTCCCTCATCAATTATCAGCAAGGTGTTTAATATCCCCTGGAGGATGGATAAATGAGTTATCAGCCTTCTTCTTTCTCCAAAAATTTCAAAGATGATATTTTGAGCTTGACACTGGAATAGCACACTTTGAAATATTTGAAAATTATGCATTAGAGAGAGAGGGGGGAGGGAAAGCATTCTGAACTATGAGTTAATTTCCAGGGCTGATGAAATTAAAAAGGATGGAATTAATCTAAAGGAGACCAATCTGCTGCTGCTTGTTTTTATTGAAGACCCAGGAAAATAAATAGTCTTATGACTACCTTATGAAAAGTCTACTAAAACACCAGAAGCCAGGGAAAGGAGACCCTATAAAAACAGTACATAAAAAAGTTAAAGGGAGAAAGTGAAAACAAACCATTAAAAATATAAAATAGTAGAGATTTTTATTACAACAGTTGTAAAGGACTAGGGCAGGTGTGTGATTCAGGCTGCATAAAGCAAAAGTGTTTATATCAATGAAAGGCCTCTCATACACTGTTATTAAAAGTCTTTGTACCTGCACAGATTCAGTTACAAAAATGTTGGCAGTGGAAGGTTACTTAATTGCCTGAGAGCAATTCTGCTTTTAATAATACTCTTTGGAAGCTTCAATGGCACTAAACCTGCACCAGAAAAACAGCTCTGCTAATTTGGACCTACACCTTTCTAATTTTCTTTTACATATTTTGTGTGAGCATAACTCATATTAACTCGAAAGACAAAAACTTAATTTACTACACACTGTTAGGGACTGAGTAGAAGTGAGAGCTGTAACTTCCAGACATCTGGTTTTTAAATAGCCACTAAAAGCTTATATTGATCAACTTTGGGTGTATTGGAGTATTCTTCCTGATCTTAAAGGGCTGTTTAAAATGCATGTTAGCATGTCTGCCAGCAGCATAGTAAAATGAAGTAAGAAGAGAAACAAACTTTTTTTACACTGCAAGATAAAAGAACAAAACCACTGCAGCACTCTGCAAGATGAACCTGATAATTTGTATCTTTTGTACAATTTATAGATGTACCTGAAATACCTTCTAGAATTTCAATAACTTCACTGGCAGAATTACCCTTAGAGGGGAAATAAGAGAAGAATAAATATTCTTGAAGGACTGGTGACACTAGCTGGGGCAGAATTACAATGGCAGGAGAGAAACCCTAGCCCTACTGCAAATAAATAGTCAACTCCTACTGCTTCTGTTAATTTAATATAAAAACTCCATTCCAAAAGCATGAAAGGCAGCAGCATGGCACACCCTTGACAGAAAGAAGCCAATTTCCCTGTAAAAGTAGTGATTAGGGAAAAATACTCAGCATATAAAAACATTGCCTTTCATTGCAGTTTTGCATTGAAGGTTATGCAACATAATTCAAATATAACACTTAAATCCTCTCAAAAGAGCACAATGATCACTCAACTGTGTCTGTAGCCAACAGCAGCAAAAAGATCAGTGTGTTATAAATGTTACAAGTTTTTCTGTTGCTGAGAATTTGACCTATTGAACTTTCTTCTGGAAATCAAATGGCTATTTAAAACAAAAAATATTTTAAGGTTTAGTAGCAATTTCCAAAAATCAATAATCAAATTTATGCCCAAGACTGTATGTAATCTCATTAAAACTCCTTTTCTGCCCACATTGCTTTCCTGTACTTGGCTACAAATTAGCAAACCACAAAAACCACTACATCAAAATGAAGATCTGTGATCAAGCTATCAAAGTGAGCAGGTCCCAGGGCCTGCCAGGGAATTATCCAAGGCTGGGACTTGCCTGGCTGTCCTTCCATCACCCCTGACCCTTTGTCATCTGAGCTGAGCCACAGGAGCACAAACCCCAAAACACCCAGAGCTGGGGGCATGTTCAGTCTCCCCTCTCCAAGCCAAGGCTCACGAGCCACTGGCCACAAACTTCAAAATCCAGTCCAGTATTTCCCTTTCCATAAGGAAGCAGAGAGGAGGAGCACATGGTGAGCAGAAGGACATTATTCCTTCAGCCATCAATTATTCTGCCAGATGCTGCCCATAGTCCCTGGTTTTTTCCCTTCAAAAAGTGCAGGGCATCAGAAACCCTGGCCACGTTCTCTTTCTCTTAGTCATGGGGAAAAGGATTAAGATAAAAAATTGATTGAATTCTTCCTCATCTTAGCTCCACTGTATCCTCCTGTGCAGTACCACCTACCATATGACTTTCCCTGGGAACTGCCTTGGTAACCAGGAGCTGAAGTATTGTAGTATGAAAACAGAAATAACACCTCTATCAAAGATTCCATACAAGGAATGCCAGTTATTGACATCCATCTGCAGCTTTTCTAATACCTGGTCTAGAGATTTTTCACAGGACTCGACAGACAAAATTTACAACAGCTCCAGCAGCTGTAAGAAATATCAGATTGCCCTGGAGAGAATACAGTGCACATTTACAAACAGCACTGCTGCTGCTGGGTTGCACGGTTCACACCCAAACACACACACATTTATTATTGTTTCCCTTCAGCCAACACAATGCCTGGCTTTCTTCTGCTTTGTTTTGGGTTGGTTTTTTCCACCCTCAATGATGAAACAGCATAAATCAATGTCCCATAAGCATCATTGCACCCACTAAATGGCCAACAAGGAAGCTTTATCTGGAGAAAGACCCTTAAAAAGCATCCCTGTGAACCTCAGCTGAGAACTTGGTAGCTTTTTTACTATAAATGTTGCTCATTAAAACAACCAATTTGTTGAAATGAACGCTCATGGAGTTTATAAAAATATATATTTTTAATTTTCAGAATGTTTCATAAAAGTTGTAATATTTCTGATGGGTTTGAGTTCAGGCTTTAGAAATCAAAATTTTCAATGTTTTAGTTTGACTGTATAATTAAAAATAAAATAACTGCCTCACTAACCCCTCCCCTCAAAAAAAAACCAAAAAACAAAAAAAAACCAGTAAAAAAGACCAAATTTAAGTTCATGTTTTGACAGAGTTCAATAATCTTTTTCAGTTTTCTTACATAATGGAGAGGGTTTATTTTAAACTTAAGCATCTCCATTGTCAAAAGAAGTTTTAGTAAAAGTGAAAGTGCAGAGATGAAAGAAATAAAAGAAAATTGACTACCAATTTAAACCTCAAACTTCAAATTACTGACTGCAATACATAATACAGTTTAAGAATTTGAATTCCCTTCAAAAAATAGACACCTCAAGAAAACAAAGTAAAATCAGAACCATGAGCTGCTTTCAAGTGGGAAATGAGAATTAGGAAAACTGCAGTGATATTTTAGCAAAAATTAGATCGTCTGAGGAGGGAAGGGTTTGCAAACAGAATAATTTTGTGTCATTTGGGGATCATATGTCAGTGAGGAATTTTTTTGCAATTTAATGTAATATACCACACAATGTGACCCATATAACATTAACTAATCATCTTAGTTATTAAAATGAATAATTACAAATGTTAAACCAGTGGCCCTTGTCACTCATAAAGAGATAACTGGGTTTTTTCCAATCCCGACTGATGCTTACAAAGGTAAATCCAACACTGATTACACCAGAATTCTGGTCATTATTTTCGCTCCACAGAAAAGCCACTTTTGATGCACCTGGACAGAAAAGAGGTGTCTGAGCACCAGACTGGGGGCACTGACAGAGCAGGTGCAGGAATGTCTGGCCACAGAAAGTGACCTTGACCAAAACTAGAAAGGAAGAGGAGCATCAGCACTGCTGGCTGTGTGAGCAGTGGCACAAAGCAGCAGCAGGTGACCAGGAGGGGACACGTCAATTAGGGTGAGAAGTTCTGCACAGATGGGTTAGCAGAGTGCAGACACGTCAAAATCTGAGACACTGGCAGAACAACGTCTTTGTTTCAAGTACAACTTCAAGGCTTAGGAGCAAACTTTTCAAGTGTGGCTGGGAAGTGTTCCCTGTCACAGAGCCTCAGCAGCCTGCCTGCCCACCGGGGCGAGGCTGCTCCCACTGCCCGAGAGGCTCTGGCATGGGAAACACAAGGAGGAAACCTCTGCCACTGCAGAGCCAGAACGGGTGGCAGCAGCTGTGGGATACAGTTCAACCCCAATTATGAATTTAGGAATCAGAAATGGTAACAGCAAGATCAGAGCAGCTACAGTGAGATTTAAAAATCTGTCATAATTTGAATGAAAAAGAAAGCTTGGCTGTAAATATGCTATATTCTCAGACAATAACTTGTCACAGTGAAGGATAAATGCCTGAGGAAGCCCAGGAAGCAATTGTGTATGTGGGCATGGTCTCAGCAGGAACCAGTCTGAAGTCTCTTTGCCCTTCTTCTTTGGGTTCCATATGCTGCTCAAAGAACTGCTGAACAAAAATTATTGTAAGAATTTTAAAAAGCAGACTAGGAAGAAAGAAGACAGGGCCAAACTTCAAGGACAAAAAATATTTGACACGTAATGACAGAGCTTCATGTGATTTTTGGATTGCCCTCCTCTTTCAAACAGATATCTCATGACATGGCAGAAGGAATTAATACTTTGACTTCAATACAACAAAAAAAACCAGAATCATATACAATTCTAGAGATCAAAATTGAGGTTGGAAGGCAGTATTAATTTTGAAAGTCTATATAAAATTGTAAAGCAAGATTTGGGAATTATTCAGGGAGTGTTTTAGCAAGCTAAATACAATCCTTTTGCTAGGTAAACTAATATAACCTGTAATGTAGGGATTTATTCTATGCCATTTATAAGAAAGTTCACATTTATTTTTGAAAAAGTCTGAAAGAACTTTTCCTGATCTACTTTCTACTGTTAAGAGCTCTTTTTCTAAATGCATTGTTTGAAGTACGAGTACAAAGAATTAATGAGTTTTGCAATTAAGCATTTGCTTCCACATCCTGAGCATTATGTTCATTAGAGTTTGAGCCTGAATTTTTTTCTAAAAATGTGACACAAAACATGAAAAGAGTTTTAAAACTAGAGAGCCATGTTTTCAGCACTGATATAAACAGCACTGTTTTTACAGGTCTGATGACTGACCTCATGGATTGGTTTCACCCAGACCAGCCCACATCTCCCCCTTGGGAGGCAGCTCTCCCTGCCTGTCTGGTGTTGGACACACATTCACAGACCAGCACACGATCCTGCACACTCAACACAGCCTCAGCTACTGAGTTCTTCTGGTTTTTCCCACTGAATTTTCCATACATGGATTTCTGTGGATTGGATACACCTTAAAACCATAATTATCTTCTACACATAGTGATCATTATAAAATTATAATTTAGATATTTAAAGGTGCCTAAGGTGATTTGGCAAAAAAAATGCACCAAAATCAATCAAGAAGTACTCAAAAAGAATATGATTTTTAATGGATAGGTTATCAAAGATAGGTTAAAAATTCCAATATTTCATTTAAGAGCAAAGCAAAAAACATATTCTTCTGCTCAAGGGGAAAAAAATTAGTGCAGCCCTTTTAATAACAAACTACTGAGAAATTATGCATGATGTAAAAAAGAAAAATCATTCTTGTTGCCAGATATAAACTGACACTGGCCAAAGGCATTTGACAAAATGGAGGAGGGGAAAAGAGAAAAGCCTATTTTCAGATTCGTGGGTCAATTCCAATCAGTCACAATTCCTTTTAACAGCTTTTAAAAGGTTCTCTGCAATGATGGACAAAACCACTACAGGCTCATTATTTTTACTGTAGTAGAGTATGGATATTAAAATTTATGAGTAAAATAAAATTGTCCCCAGGCCATAGATCTCACATAAAATAGGTACTCATTCACTGGGTTCTTTTCATATTAATGAATGCAGAAAATACAAGTTAGGCTAAATTACAGGCATATAAATACAGCGAGATGGTTCAGATGGCACATAAAATGCAATGTTACACTCAAAATTATTTTTATTACTAGCGCAGAGCACAGATATACATTTCTTCATGTAGATTGTTTCCTCTTGCTTTTGTCTTTATGTTTGTACTAATTAATCTATATTTAAAATTTCATCAGATGGCACTGTAATTAGGAAAATGCTATTAATGTTTTTTTAAAGAAAATAATTTCCCATAATTCCCTGTTTGTATTGCATTCATAACTGGCTTTTGACAGCAGAGCACTTTAAATGCAAGTTCAGGTATTTTGGACATATTCAAATATAAAGAGAGTCATTCAAGACTAAATTGTATTTCACAACTCCAAGGTTTAGACTGCTATAATTTAGCTTTCTCAAAGAAATATAAAAGTTTTTAAAAAGTTCTTTCTCAAATTAAATCTTTATTCACATAGCTAGTGGCTAGGTAGATAAGGCAAACATTATACACATAAAGAAAGGTTAAAATTTCATTCCTCTCTAAGTAAATGTAGGTAGTTAATTCATTTCAGTTTCTTTTCTAAACTTCCTCTTAATGCTGTGTTTGTAACCCCTTTGGAGCTCCTGTCAAATGCTTCATTACAGGAAAGATTTTAACAGGTCAAGCTACCTTCAGTATAGTGTTTTAACTGGGTGTATGTCAGCTGTGTCAAATCTTAGCCTTAAATATACTTGTAGGCAAACAAAGCTGCTGCACAAGCAGTTGCAAGCTATTAGCTTTATGAAGACCTATAATTAAGACAAAGATTTCAAGGTGAAAATGGGTAAGACTGACATTAGAGCAATATATCACAGCTCTTTGAACTGCTTGACTCATTTTAGGTCCCCTCAAAGAAATTTTTACTTTTTCTTCCAAATGACTAGAGAATTTAGGAACATTCTAGCTGAGAAAAGAAAGCTTTTCACCACTCAAAAGCTTGCAAAGAAAAACTGCTTTGGAATTCAAAGGCTCATATGTTAGCACAAAAGTCTGCTTCATTCACAAAAAATATATTACTGTAAGTAATACAGCCTAGGAGCCATCTTACCTGGGAAAGGTACATGGACTAGTAGTGTGTGAAGAGAAATGTGCTCTTTCTTTTGATTTCATCAATCAATGGAGAAAATTAGGAAAAATATTAATTCCTGAAGAAAAAAATTACAATTCCTAAAAACTTCTGTTTGCTTTAAAAATTAAAGCAGAATCAACACTATTTTAAAAATATGTGCATGTCTGGAACCACCTCCAACTATTTCTGTACAATTTCGGGGGAGGGATTACAGCTTAGTTTGGTTTGGGGGTCTTTGCCTTTTTTTATTTTTATAAGAAAGAGAACACAATTAGTTTCAAATCAAGATCCAGCAGCTGAAAGTGAGACTTAGCTCTTCCAGCTGTGTACAAAAGCCAGAGCCCCTTTACACCTCAGCTTCAGAGCCAGGGTATGCTCCCAACAGATGCATTATTTTAAAACACACATACAAAGTGCTGCACACATCTCACTGAAACAATGCACATTTGAGACCCCACTATTAGATGTGTCCTAAGAGAAAACAGATGTGGGCTACCATGGGATAAAATGAGAAGAAAAAGAGTAAAATTTTATTTTGTTTTGTTTATCCAGTTGTTATGAGAAGTGTGGAAAAGAAAGGAGACATTAACAAGATAAAACAGCAGAAAGAAAGCAACAGAGCTAATAGCAATACTGTGTAATCTGTATATTCCTGTATGACTGGTACTGTATTATTAAATTGCAATATAGTTACATATCATAATATCAGTAATACTGACATAATAAAGGCAATGGTGGGGGAAAATACCTCTGTATTTTGTGTTTTGCTTCCAAGGACATTTTCTGAAAGACCACTCTTAAAGCTGTGTTCTCCCGTCGAGCAGATGGCATTCCTAGCAAGATGTCACCAGTGTACACAAGAGCTGTAAGAACTGCCCTCTGAGTAAACTGGCAGCCCTTATATTCCTTTTATATCTTGTTTACACTTGCAATTGTATCAAAATTACTCAGACTGAAAGGATTGCTCACAAATTTAAAAATTAATGTTATTGTGTAGGAATAAAATTTTGCTGCTTCACTGTAAGGACTGCTTGTCTAGAGGGATGGGGTTGGGCTTTATTTGGTTGGTTGTCCAAAGATGTTTGAAAATAATTAAAAGTTCCTTCATTTTCTAAATTATCAGGCTGCAAGGAGTTTTAACTTAGGCAACTGCAAAAAATTACTGAATTTACTACAAGAATTCTAATGAATTATTTCAGAAGAGCAAGGCAAACAGATCTTTTTGTATGTAGTCGCTCATTCAATCAAAACCCACCTAGAATATAACAGAAAACTAACTCTCCTTCCCAGAAAAACTCACACTCAAACTGTCCAGGGCAGAGAGAAGGGAGACGGCACCAGAAAAGAAATTCACTTCTATACACTCCCTAAAACAGTTAACCAGATAGATCAGCACCCCAGCCTGGACCTCAGGATGTGTTATCCCAGCTAACTACATCCCAGAGGAAAGCATGCCCATAACCAGACAGGAGGCAAGAGGTCTCCTGACCATGCAGGTAGAATCTAGCTGGTGCTGCAATCTGCCCAGCCACGGGAAGATGGGATTCAAGGAAGATTTTCGGGGCAAATCTTCAGAGTCCACCCTCTCCACCAGCACAGCCAGTCCAACCATGCCCACACTATTTTCCACAGAACAGGGGCTAGCAAATAGCTTCACCCCAGACATGCTCCAAAGGCAAAGCAGTTATGTACCTTCTTAGGGGGACTGGAAGATTTCTGTACGTTTGTACATTTCTGCAATTTTTGGATAGAAGTGCAAGCACTTTTATATTTAAAAGCCTATATTGCTTCTCTATCATCATAGGAAAAGAGTGGAAGGGTCTGGAATCAATCAAGAATTACAAACTGCATCTCCCCTATTTGATTATATGTCTTTGTTCTCTGCCTATTTTCAAATTTTTTCTGAGTACCTTTATTTTTACTAGATGAGCAATTACTTTTCTCTTTTTTTAATCACAACTGCACAATCCCTTTTACTTTTATCTTACCTTTCTTCACCTCTTCTTTGGTATCTTTTCACTTTATTCTGTTTCTTCCAATTAGTGGGAAAAAAACAACCTGCCAAGCTAAGAGGCAAGTAAAAGAAGAAAGAGCAAAGAAGAATGCTACAAATGTTTTTGCAGAGATAAAAAATGCATCATTAAAAATAAACCCCAGAAATTTTGATTTAATCACTCTGAAATACATAAAAATCCACCAACAGATCTATAAGCATTATTCCAAATACTGGATTGTTTTTTTTCATATTCTTCCCTTCCGTAGGCTTACTCTTTTTTCTTTTAAACCACCACTGACAGTCACTACGTTTCTCATGGAGATTGTTTTCAGACAGAAAATCTGAACCTTACAAGTCCATGAGAGAAAATACAAATCAGCTATACCAAGACCCCAAGACTGCTGTAAATATGAACAACCTTAGGCTTAAAGGACTCTGAAAAAATATCTAGCACTTATAAATAATAGAAAAGCTACAAAGCATCCTGAGAAATCATCTGGTCCATCTCACATCTCAAAATACATCAGACATGGAGACATTTGACACATCCTTTCCTACCTGCTTTGTTAAACCATGTGTGATGGATAACCCAGACTCTCCTGACTGATAGATTATCCCTGCAGACACAAAATTCCATTCATGTCTGAGACAGGCAGTGCAAGCCACAGCATGGATAACAAAAGTGGCACAGCAAGCCCTTCCAAAGTACAGCATAGCCTAGTCCTGAGACCAAAAGCTTCACAACCATGGCACTAATTGCTATGATCTATGCAAGTGCATGGACCCTTGGCCAGACTTGCTGCTATAACATCATGGACCAATGTCCCAGCCAACCTTCTGAAGGTTCTTGACCTTCTTTATTAGGTTAAGTATTCTATTTGAATTTTCAAATCAGATTTTCAAACCTGACATTATTTCTGCATCTCCCCTTCTGTTTCTGGCCCCTGGATTTTCTTGAAGTGCAGTACCAAAATCAGCAGTCCCATAGCTGGAAGTCTTACCAGCACTCAGATGAAAGAATTCCCTTTGCTCCTATCACAGCTTTCCTTCTCTAACACACAAGAGGAATCTATGGTTGCCTTTCTGTTACTAACATGAAGACAGAATTTACCATTAGAAAATTACTTCTCCCTACCCCAAGATACCTTTCAGAGATAAGGAAATAAAAATTAGAGAGAAAAGGAGAGAGAGACCCACATCAAATACTGCTTTTCTCTTCATTGAAAAACTGATCCATTGCATACCTATTCATGCATTATGAATGTCTAGATAAGCAGAAGGCTTTTCCTCCACAATTTAAGATAGAAGAAACAAGCTTAAGGCAGGTTGGTGCACTCAGCTGCTAAGCTATGCTTAGTTCCCAAACATTTTAGCAATTCAAAGCTCTCACCTTTTATAAAGGACTATGACTTCCAAGGTAACTGAGGGCTGAATGGAGACTGGGAGATTTTTATATGCTGTTTTTCAGTTCTAGTCCTGAGGAAGGCACATCTGCCAAAAACTCACAAATTCAAAGAGGGAAAAGCCTTGGAAAAATTATTTGCCTTCAACTTTACATATCCTGCATACAGACACAACTAACAATCTCAGAGAGAACACTAGCAATTTACATGAATTGCAAATATCCCACTTTTTAATAAATAAAAGATCAATACATCCTTTGAAATCATCCTTGCATCTTGTCTTTTGCTAACCCTTTACCCTTAGAAGCTGACATTACAAAATAGGGTAACTTCTATTTCATCATCTTGCATACAGAAAGGAAGCAGAATCTCTTTTTCATTATTATGGACAGTGGGACAGTGCAGCTTCCTAAACATTTAATAAAGCATGCTCTTTTCTTTCAGGCACAGTAAAAACATTTCAGCCTTTCTTTTGTTTCCTCCTGCTTTTCTTAGCATTTGTAAAGATTTATGAACACTGTTGCTAATGTACCTTATCCCTGAAGAAGCATGACCTTCAAGGCAGTTATGAAATGGAAGTCAGGAACTCCTCTGTACTCATTAGTTTTATTTTAAGTTAATATGTTGTGGCTCTCATTAGTAGCGGTTTGGTGTTCTTTCTAATTGTAGTTAACTACCTGAATACAACTGTTAAGGGGGTTTATTTCCATTACCTTTTACCATGAAGTTGTTCTTTCATAAGCAAACAAACAGATCATTCCTCATTTCTCAGAGCACATAGAGACTTTTCATATTTCCTGAGTGAGTGCACAGCTGGAACATCACTCACCAACCATCACAGACAGCAACACTGTAGTAAATTGGTATTAAATTATTCACCAAGCTCTGAGCAAAAGGAAGTTAAAATATCTTTCTGGAAAATGCTATTAATACCTAAGGAACCAGTCATATGAAGCAAAACCTGCTGAACACTTCTCTGTGTACATATCCAACAGATCTAACTAAAATATGATTGTTGTGTTTCAGCAAACAAAGCCCCAAGGTAGCCAAAAACTGAAAGTAAATGTTTTGGATACTGGCTATTTCTTTGGTTTTATAGGAAAGTTGTTAAACATACATACAGAGATACATCTATTTAAAGTGTTCAAATTGATATCCTCTGATTTTATGTAAAAATAAAAATTACTCCACTGCTTTTACCACTGCAGTACTAAAGCACTGTGAACCAGCTTTTTCCTCTCTTCTGCAGTATCAGAAAAATCCCTGAACCTTCAGCCACATCTCTACATCATAGGCCTGCTTTCAAACTTGCATCTCACAAAGGTACTGAACTGTTAAAAGCTCTGAAGTATTTTTAAAATCTACAAACATGCATCCAAGTATATGTTGCCTAAAATTACTACAGAAATAACAAAATTAGGACACCATATAAGATCACATAGATAATATTGCATTGCAGAACATAATTTAATAACCTCGTTTGAAATTGCAACAAGCTATTTTAATTTCTCTAGACACAATTTTTCCTTTTTAGTACTCTTTCATTCACAAGCATAAAGTCAATAGGAGAAGTATTACTGCCTCATCCCCTTAGTCCTCCATTCCTCTCATTTTGTTTCATAAGAAGAAGGTACCAGGTCCCCTCTCAGCCAAAATTTCACATGAAATAGGAGATACAAGAAAAGAGCAGCCAGTTTCCCCCTCCCTGTCCCCTCATGTAAGGGGGAATATTTATTCAGACTGTTATTCCTTGGCTCTCTGGATAACAAGACCTTCATTGCTCTCCTTTACCATGAGAGATGAGACTCATTTTCTGAGAAACTAATTTTGAAATGACTTGTAGCTGCAGTAATTTAAAGCAGGAAAAAAAAAATAAAGAAACCAAGGCAAAGTTATGAATAGGCATGTGGTAATTTCCATTTTCTCTTCAAGATAGATTCCTTTCTTATGTAATGTGAAAGAAAGAAACCAGAGCTCATTGCCACAGTGCAATACCAGCTAGGACTGAGAGCATCACGACTTTGCCCCAGCATCGACAGGGCAGAGACAATACTGCTTATTAGCACAAGTGAGATTCATTACCCTAACCAAAGCAGCAACATCCCTTCCTCATAAATCCACAGGTAATCTTACATTGTTATAGCTGCAGTGCCTGTGCTTCCTCTTTGTCACTTATAAAAATAGTTTTTATTACAGTCTATTCTGGGTGAAGGTCAAGTGAGAGAGACAGGATTGGAAAGTGAAGTCTTTAAAATGGAGACAGCACATAGTGCAGATTCCTTTAATACAAATTCTCCTGCCTGCAGTATAAGCCTTGACCTAGAAGGCCCCTGCATCTTGAGCATTTCAGGGCTTGAAATAATTTACTCTATATGCAAGAATTTATGAAAGATGTTTCTGACCTCAACTGCACAACCATTTGTTCTAATAGAGGGAGGTAGAATTATAGGCTGGTTTGGATTAAAAGATCCCAACCCTCTGCCATGGGCAGGGACACTTTCCATTTGTCCACATTGCTCACAGCCCCATCCAACCTGGCCTTGAACACTTCCAGGCATGGGGCACCCACAGCTTCTCTGAAAAACCTGTGCCAGAGCCTCCCCACCCTCTCTGGGAAGAATTTCTTCCTAATAGAGAATTGATATCCACCCTCCTTTGGTTCAAAGCCATTACCACTTGGATAGTTCTCCTTTAGAGAGAACACTACACTAGGGTTTGCTCTGTGATTGCCAGACTTTGTCTATTAAAGAATGGAAGAATGACTTGACAGGCTATGAAAGACAAAACCTTTCTCTATTGCAGTCCTATTGTTCAGTTTTCTAATTTACAGATCACAGTAGTAGAAAAGGTAATTCTATTCAAACACAAAGAAATGTGTTAAATTGTCTGAAAAAAAAATATTAAGTACTCTACAGAGAAAGGGAAAGAGGTGTCTGCTTGTCTTCTGAAATGCTACCTGCTTTTGAAATAGCCACGGAGGAATATTAAGTGAATCAATATAACCAGTACATTTATCTGAAAGAGTGGGGACAGCCAGGGTCATAATTATTACTGATGTGTTGCTAATATACGAAAAACAGCAAAAGGAAAATGTTGATTGATTGCTATGAATTTCTGGCAGCTGTAGCATTTGAAGCATGAAATACATTACCATTGTATTCTAATGTCTTTGATAATTTTTCAGAACTGATGCTTGTCTTCTGAGCAAGGCATATTATTTATTTACAAAGAAATCACTGGCTGTAAAAAATTAAACATGTAGGAAATAAGCTGACCTCCATTTATTCTGCAAAATGACATTACTTTGAAGGACAAAGGAAGAAATAACTTACACTGTTAGTGAATGATACAGGTCTAATTTCACATTCATTGTCCAAATACCTTTGCCCTTTACAGGTTATTAACTGTAACAAGCTCCTGGGTGAATTTATTACATCGTTACACAGCAACTATAGAATATTTCTAGTAGAAAAACCTACAGTGAAATAGCAGCTCTGTTAAAAGGAACATTTTTGAAATACAATGCCTGGCTTGTAAGAGTCATTAAATAAGTTTCTTCAGACCAAGTTTTCACATGTACCATAAAGGTTCTCAAATGCCATAGCTTTGACTGTGCTTACACATTTATGTCTTAACATTTTTTTGCTTACCCATATCATTCTCTATGTATAACTGTCCACTGAAGAAAGTAAAGCAAAGTATTTTATTCTTCTCTGACAATTTAATATTTGTTTCTGCTTGCACACAGGAATTATACTGAATACAAGATGGATAACAGAAACACAGTTATAGGGATTTAAGCATTCAGAGCTGAACTGATGGTTCTTTTCAAAAATTTCTGCAAGTATCTCAAAAGAAGGAAAAAGAATGGTAAGGGGAAGCATGACAAAGCCAGATGACCAGCAAGAGTAGGTGCTGCAGTCCTTGTCATACCTTAAGCAACAAAGATATAAAGAAATAGAAGCAGCTCCAGTTCCTTACACTCAGCAGGGTTAAATGCAGTGGTATTAATTTCAAATCAGCAGAATAACCTCCAGTTACAGAGACTTTTTTTACATTGATGAGGACTCTGCATTTGTTTCTATGGTTTGCAATACAAACAGATTCATGATTAGTGTAACAGAATATTTGAATTACCAAGCAATACAAATTTTATCCCAGTGCAAAACTAGCAATGTCTCTGTCAGGTTGTTAGCCTTATTGGCACTTAAAGCACATGTCTACCCTTATGGTACTGCTGACTAATCTTTGTATTCACATTATAGGTAATCCAGGCTCTTACACAGCCATTGTTCCTGACCTCTCCTGTACCAAAACTCAGAATTATCTGACCTGAAATTAATGGTGATTTTAACTGCTCTAATTGGAGTTCTTGCCCATTCTGTCTGCAAGAAGGGAAAATGCCTGTAAACCCTCATTGTCTGCCCATAGTTCTTCCACTATTGATAAGAATGGACAACTCCCACAATTTATGGTGAGGAAATCTGTATGGCTCATCTTTTTTGAGAAGAAAACAAAATGCCTCTGCAAGGCATTCACATAAATCCTGTACAGGCAGAAAAAAGTAAAACTGGTGATAGCACTGCTCACAAGGGCACAGCTTCTCTGTGTGGTTGCCAATACAGAGACCCTGCAAAGCACACGGGTCTGGAAAACCATCACCACAGCAAAGACAGGTCCAGGAGGGTAAAAAAAGCAACTCTTAGGGAAAGTAACAAGGCAAAAGCTCTGGATAATGCATATAACACCTACCATTCTTCAAGATCACCTTTAAGGGCTCTGGAGGGACAATGCAAAAGCCAGATATCTCAGATCTCCCCCTCGAATCCTCACTCTGTAATCAGCAGATTTGTTTCCAGTTTATGTGGTCTCTGATGGCACAATAACCACAGCAGCACTCATCTATGTCTAATTCACATGCCTCCACCTCACCACCCACTTACAGTGGTGTAAGAGAGACCTTGGGGTGGGATCCAGACTGTGGCTCCAATTCATGAACTCATATTTATATTTTAACCTTATTTGGTACATTCTGAATCTTGTTTAAACAGATGAGATTAGACTGTGAGGCTAAACAGACATGCACAAAAGAGACAGAAAAATGCTAATGCAAAATAGGTTTTTTCCAGAGGAAGACCCTTACACTTTGGCTTGGAGCACAGATGCAGGATAGCTAACATTAAGTTCATGGGTTTTTATCTGTTTCTTCTCACATCACCTGTGCTGCCTTTCTCCTCAGGAAACCTGATATGTGCCTAGGTAAAACAAATTCTATAAATTCAATGCTAACAGACTAAAATGGCAAGCTTCATTGTAATTAGTATTATAGCGTGATTTTCCATTCTAGCTTGACTAAGGCATTGCCCAGCCAGGATGGCTCCCTTGCAATAGGAAAACTTGGCAGTCATGCCATGACATCAAACAGTGAGGGCACCCAGCTGCTGGCACTGGCATACTGTGACACCTGGGACTTTCCCAGCCTCCTCACGCCTTGAAAATATTTCAGTAGCCACTGAAAATCCCCACCAAAGTCCTGTAGGACACAGAGCATCAAAGCTCGACGTGTACAACCTAGAGGAAGGAAACCACACTTTGCAGTAGTTCTGAGGCCTGACAAACAGCTTCCTCTGGCATAATAAAGATTTGCAAGGTATTTGCCTTCAGCATAGTCCCAGCCAGAGCCCCACAGGAAGCCAGAGCTGGTGTCTGCAAATCTCTTTCTGCTCCTTCAGAAGCTGCAATATCAAACCACATACCCAACATGTGAACACGATTTTACCTTCCACAGCCTAAAGGACCCTTAAACAAATTAAGCCAGCTGCTAAGAGGGCAATTTGTACTGAAAAGTGTATAAGAAACAGCAGGAAATCACAAGGAACAACTCTCATTTTCTACTAGGCTCCTGCCTTCCTCTCTTCAGAGGACAGACTGGAAAAAGCTTCACATCCAAATCACATCCCACCCTGGTTCTTGCTGGGAATTCTGGCAAAACCCTCTGGGAATAGGAAGATCTTGCAGGATTTATATTTGAAGCTGCCCTTGGTGCTTTGGGAGATCTGCAGAATAATATTCAGGAATTTTAATTCAAAGCTTCTTGATGTATTCAGGTCTAAATGAAAAAACACAAGATAAAAAACTGGGCTCACTTGACTTCACACACTGACTATAAGACAATTAGAATTTCATAAATAGTCCCATATTTTCCCGTTCTGATGTTCATGGGAAAACATGCCTAAAATTATGCATGCAGGATCACAAGGTTTATGACATTTTAAGCCAGAAGAATCAGTTAAAGAATTGAAAATTTTGGCAGCCAGCCTTCTCCAGGCACTGACCCCCCTACTTCAATAGCAACAGTAGATCCTTTAAATACAAACAGCCTAAAGCAAAAATTATATTTAGCATTTAATCAGAATATATTTTTGTTATTTCAGGCTGTAAGAGTATAGTAGAAATATAAAAGCATCATGTGTAGAGTTTTATTTTGCTGTTGTTTTGTGGTGGTTTTGTTTTGGCTTTTAAATGCTTAGTTGTTGTTGTGTTTTTTTAATCATAGAAAAAAGTTATAATTTCCAGGAAAGGTTTGATGCTTATTGCACTTGCTCTAATTTTACATCTCTGCAATGCCTCAAGGCATATCTACAATCTGCAAATTGTTCTGTAAGTGTGGAATAACTTTACCAAAGGCAGCAAACTGTAATTTACATCAGTGTAACTAAGAGCTAGGTATATCTGCTAGTTTTTAATGGACTATCCGGCTTCTTCTAAATGCTATTAAAATGACAAAGTAAAATAAACCAAAATGAAATGGAGAATTCCTCTGTCTCCATCTGCACATTACCAGCAGATATTCCATAAAATATATTTATCAGCACTGTGACCAGCTATAAAATGTCGTCAGTGCAGAATGTTTATGTACTGTAGCATAGTAAAATTGTCCCCCTGTTAACTCTAAATCAGCTTCTGAACAGGTATTGGTGCTTCTTTATCTGCAGGCTTGCGCAAAGGGAAATGTCATTTATGATGTCTGGAATATCATTTTTGCTATGAAGGATGTCACAGTTGAATTGCAACTTCTCATAAAGGTAAAAATTGCTGGATTTGGTGTTAATAAATCTTAGAGACAGATCACAGCATTATGTACCTTTTGCTTTTTTAAAAAGTGGTTAAATTTAAAGTGAACAGCTCAAGACCTGTAAACTTCAGTTTGATTAATACAGTGTGTCATCTGCATAGTGCAGCTAAAGGGATTCATGCTGTTACCTCATCAGATCTCACAAGAAGAGAGTGCCAGGACCTGTCACCATCAGTGTGTCCTCACCACACAGTCTGCGTGGCTGCCAGCTGCATCCAAACATCTGAATTAGTTTAGGCAAAATGCAAGGAAAAAGCAAAACCATAACCTATGCCACTGTCTCATCATTATTTTCTGACTCAACCAAAGTATATATCCAATACTGATCAAAGGGGAAAAAATACATTATAGGGTTCACTTTCTCCCTTCCCAAAGCAAAAAACGAAAGTATCAGAGATCAAAAAAAAATCCTCTACGTAACAAAATACCCTTTGTGATCCTGAACTGGTTTTTGGCAGCACTGTGTTTTCTCTGGCATTCTCCATTCTCTCACTGGGAAAACTAAACTTCAGCAGTAAAGAAAGCAATCTGTGTCATACAGTTGCATAAACACCAGCTTCACAAAACGAACAAGTTAAAATGCTCTTTAATGCCACACTGACAACAGAAAAACTTCCAGTAGCAGATCCAGATGCAAGCTGACACCTCAGTTTTCACAGTACATTGAACCCTCAAGGCTTTGTACCAATAATTCTTTGGGAAAGAAGAGTCAAGTTTTATAACTGAATAAAAATTTTCCCTTTATTTTGTATCAATTTGAACTAGCAATTATAAACAAATACTTTAACTATCATAACTATATCAAAACAGTAACAGAGCCTTAAATCTTAAAAACCTTGCCTTTTACAGTCAACTAAGGCTTTTAAGTACTAATATTCAGTCTTAGTAACCTTTCCTTCCCTCATTCCTACTTCCTAGAGATGAACAAGATCTTGTTATTCTTTCTTCCTCAGAGCCCTATGGATAGAAATTATTTTAACCTATATAATATCAAGTGTTTTTCTAGACTGGTATTATAGAGCTAGCTTCCCTTTCCATAGGACTGACAGAAAGCTCAGAGAATTATTCTATGCTGTTAGTATAGAGAGCCAGACACCTTTGATTTAAAGTGGAAGCTGGCATTTCAGAATTAACATCTTCCTTGAAAATAAGTTTACCATTGACAATACATCCATTTATTTCTGTGAAGGTTTTTTTTTGTTTGATCATAAAGTAATTTCAAATACAAAAAAAATTGTGTGTGTAATTGAAAACATTTCAAAAATAAAGTCAGAATTAGTCATATCACGTTTCCCTTTCTTTCCCAAAGCTTTGTTATGTATATATAGAACATACTGCAGTGCCTTGCATCAGAGTTGCACAAGTGAGATCTATTTTAGCTAGGAGGACAAGCTCTAACACAAAACTGCATAAACTAAGAGTAAAAGGGTTAGTAAATTTAGAAAACCTAGGCTTTTTTAAGGAAGCTAAACCAAGGCAGAGCTCTGAATTTTCAGAACCTTTAATCGCCTTTATTACCTTAGGTAAGAGCAGATACATGACCACAACTATTCCCATTATAGACTCAAGGCACAGCCCTGGGGTAATAGCAATTGTTCATAAAAAGTGAGCCTCCAGCACTTTCAAAAAAAAAAAACCCAAAACAACTTAAACTCCCCCTTAAAAACTCCAGTCAAACAAACAAAATATTGAGGGTATAGATACAAAAGACATGTACTTCAGAGCAACCATAATTACTTTCTTTTTGTAAATTTTCTGAGACTGGCCAAGTGGAAAGATGTCTTTTCTAGTTGAACAGAGCTATTTACTCCACTTTAAAGAAATTGCTTTATTTCTTTTTCAGTCTCACAAAGTAATCCGATGGCACCAGTCTAGCATTTTTTACTAAATTAAGAAGATAGTTTCCCACTTCTTTAGCACAGGAAATAGCATTTCTATGAACTGAACACTTCTACAGGACAATGGCAATAAGTATGCATGTCCCTCCTCCAGCAGGGGTCCTGGAGGCATATTTCCCAGCAAGAGGCTGCTCCTCCTGGCTCACAGGTTCTCCCAGGGACAAAGATGTCCCTGCTAAAGCAGCACTTGTTCCAGAGGGGCACAAGGGAAAGCATGGCAGATTCCCTGTCAGCCTGCCCGGTGTTCCCCATGCCTTTCTTTCTGTCCTGATTAAAATTTTATGTGACCTTTTCACAGCAAACACCACTCACTATGCCCAAGCAGGCAGAAATAACCAGCTGGTATTTCAAGGCATGATCTTCTCCCAAGAGCCTGACGTGGAGCACTCCCAGTTCTACAGCAGCACTCCAAGCAGCAGGAGGCTACTAAAGGAACGGGGGCACCACTTTTCCCCTTCACTGCTTTAGTTCACCTCATGTAAGTTTTCATATCATTCTGCTTTCTCTGGTCATGTGGATTTTTTCAGTGCTAATGGATTTTCCTTGGCCTTCAGGAAATTACCTGTGAAAGTCTCAGGCAGATTCCCCTCAAAGGCCTCTTGGCTGAACGAATGAAGCCAGAACAGTTCACAGTGTCACCAAGCTGACTGTACCAGATGTGACACAGCACAAAATGAGCACTAAGAGTTGCACCAACCAATTAGATAGTTATTACAAATTTTTAAAAAGATATCTTCCTCTGGCTACAGAGGTGTATTCTCTTCTGTAACTAATGAATGGATTACCATAATCACCTATTTTATAGGAAAGGATTTAATTTAGAAGCCATTCACAGGTAGACCAACACCTAATTTCTAGCTTGAATGTGGTTTATCTATTAATAAACTAATTAAAGTTAAGACACAAATGCTAATTTTGAGAACAGGAAGAATTACATAGGGAGAAGGAAAGCTGGATGCTGGTCAAAATGCTCAAGTAAATGTTAGCAGACTGAAAGCAATTCATTGTCAAGGTCTGTCATAAGTGTTTGTGGTGGAAAAACTACTTTCGTTTATTATTTTCATTTAGAAAAGTCTCATCTATCACATTTTCTGTCTTTCTTTTCTTAGAGGTACTCAAACTATGAGCAGTGATGCAGTTCAGAGCTTCATCACTCATAGTACCCTTCTGTGACCTTTTCAGCCACACCATTACACTGATTAATTAATCCAGAGCACAATAATGCAAAGGGAAGTATTAAGGCAGCCATATAAGGTCATAAAATAATTGGCATGCAAAGTGTTACATCTATCACTTGGGTTTTTGAATCTGATATCAGGATTCTTCAGATCTGCAAAGCACTGAGTTACATAACTGACTTATGCCCATATACACACAAATGACCATTGTTTGGGGGGCAGGGGGGCTTTAATTTAAAAAATCCCATTACCTGCAATGCCAGTCCAATGCCAAAATGCTTTGTGCTCATTCTAGAGGGAATCAAACATCCAGACATGAGCTAGCTCCCCTCACTCCATTCATGGCCAGCAACGATTTTCAGCCACATCAAAGTCATCAGCAATATGTTAAAATAGATTTTAAGATAAATTAATAAATAAAACTCATTGTGAAGAGTGGAAATCAGCTTTGTATTTATTCCAGGCCCTAGGTAGATCTGATGGATCTAAGCCTTTGCTGTATTTCAGCAGCACATTCAGAGAGTGCCCACAATTTCTCAGGCAAAGCAAGACATGCAGCTCTCTGAAGATTTCTTACGAGGTGTATCATAAGTCAGTTGCATTTACTTAACTAGCACATTTTCAGCAATGTTGAGCTTATGATCTCCATGATTAATAGCGATATGCTTACAAAATGCAAAGAAAGGAAATTAACTGCTCTGTCCCTGCAGAATAGCTGGCTTTACCAGATAATTAAGAAGTTCTGCATTTTTAGCTTATGATTAGCTGCAATCAAAAATATGATCTTTATTATGCTGCTTTTTTTCCATCAAGACTTCTGAAGTAGAAAATGAAGACAGCAAAGGAAAGAGCAGAGCAATCCAAGGAAATGAGTACATACAATGCAACAGAGCATAGTGACATCCTTGTCTATTCCAGAAAGAAGGTTTAAATATTGTAGCATTCCAACTACTTTTAATTGCACACAGAACTCTAAACAAAGACTGTTCTTCCAAATCAATCCTCCAGGAATCATTTTTCTGGTAAATTTTATAATCCACATAACATCTAAAGGCAACAGTTGATTGGGAGATAAGGTACAAATGGAAATAAGGTCAATAAAACAAATTTGAAACAAAATACTCTATGAAAGATTACTATTTGGACTGTACATGTTGTGTAGCAATTCTATGCTTAGATCTTTGCATTTTTCCTGTACTAAAGAACATCCTTCACTTCCAGATTTCAGCAATTCAGGTTGTTGAAGGTTAGTTCTTTTCAAAAAGCTATTGCTGCAAAATGCAGCTCACAGAGTACAATAGGGAATAAGCCTTTGTTATTGTTAATGTGTTTCTTGCTTCAGGGAAGACACTTAAAATTCTTAGTTCTCAAGCATTACTTAAATCGGTGACAAAAAGACATTTTAATTATTTTCAAGACTTGAACATAAGATTTTAGAATCTCTAAATGTAACATCTCTCTAGCTGGAGATATGCATTATTTAACCAGAACAATAGTTCTCATTAAAACTTAACTTAATTTTTCAGCTTTCTCAAAACATCTGCTACTCATGGGATCTGGTTTTGTAATTATAATAAACAAAATTTCTCTAGTGATGCTCCTTTAGTAGAAAAAGCAAGAGGTTTCTAGGACTTCTTCATAGCTTTGATAAACTAAACTTTATTGCAATATAAATAATTAGTAGATATTTGTTGCTGTTATTTTAAATCTGTTACTTTAAAAGCTGATGCCACAGCTCTTGACTTAGTTACCAGAATGTTATCATTTGAAACAAAACTCTGGCAATCATGTCTGTGCAGAGGTTTAATGAAAACAACTTATTTTCTAAGGCGTATTTTGAAATCAATACATGACAAGTCACAAGCATAATCTGAAAGCTGAACATGTGCCAGGAATGCAGATGATACAGATGTCAAAGCACTGAAAGATTTGGGGCAGTTTGCAATACTTTATAGCAAAACTATTTGAAAGGGATTAAATACTTTGGAAAGAGGCATCATAAGCACTTTTTACAGGTTTTGAGACTGATTTTCTGGATTAGCAGGTTTGTCAGCTTGCCAAAAATATAAAATACAAAATATTCTGTTGCTCTCATGAATGAGAGTGGTTGTGATCCCAACATAAAAGTTTCCAAAACATACAAGCCAGGCCTACTTTTTCACCCCAAAACAGATTTACAGAAAAAAATTACAGCTTTTACTTGTGAGTTTTGGATAACACTCTCTTTCTTTTTGCTAAGAATAGAAACCTAAAATCAGCATCCATGCTAGGGAAATAATAGGATAAGTGTGTAAACGTTTATTCTTAACAACAGATTTTCCACTGACAGTACATGTTGCCAGTTTCAATCAAGGTAACATTAAAAACCATCCAGATGATATTTCACCTACATAGTACCTGTACAGCCCAGGTAAACTGGCTGTGGAAAGGGACAGAAATAAGCAGATATTTGATATTCTGATAGGAAACACATCCACATGGCTACTGGCATATTCCAGTGCCTCTAGACTGAACCTTCAAGCACCACAAACCAGCTCACAGACTCGCATCTATATTGGGCAGAAATTTCCTATCATTATCTTTTAGTAAGAAATGAGTTTTGATGAAACAAGAAAGTGTTTTGCTAAAAATCTTCAAATACAAAGCTGATTGAACTTTCCAAGTGAAAGAACTTTTACCATATTTCCATTTCTTTTTTTTTTGACAGCATTTGAAACTGACTGCACATCCTTTAACCTTCTCAAATTGAGCGCCATCATTCCTTCATCTGTACTTTTCACTGGTAAATAAGGTTCCACCTGGGTTGTAGAAGTAGATGAGGAGGGCACAGTGGGACTGAAATCTTCCAACAGCCAATTGCCCTGAAATGTGCTCTGGTCTCTGAACACTCTGGACCCAAGCAGATAAGAAACCAGCTGAGGCAATAATCACCTTCTTTTTATTATTTTCTTCTATTATGCCTTTTATTTCCATCCTGGGTCTCATCCCCAAGACACAAATTAATTCTATTTATTTTCTATTTTATTTTATAGACAAACATGCTATTCAGATTCAAATACCTTCCTAAGGTGTTTTGGTAAATATCACATATGCCATATAGCAGTGTTAAACCAATGAACAGATTATATATAGGCTTTTTAAGTGGATTAACAGACACAAAACTATGACTAAAAGATAGCACTGTCTGCACTATACTGGTTAAAAAGGCACAGGTTTATATTTCCATAACTATCTGGGTCACAGAGGCTGTATCCACATAGTCTAAATCTTAGAAATGCTGCAGTCACATTAAGGGATAGGGTTGGAAAAAATCATGTTTCATTAGCAGATCCAGGGGACAAAAATAAAATGTATGTGCTGCCTGTGCAGCAGATGTGATGAACAGAAATGCTGCAGAAATTTTCATGTTTTGCACTGAAACAGAGCACTACTAGGGAACTCCTTCTGTTTGGCCTCCCCAACTCCTCCCACCAGGATCAGCCACCCCACCAGGAGAACTGAAAAGAAAAAGGTTAGGTGGTCACTTTGGGTTCCATTTAATCATTGCCTAGTCATTACCTCCAGTTCATCTCTTCCTTCCAGTAAAATCTCCATTAGCATAGCTGAACTGAAACCTCTCAAATCTTTAGAGCCTCCCCGAGGTCTAAAGGAGATGAAACACAGCAGAAAGAAATGCACAGGAGCTGCTTCTGGACCAGAAACATCACAGTGGGAGTTGAGGCAAGGAGTCCTCAAGAGCTGAGTGAGAACACCACTTTTGTTACGCCAATAGTTGGTACTGTCTATTTCTCTGCCTCAAGGGCTCCTGCCGCACATGTATTTCCTAAGTTGGAGACTTCCTAATCCTGTGATACTTTTCTCTAGTTTTTGTGTTGAGGTAAGTGAGCAAACCCTTAAAACTTGCTTGATCTGTGAAATGTAAATAGAGTTGCAATATACTACGTTTAAAATCTTCAGTCTATTTTTTTTTTTTTTTTTTTTTAGGTTTTAAGCTTTTTATATAAAAACATTTAAATCACTTGGAAGTTAAGCCAGGACTTGTTCTCCTGCCCCTAAACACATGTCTTTTTCTCCAGCAGCAGTCACAAATTTCCTCAGGATTCCCTGTGTAGAGCTATCAGAAAGCTGATTTTACCTGGGCAAACATGAAACCTGCTGCTGCCCTGGCAACATGAGGAGTGCAGGGACTGGCCCTGCACAGGGGAGAGAGAGATTGTCCTCTCCCAGAGCTGCACACCCAGTGACCAGTGCTGAGAGCTTTGAACACCTCCAGGATGCTCCAGTGCCCAAAGCTGTCACAGGGACTACAACGAGGTTTTTGGGAAGGCTGCCTAGAGGTCAATGAACAACCACCTTTTCTTGCAAGCCAATACATTAAAGATAAGGATTGTGTTTGTTTGTTCTATTTATCATTTGCTGAAAGCTGAGTAGATGGTAAATTATGTTTGTACGAAATTGTTATTAGCTGTTGAAAACTACTATTCGGGTTTTTTTCTTTAACAGCTTAAACCAATATTAAGGATAAAAACAGAATAAAAAATGGTTATGCATCCTTTCACATTCAAGTGAAGAAAATTATTTTGCACAGCAACTATTGAGATCAATTAAAATCCTTTACTTCAGATATAATTAACAAGCCTCACAAGCATAAAGTGATTTAATTTCCTGTATCAAACCAAATGCTGTTTTCTGTCAGTAAATGACTATTCTCTTACAGCAATACACATTAATAATTCATTGTTGCTGTATATTCAGACAGATGGGACTCAATGAAAACTTCTAATGAAAATCGCATTAACTTGCATCCAGCATGTAGAATCTTTAAAGGAATAATATTTTCTTAAATGCTAAGATTTCTCATTGCACAATTTCCTAATTAGAGTTAAATTGTTACATTACCAAAATAAACCACTCCTTACACTGGGTGGAAAACAAAAAAGCAATAATAAATAAAAACAAAGCCAAGGCCTACTCCTTCAATAAATAACCACAAAGTAATTTTATGAGAATTTATGCTTACTAATATTTATCTTTGGATTTGATTTAACTTTGATGAGGTTCCCTTAGCCTGGCAAGTGACATGCACGCTGCAAGATTTCACATTCTGGCACGGGAGAGTGGCAAAGGAGCACATGAGCCTCCCGGAGCCGCGTGCTGGGATCCCAGTCCCGACCGCCCCGCAGCGCGGAACCGGGCTGCAAGAGCCAAGGCACTGCAGCTCACAGAGAACCTGCCTGCTTCCCAGCACCTCCTTCTTTAGTTCCCCATTTCCTTTTAACATCTCAAAGGGTAGAAATAAAATGGGGGCAGTGTGTGTGTGAGAGAGATTACTCCAGTTCAATAAGGCTGAAAAAGACAGTGAGAAAGCAGGAATTTGTTGTCTGATCTTAGGTATACTGAAGTCAACAGGAGTTAATTGACCATAAATATTTTCATTTCAATGCTCCCTATAAAAGCAGCAGCACTACTGGCCTCTAATACTATAGTTTTAAAATTTTACTTGGAAAACCTTAGAAGACTTGCCAATGTAAGCAGCAAATAAGCATAACAATTCTACAGCAAAAAATAAAACCTCAATCTGTAATATGCCTATATTAACAGTCCCATTGTGATAAAAGCCCCCTCCTTTAGTTTTACAAGGGATATTCACCACAATGACACAACATGACACGGAAATAATTTTCTCTCCTAAACATTTTGCTGTTGTAGCTGGTACCATTTGTTCTTATTAAGCACATTCATACAAAGAATGAGTTCTGCTGTTGTTCTCTCTGTGTTTTCAAGACTGAGAGGTTGATGCTGCAAAGTGCTGGATAAACTGCTCCAAGGACATCCACAGCTCTAAATGCATGCACAGCCACTGCCAGGATTAAAGGAATTTCCCAGGTAAATGGTTGCATCTACATTATGATCCCTTGCTGGTGAGACAGCACACATTAAGTACATTATTAGAGCAAATACATAAAGCAGAGACTCTTATTTATGCAAATGGGATGAAAATATCACAATAGGATCCCCTTTCTCCCTGAGCAGTCAACAGAGATACCTGTAGCAAAAATATTCATGTTTATCTCCATTACCCAGGATGCCTCAATTCAACATTTTCAATCTACATCAAGTTCTTAAACTGCAAAAAGAAAAAACTTAAGGTAAATATTCTGCATTTGCAACAGACCAAAGAATGATTATTCACATTTCCATTACACCTTCCTTTGAAAGGGCAGGTTTTAGAACTCTAAAGGAAATTAGGTGAAATAAGTTATTTGAAACTGAGGGGAAAGGAGTGAAGAAGGAACAAATAGAGCTTTTAAGGATATGGTGAAAGTGCCAGCTGATATCACACAGCATTGTCTTTAAATAATATCCACACTGAATGCCAAAAAAATACCTTATTTCTGTGTGGTTCCTGACACGTGCTAAAACTCAAAACTTTATTGTATTGTGCTATGAGAATAAAGTGCCTTAGGAAACTACAAATTCTAAATGCACTTTTAAAAATTATTTTTTATACAAAATCCACAATGTCTCTCCTTTTAGATTTTTCTACATAACATAATATATTTATTGTAGTTTTGCAGCATGGCCCCTGAATTTCCTAACTGCTACTCTAGAAATAAGACTCAAAGATTTGAATATCCCATTTTAAACAAATGTTTGGTTCCTGGCTTTGAAAAATATGATACTCAATCTGTGCTTTTAAAGAAAGAGCTGTAGAGAATGTGTTGACATAAGTCTTCTGGATAAATTTTTCCTTCTCTAACAAGATTACCCATGTGTATTTTTCTGACAGGGACCAGAAACCACAAATAACTCCCTTTACATTGCTCCATCATAATGCAACCTCAGAAAGAACAATAAATTAAAAAATCTGCTTCCAAAAATTGAGTTGTTTGTTTCTTGGCTCTCCCAGATGGAAAACACTTTTGTTAAATCATTGCAAGTGAAATTAGGCAGCTTGCTACTGAAGCCTAGTCATTCATTAGCATTTTAAATTCCTGCAAAGGGACAAAATATTTGAGTATCTGACTGTCTGAATATTTAAAGATAATGTTTTCTGTTTATATGTAAATACATGAAATCTGTATCAGAAGTTAAAGAACAATGGGTAAAATTTCTGCTTTTTCAAAACTTCTTAGAGGTCATGATGTTATCTTAATTATTATTTTTTTCCCCTCATCCTTTTTATTATTTCAAGTCATACCTACCTTATAACTCTGCCCAAAACAAGACCTTTTTGCTTACCTTTGACATAGGTCTTGGTATTGTCTATAAATTAATATTTTTTTCCAACATACTGATCCAAAACAGATACAGACTCAGCTCAATTTTTACTATAGAGACTCAGCACATTCGTTCAACATTACACTACAAATATATACACAAAGAGACATGGAGAAGACAGAATTATGGATGACGGTGTCAATTGTTTACTAATAAAGTATAAGAACCTCTTTTCCTGGTCTAACAGCAGGAAATAAATTATTAAATCAATTAAGTGAATCTAATACTAGATTTTATCTGGTTAAATGAAGAGGCCTACCACAAGTGGTTAAGCATCCTAATGGATAATCTAAGGAAGAAAACCCAGTAACTATTCTGCTCTCTGTGCAATTACTACAAAGTAAATTTGCCAACTTTGGCAAAACTGATACAACAGAAAGATTTCAAAAACTTTCCCAGAATTTGACATCTTTGCCAGATCAGCTAAATCACAGGTTTCAGTGACTTTGGCATCTGACACCTGGGGACAAGCTAACCACTTATTTTCTATATTATTCTCCACTTTGTACTCCTAACTGAGGAAGGGAAAAATCTTTCAACATCACAGCCACGTGTGGCTTTTGCTGATGGGGTACAAGCCAATATGCTGTTACAAGTCAATTTTCTGCTATTTTTGCTGCTTTTATTACGGGAGAGGGTGTCCTACAAGAGAGAGGCAAAACACATCTCCAGCCATTTCAGGCCTGTGAGGCAGGAAATGGCAGACAGAGACTTTTGCCCTGCGTCCACTGCACCATTAAGATTGAGAGAAATGGTTGGCTACTGATTAGTCTCAAAATGTACCAGAAGTTGATCTGTAAACACTCCAGCTTCTACAAATTGACTGAGATTTCTAGGAGTGAAAGTGTGAACTGCAAGAAGGGTAGCACTCCTAATTAAACAAATAAAATCCCTTCTTGCCTTCAACTTCATAATTTATCAGGCTTTTGCTTGTAGCCTTTAAGATATGCATGCTTTAAAAAATATATCACAGCAACATCATAAACTGGTATCAATTGCTAGCAGTCTCCTGGAAGTATGAAATTGCAGAAAATGTATAGACAATAACACCACATATCACCTTCCTGCTCTGTGGGCAATCTTCATTTCAAGAGCTTCAAGAGCATGTTCAAAGCACCAATACCACAGGGCTAAGTACTAATAGCCCAGGCAGGCAGGCTCCCACCATGCTAATTAACTCACCTAGGGGTTCTAGCTACAGCCCACATGCACAATTTTAAAGCTTTTCTCTCCCCTCCTACTCCTTTGTCTAATATTTTTCACTATAATCACACTCAGGAAGAAAATTTTAAAGCTAAGAATGACAAGAGTGTCTTGCCTTAGCTAAAACTATATATTAAATAACAAAAGGCAAGGTTGAGAGGCATAGATACAGACAGGCTTTTGCCCTTCTAGCAACAAAAAACTAAGCTAAACTGTTGAAGGCTATTTGATGAGGAAAATGCATGCTTTCTGTTTTTTCTGGGTGAGAGTCCCAAGGATTTCCACAGCTCATTTTCTGTAGAGGTCAAATCCAAACCATGAAGTTTTCTCCAAACACACAGCTTTTTTACTGCAGCCATACACCACAGCCAGCTCCCTCCTACCCATCTACAGAAGACCAATCACCCCTGGGTACAGCTTAAGAGAAATGGCTGTAACAAGGACTTTGCACAGTAATAGCAGCAAAAGCTATCCCCAGAGTGTCCACAACAAAGCCTGGCTCAGATTTCCCTGTGCTCAAAATGTAATGCACAGCTTCCCTCCCCACTTTGTCATACAGGGGTGTGGAACTGGCCAACTTCACCAACCAGATGTGTCACAGTTGAGAGAGCCACGATACACAAAACATTATCTCACAATTTCAGGAGGCTGCAAGCATCTCCCCTTCTTGTTCTCTAGCCCAACCTTTCATCCCCTCACGTTGCTGCAGTGCCCCTGTGTGCCCTCTGCTCCCTTTGGGGGTTGCTCAGTGCCCCTGGGCACTCCATGGCTCATTGTGTCAGTGCTGCTCACCTGCTGCTCACAGCTGAGCCACTGGGGATGAGCTCCCACAGCCCCACCCCAATCACCACAAACTGTGTGCCTACATAGATAGGATATAACCCAGAAATGCACATTAATTTGCTAATCAGCCTTTTGGAGCAGATCAGAAGGCACAGCAGAAACCTTTAAGTTTTTAGGTATTATTTTTCCATATTCTGTAAGAGGAGAATTTCCATTTCTGTAATGCAAAAGAAAGAACGCATACAAATTCACTGGTGACAAGAAATAGATACCATAACTGCAGAAAAATCTTGATTTGAAAATTTAAATTAGCCTTAGAGGAATAATTCAAAACTCAAGGCTAAAGAGCTACTTTCATTTCCCCATGCTTTTTTTTTTTTTTCTTTCCTGCAACAAATACAACACAACTGCACATTTCAAAATGGTCAGAATTCATCAGTCAAGAGAGAATAAATTTTAAAAAAAAGTAGTCTCTCTTACCTCTGAGAAGCATTTCCTTTAGATTGCTTTGAGTTTCCTCCACATGAAGAGGCAACTGGCAGGTCTTTGTTGATGGATACTGACTACAGGTCATGTGAATCAGCACAGGTAAATCTCAGATTTTCAGTGCATCTTTCTTGTGCATCACAGAGTAGCAGACTATTGCACAACATCTGGGAAGTGGATTGGAAAATAATTCAAGATTAATAACTTTCATATCTTGCATTAGTGTTTCAAGTAAAATTGCCAACAATGGAATGACACTAATTATTACATAATCAACATTAGCCAGTGAGCCTAATTTGTGTGAAAGATAGTGGGGCTGAAGGCAAAGGGAGGCAATTTTAGTCAACCTCTAAATATGAACTTCAGGGAGCAGTTCATGCAAAAGCATTTGCTTTCCAGAATGCCAAGAGGCATCTCTCCTCTGTCTTTGATAACTCCAGTGCTGTAGATCACTCTAGGGTGGCTGGTAAAAGGCAAATAAAGAAAAGTTCAAGATCATTAACTCTATTATGGGATTTTAAATACAGTGTAGAAACCAAGATGGCAGTGGAAACAGTGCATCCTACTCAAACACATTCTTCTCCTAATATAGAAAAAAAAATACTTAGAGGTATTTTAATACCACATATTTCTACTTATTAAATATAGCATTTCATGTGTTAATACTATTGCTAAATTTCTGAAGATCAAAATTTAGCTCATTAGCACAAATCCATTTGCATTGTGTGTGAAGGAGCATGAACTCTTATAAATCATTCATGAAGGACACCTCTACATCTCTTCCCACAACTCCTTGGTATTATTTAGTTCTTTTCCAGATGTAAGGCTATAGTGTAGCCAAAGTCTCTGCTCATTAAGTATCTCAGTTCAGTTCCCAGCTAAGTTGATCCATTACATTAGGGGCCAAACACGCTGAAATTATACAAATATTTTCTTCTACTTAAATGGCAAAAAAGAAAAAATCCACCCTAAATAAAAAGTATCCCTGGCTCTGCATGCACACACAGAGTTTTGTTTTTAGTAGAACTTTTCTCAGAGAAGTTTTACATTCAAATTCATATGAAAGTAGAAAAAACAAACCAATGCAGACTGACCTAAAGTCAAATTAAAGAAAAAATTTTTGAAGGTTAGAATGGTTTTCCTGTTTATGATCACAAAATTAAATTGGCCACAAAAATCTCACGAATACCAAAATATAATTCAACTAAGTTATATATTTAAATAATAGGTAAAATCTAAAATTGTCACAGACTTTAAGGTGCAAAATATAGAAAACCCAATAAACTCACCTATAGTTAAAAGGAATCAGCTCCCAAAGAAAATTAACTAAGATGTTGCTATTTTCCTGCACCTTTAATTAATTTCCTAATTTACTTTGCTGAAAAATTACTGTTTATTAATGCAACATAAGTAACTAAACTTTTTTATCATAAAAAACATGAATTCAATTCTTTATTCTTTCTTCAGAGTCTTAAAATTTACCATTTTACTCATGGGAATTTTTACTTAAGTAAAATTAGAGTCCTTATTTATGTTGCTGTTCGATGATTTGTTACTGTATCTAGTTCAATTACAGCAGCGCATAATATTATGTTCTTATCAGGATTCTAGATTTTTTAAAGAAGAGATGGTTTAAAAAGTGAAACCAAGAATATAAAGAAATTCAGTGTATTTTCTTCTCCATATCCAGTTTCTATAACAGAATTATTGTCCAGCTGGAGCAACTTTATGACTCAATACATTTCAAAACCACTTTCAGAACACAGAAAAATAGTATTATAAAAAATAATTCATCCTCAAGTTTAATCTCACATCTAGAACATAACGGAATATTTAATACTTGTCAAGTCAACTCTGCAAAGTTACCTTACACTGTTCAGCTGTGGGAAAAATGGGAAACAAGGGCACATTTTCCCACCAGAGGGTAAAGACTATTTGTGTGTATATATATTTATATATCCTTCTTAAATCTGTTTTAAAAGCTTACAAAACCAAGCTGCAAACAACCCCCAGCCATGGCTTATTTGCTCCTCTGGAGCTGCTCTCTGAGCACACCTGACATTTGGAGGAATTCTGCTCCTGCTCCCAGGACATCTGTGCAGCCTCAAAGAGCAGCACACCCAACCTGGCACCCAGGAGACTCAACCCATTTTGATCAAATCAAATGTGCTGATATCAGCTGTTCTAGTATTTGGGAAAAAATATATATATTAGTGCCTTAGCAAGCATTAAATCAACCTACTAGAAAGTAATCCTTTGTCCCATAAGCAAACAATATAATTCAAAATGTAAAAGACGTGAGTCATAGTAATTCAACTTTAAGATTCTGTAATTCTTCTCCAGACAAGCTTGTTTCCTCAAGAGAACAAGTACCCTGAAATCCTGGCACAGTGGAGCACTTCAGCCAGCAATGAATCCTCAGCATAATATTAAAACCAAACACATCACACTAATCTAAGATATACACAAATGCATAATTTTATATATGCATAAATTTAACAAGAGTCCTATTTTCATTTTTTGGTGAAACCAAACAGTTATTTCCCATTCATTCTTTTTTTTTTTTTTTTTTTCTCTCTCTTTGCTAGCTGAAGAACATTTAAATAGACTCTGGCAGAGTTGCAGCCCCAGACAGGCTATTCTAGCAGAGGCACAAATCCTGTTGGTAGGACAGGCTGGGAATTAAAGCAATAATGTGCTTTTCTGCCATGGCTGGAGCCTTCATTTGGACAAGTGGTTGAGCAGGGCTGGCCACAATCCCCCCAGTCAGTTTGATTAGCTGTGACCCCACTTGCTCCCACAATCCCCTTTAGCAGCCTCTGGACATGGCAGAATCAGTGCCTGGGAGATTAGGAACACTGGGCTTCTGTTTCAGGAGGGGTGAAAATGGTTATTTGCAGAATGAAGTCATACTAGCTAGTAAAGGTAATACCACTGACCTCTGCTCTGTTCAAGGGCGCATTAATAATTAAAACATAAAATCTTTGTCAGTGTCTGCTTAAACACAGGCATCTAAATCCCATTTAGGCACCCAGTAAGAAGCTTGCTGTTAAAAGGCATCTGTTTACTACCTTTCACAGTACTTTTCACTGACCTCTCATTTCCATGCATTTCCTTACCTTAAGAATTGTTTTCTTTTAATTCAGTGATTTACAGGAGAACCTTTCTGTGCATTAAAGTGTCTATTCTTATTAGCAAAACTAAAAGGGGATTGTAAGTCACTGCTACTGCAACAGCGTATCAAAAAAATCAGAACGGAGGAAAAACAAAACAAAAAAATACAGTTTCTCAAGATCGCTGTATACCTAAAACCACCTCCACAAATGGAATTTATCAAAAGGTCAGACTTAAAAAGCAGCAATTCATAAATACTAATTACCACCTTGCTAGTGATTGCATGATAACATTTACTGCTGCATAATTGAATAGCAGAATTTAAAAAAACAGAGAGCGTGGGTAGATTTAATAATTAATTCCTCCCACACTAATCAGTTTGTGACTATTTCTTATAATAAGCACAATTATATATTCGTGGTTCCTTTTTCTTTATTTTTTCTTTCTGAGTAACAAACTATGAGTCTTTCTAAAACTAAAGGGAAGGGGAACCATTGCAAATAACAGTAAATAAAATTTTTAATGGTTATAAATTTCTAAATATTTTAATTGTGTCTATGTTTTGCTTCATTGCTGAATATTACCATGATTTTTTGTTTAACAAAACATTAGTTCTTGTAAATTATTCCACTAGAATTAGATCACCTTCCCTCAAGCCTTCTTCCTAAACTGCACATCTGCAATCCAGTGCATTTATTTATGTGTTATTATACACATAACAGCCACCATCCTCTATCCCCTGCTATCCCAACAGATGGGTTGTGGTTAAGGACAGTTCATCTCCAGTGCTCAGGTGTGAGCAGACAGAGATGTCTGTGCTGACCCCAGCACAGCTTGGGTCTGTCAGGGTGTAATTACCCGGATTACTGCTGGTTCCCAGGCAGCCACAGTGAGCTCACTCGTGCTTTCACTGTGCAAGGGATAAACACAGCTAAAAGCACAAGAGCATCTGCCAGAAACGTGGCAGGAGATGGTGCTGAAAATCACACATGGGTCTAGTGACTTGGGGTATTATGAGCACAACATACCACACTAACAGCTGGCTGTAGGGGAAGTGGCAAAATATCAAGTCAAATATAATATTTTTATTATTTAATTTTAAAATTTCAGCCAAACTTCATCTTTACACAATATTTTGTTAGAACAATATATTCTGCAGTCCTATGCTGGAACAATGTTAATAGAAAAATCCCAGCAGCAAGGCACACAATCCTCTGTAGGCAACATGGAGACCAAATTGCTACAGCACTTGTCAGAACGCACAAAAAATATCCACGATTATGACACAGTTCTCCTGAGTTTCAGTCCTCCTGAAACAGGTAGGCTTCATCCATGGAAAAGAAGATTGATATTTTTTACTGTAAATATATAGAGAAAAACACAATGAACAAAAACCAGCCGCTGCTCCCCAAGTTTCCAAAACACTTCCAAGAACTGAAGAGTAACATTCTCCAGCTAACACTCACCAAACACAGACAAACCTTTCCAAATACCCTTGTCTCCCAGACTTCAGAAAACACCCAAAGAGAAGTCACAGTGGGAGAGGAGCAGCACCTGGCCCACAAAGCCCAGGTAAGAAATCCAAACCTTGCAGTGATGTGTGTTTAACTGACATGAAATAAAACCTGCAGGAGCACAGGGCTCAATAAAATTCTTTGCACCAGATCCATTCCTCAGTGAGAACCAGCCACCAATCCTACTTAGCCCCAGAATGTTTGGCACTAAGATTTTCTTCTCTCCAATGCAAGAAACAGAATCACAAAACATAGGCATGACCCATTCAAGGGCAGCTGAAAGTCTGAAGCAGCAGAGTTCTGAAGCTGCACCCACCAGCCAGAATCAGCTCTGCAGGCCCCTGGGAAGGCACCAGTCGTGTTCTGGACTGTGTTCCATATCTCACAGGTGTGAAATAATGAGATAAAGGGGCTGCAGACACCTCTGGCAGAAAACACACTGGAAAGGAAGCCCTTCCAAAACCACTTTGTTTCTTCTAAGTTCAGATAAGAAGATGTTGGTTGCAAGGGAAAATTGACATGAAGAAGGCTCTCTTCCATGGTAAAATAAAACATGAATTTTTAGGCAGATCCCCATCAAGCTGTTTCTCTATCCATGCCCTGCAGACTTATCCTAGTGAATCTGGCTAAAATCTAACAGAAAAAAAAAAAAGCTGTTGTATAGAAAAGCAATAAAATCACTTTTGTTTTACCTACAACACTCAAATATAGCAATGCTACATTCCATACAGGCTATACAATTGAAAAAGCAAAACTAGCCCAGCGACACTGGACAACAAGTCACAATTACAGAGTTGTCTAATTTAGTTACTTTGATTGTGGGCAGAGGCATGACAGAATTTTTCAGTTTTGGAGGGTTTGTTGGGTTTATGTTGTTTGGGATTTTTATAAAAATCTTTTATTTTAAAAAAATTAATGCATCTCTCCTTCAGAAATTTTATTCTATAGAAGGCACCATATCTGGCATAATACATATTTTCTACCTTGAATTTCACCTTCATGACATGTAACATTAATACATCATTAAAGTGACAGCCATTCCCAATGATGTATTAATTTACCAGTTCATATCAGATTATCCTAGAAAATATGATGCAGAACAGATGAAACTGCAGAGAGGTACTCTGACAAAGAATGACTGTCAAGATTGGTTCAAATAACAGAGAGGGTAGAATATAATCTAGAAACAAAATAGTGGCACAGCTTTTAAGTACCTGGAAATTGAGAAGTTAAACACAGCAGTGCAGGGGGGCAAAACCAGAGGTGCAGCTCTGAAACAGCATTTTACACGCATCATTAAACATCTTTCATCTCTCCCATCTTCCTCTTCCTGATAACACTTGATTACTGAGTTGGGAGGGTCTGAAATTTGGAGCTTTTTTTTTCCTTCTTTGTTTAGTTTTAAAAGTGGTTATTAGCAGAGCCTCTGGCAGCCTTTGCAGAGCTGAGTCAGGCCATTCTCGTGGCAATGCTGTTATCCCCCTGGCTTAGCACAGCAGCACAGGGCTCAGGAGGAAGAACAGAGCAAGGATTATTATTGGTGGGAGCGTGTGTGGCGTGGGGTACAAGGCACAGCTGTGGGATCATGCAGATAGAGTCCATGAAGGAGATTGCAGCCAGTGAGGCAAGATGCTGAAAGGTGACTTCACACATTTAGGGTGATGTTATCATGGGCTGCAACAAACACTTGTCACAGCCTTAGCACAACCTCTTGGGTGTTTCCTAGATCCTTTTAAATCATGCTAATTTATTGGAAGGTCTTTTTATAGAGTTCAAAGTTCATTTGCAAGAAGAAGGAGAAATGGCTGTCTAAATACCATTATAGAGCACAAGGATTATTATACAAAATTTAAGTTTCTCTACTGGACAGAAAGCAGTCTTTGAGGAAGGACTTTTTCTGTCAGCAACTTCAAAGTGCTCTTTTTTTTTTTTTTAATTGCCTCACAGTGATTACCTTGAATATTTTGATCAAAGAATCCCTATAAATATTCCTCAACACTGAGTAACACAATGATGAAAAACTACCTATTCACCCTTAATACAGGGCAGAGAAACAGCAGTTCATCCCACTGCAGTGAAACCATTAGGGGGAAAAAGAATTTTTCATGTGGGACTTAGAGATGAAGGAAGATTGCACACAGCCCTCAGAGCAGCTCCACTGTGCCCTGCTAAGGCCCTTTGTCCAAATCTGCCAGGAAAGACGCTCACCACACCAGGAACGAGCTGGATTTCTGGGTCAGAGCACAGGGCCTCAGGTTTTACATGACACAGCCTCCAGCACAGGGGCAGAGCAGAGATTGTACTGTGGGAGAAGGATGAGCAACAACTCCTGTCTTTGCTAATCCCAGCTGAAGTCATTGCTTGACCTAACACCACATATCAGCTACTCACCTCCTCCATGGAGGCTCATTTCCTCCATGGAATTCAACCACTAAACCAAAGCTTGCTGGCTTTGGGGAATGTGCTGCTCTGTAGTGGTTTGTTGGGTTTTTTCACTCCCTTCCCTGGAAGTGATCCATTATTTCAGCAGATGTGAATCCCATCAAACCACAGCTTCACAAAAACAATTTAGGAGAGTACATAAACTCATAGAAACATCTCCAAAATTAGTTTGCAACTTCTATTTGACTAGAGGAGGAAGGAACTAACCGAGTTTGACAAGACAAGGAGCAAGCTGAGTGACCCTGAAATGGGTCGCAGTACCACAGGCATTCCAAGTCCTCACTAACCCTAACTAAAGATACACAACTCACATTCAGACCACCTGCAGCAGATTCACTTGCTGCTGGGCCATGATCATTACTTTAAAAGTTCATCAGGAGCAGAAGAGGAACTGGAGGAGGTAAAAGCACAAAGGTGTTCAAGCAAGCACACGAGGGGAAACAGCAGTACAGTCATTAATATTTCACTCTTCCATGAAGAAATGTTATAGTGACTTTTCCTGGTAATTCATAAAATCATGTGAGACCTTTGGTAGAAGAAATATAGCTGTGAAGAATTCTGCTAAAGTGAGAAAGCAATATGGGAAATTTTGGTTTGCTATTTTATATGTTTGCTAAAAAAAAGGTTAGATAACTATATTTCAATGTCTATACCATAATGGCAACAATTCAGATTTACAGAATGGGAAAAAAACCCGTAAGTACTGGTTGGTTTTATTGAAGCTCCCATAATTTCTACAAATAGGCTAGTACTTATTTCAAAATCTCTCTTCCATCCTCTGGAAACACATTATCTTTTCTGAATTTCTTCAATCTTGCACTGCTATTTAAAAAGAAATGTATCTAAATACTCAGGCTTAAGAAGCTTGAAATTTGTGTAGTTTGCTACAAAAATTTCGACTAGAATTTGAGTTAAAAATCACTGTTCTTTTGTTCAGCAGATAACCCCTCAAACATTTCACAGCCCAAATAAACCTTCCTCCTTAAGAATGCATGAAAGATCAGTTTAGTGAATATGGCAGACACAAGCAAAAGAGTACCTATATGCTGCCAGTGATTAAGCAAAGTGTTTTCAAACTGGAATGGATGAGGGGGCCTATTTAATATTGGGACTGCTTTCTGACAGTCTTAATTTACACATCAAAAGAGAAATACACTCTAAGATTTTGTCACCGTAATGGTTTTGCTATTACATTAACTAGCAATTACTACACAATGCCATGCAAGCTGACTAGGCTTTAAATGCCAAGTCCCAATTTTGAAACCTCCTTAGGCTGTTATTTCAACGTCTTCTACACTTTGAAGGGAGAAAATTACAAAGGTTACAATTGCATGGATTAATAATGGCTAAAAATTCCTACAAACGCTGTTTTCTAGCCTCTGTGCAAGGAAACAGAAAAATATCAGTTCTGGGTTTGCCTTTGCTCTGTTCTAGTCAGTATTTGAAATGTAAAGCACAGCAGTGGAAGCTGTAGACATGTTCTCTTCCTGTTCTTCCCCTGGGAAAGTGCTGGGTTACTCTGGGACAACAAATGTTTGCATTTGAGCACCTTTACAATAGCACATTGTACAGGATGTCCTTGGTTGAGACAAGGGAGAAAGCATTTTCTTTTTTTCTATTTTTTCATTTTTGTCTCTCACAGCTATGAGGTATTGCTGACCTACACCCAGTGTATATTTTGTTTGTTTTCCACAACAACTACATTATGAACTGGCCAACTGCAAATATTCAGCTCTGATTTGCTGATTGTTTCATCCAAAGGTTCTGGCACAGATGGATTCTCCTTCATTTACTTTGATTTGTCCTTTCCATGCTCTGGTTCAACTCTCCCACTGAACACCTCTAGAGCACTGAATTAATACATCACTAGGCAGACCCTCACCTGGTACAAATCAGAGATCCACTGTAATTTGCTTTAATAGAAATGAACAGATCATGTCTCTGTTAAGGAAAGCAATAAGCATCTGGGCATGGCTTTCTCTGCAGTAGCATTTGATACCCGATATCTTTCCTTGCAATCACCTCATTTTCTGTTCTGCAGTTGTTCAAGTTCTTTTTAATGTGAAGCCAGTGTGTTAAGGTGCATAAGGCAAATTCTTCAATACAATAGGAGAGGCCTCCTAAAATAGAGGCAACACTTAGAGCTATGCAGCCAGGTAACACAGCTTCGTAATTAATCCTTCAAACAAAATTCCAAAGGGTTGACATTGATTTTGGTGGATGCATTTTCCAGGCTACATGATGAAATCAAGTTGGCTTGTAGTAACTTTGAAACAGAACATAGCTTCAAGAGTCCCTTTATAAGACAGTAAGACCAAAAGACCCTTCTGAATAATGGAACAGTCCCTTCTTAGTATAAACAATTGGAGGTTTTTTCCAAGTATTTGTTGACTACATTACTTTTTTCTCTTCCTGAAAATTGAAAAAAATAAAAAGTCAGCTTTCAGAGACAGTTAATTGTTCCTTTAAATTGACTATAAAAGAATTCTTGTAAGGCAAGAGAACATTTCCCTTCATTTTTAGCTACTAAAAACATGACTTTCACAAAAAAAAAAAGAAGGAGATGATGTATCCATAAAAGGAGCAAAGACCTATATTGATAACCATCTGCTTTTGGATTTGCCACTAAGTGACTACAGATATATATTTAAAAATTACACAAAGCATGCTGGAATGAGTTAAGCCTTTTACTAGGAGATCAAATTACTTATTTACTTTATCTTTCACCTTAACCTTTAATCCTAGAAGAGGAATCTGTTTAACCTAATGATGCTATTCAACTGGGCCTTAAATTTCTTTAATTATTAATTTCCTGTAAACAAAGATTCCAGGCATCTATCAAGTCCACAAACATGAAGAAGAAAAGAGATCACTAATTCATTTTATACCAGTTGAAAGTTTCTTCTACTCCTCCACTGCTGTGCTGCCAGAACCTGATGTTCAGGAAGCAAACCAGATGCCAAATTTAGTAAAAAATAAACTGCCACACCTTAGCAAAATAATCGTATTTATGAGCAGTTCTCACTAAAGCTACTGAGAGGTGCAAGGCACTTCTGTGCTGCTGGTCCTGTTCCTGCGAGAGCCCCAGGGTGCTGAGCCAGCTGTGCACCCACATCTCAGTTGTGCCCTGACCTTGGTGGCAGGGCTGCAATCACAGCTGCAAAGCACCAGCCAAGTCACAAATAAATCTGCTCCTGCCAATGGTCTCTCTGCTGCTTTGGGTAAGGGAAAAAAAGAAAAAGCAGTGACAAAAACAAAGAGAGCAATATCTTCATTCTAAACGAGACAATGGGAGTGTGAGCGCTAGAGGTGCTAAGTACTTCATGAAATACAGCCCTGTGGTGTCTGCAGGCATGGATCATGAACAGATGAGATTTAGGAATTCAGTCGTCTACATTCATTCTCTTCATTATTTTTATTTTAAAAGCTGTAGATTGTCATATTTATGATTTCATTGTGCTTTAATTCACTTATGCTTTAATAAGTGAAAAGGGTTTTGGGGGTTGGGAGTGGGGAAATAAGTTGTAGTTATAGTTTTAAATCATTTATTCCCCAGTTAAATCCAAGCTATTTTAATGATTTATCAAACATTCTGCAGTAGTTGTATTAACAGAGACCAGAAGAAATTAATGATTAGGTGATAATAGCTGGAGATCCTATCACTGTTACTCAGCTAAATTGATTTTCTCAGAATAGCTAAATAAAAAAAATTAAAAGCTACATGACAAATTGCAAAATTTTGTTGTTGAGCACGCTACATACTGCTAAATCCCAGAGGGAAACAAAATTTAAAACTATTTTTTCCTAATTCTTAAAACATCAGAACACATTTTTGTTTTTATAAAACTCTTCTACAAGACAGGACTTTCCTCTTCAGTGTAATTTGTATTGCTTTAGTTGAAATTCTTTCCCTTTCTAAGTCTCCCTGACACAGCTAACACTAAATTCTGTATTCACATTAGAATGAAGCTCGCATGTTCTATGCATGTCTTACCCCTAGTGCTTCCCTCTGCTAACCCAGCTCTCTGAGATGCCTTCAAGCCATTCATTCCCCTGTGCAGTAAAGGCCAGCTCCCCATCATTGTCCATAAATGTCTCTCCCAGCGAGGCCAAGCAGCAGAGCAGCGCCAGGACCGCGGTGCCAGGGCAGTGCCGGTGCCACGTGCAGGAGGTGCTGGGCCATGGCAGAGCCTGGCACTGCAGCCCTGCACAGAACCACCCCAGAACACCAATGCTGCTCCCCACTGCTCCCTGGAGCCTCCTCCTGAGTTGCCTTCCCTGGAGCTGGGGCAGAGCAGCTAGACAGCCACACCTTGTGCAGCCCAGCCCAGCCCAGGTTGCCTCGCTGCACCTCCAGCTGGCCACACATCCCCTTCTGCCTGCCCCTGCACACGGGGGAGCAGAGAATAAAACCCATCCCATCCCCCTTGAATGCTGTCAGCCCACCTTAGAGTTACAGCTGCACCAGAAATCTAAACTGGGGGAATAACACCTCTTAGAAACCAAAAGATTCTGAAAGCCCTGCCATTTAGGGAAAAAAAATGTTCATTTACCAGGCTTAGCATCAAGTCAGAGGTTGCTCCCTGAATAATTACTGTCATAAGAACTTCTTAACCTCCAATTAAAAAGAAATCTCACAGATGAAATTAGCCAGCTGCAGATGAATAGTCTTCTGAAAGACTTTTAAAAAATCTGAAAAGACTGCTCCTTATGCTTTCTTCACAAAGATCTGGCCACTAATAACTTGCTTAGTTCAACAGACTATGGAAATTACTTGCTTAGTTCAACGGACTATGGAAATTTTTTTAAATGGAAAATGGAAACCAAACTTCTCCAAGTTTATTATAGCCCATTTATATTCAAGACTGTAAGTTCTCATATTCCATCTGCAGTAAATTACCAGCCAAGCAATTTGATAAATCTTCACATAGCTCTTGATCTTAGCATGGGTATCTCCATTCTAACTCAGGCACGTGTCCAAGACCCAGTATGCATTCCTGCAGACCTGCTAAATGATAAATACAGACTAGTCCAATGCCATAAAGCATTTCAAATGTCTCACAGAAAGTCAAGTTATAAATTCACATAAGGAAAATAATTCTCAGAACAACTACATTGAAGCGCAGTCAACACTTAGCATCTGAAATGCAGAGCACAGAAGTTTAAGGCAGGTCAGAATTCCTGGTGCTGCCTGTTGAAATGCAGCACAGGGGGTGGGACCAGCACAGCACAGCACAGCATTTTCCATTGTGCCTAATGAATTTTTGGCCTTGCAACCATTCAAACAGCTCCAAAGCAGAGTGCTGCAATAAGAATGTAGCTGTTGGGAAGTCAGCACTGCACTATAAACTGTGAAGCAATGAGCAAAACAAGATGAGCAAACTCAGCAGGAGATGAAGGCACTTCACCAAGGCAAACAGTACCATGTATTCTCATGATGTACAGAACTTTTACAATGCATCAGGAAAAAAAAAGATGCCTGCCTGGAGACCTGTGTAGGGGAAAGTGCTTTTTTATCTGTACAGTTTTGGCTACAATCATCTTACAGGAAAACAGTTCAGGTGCTAAGATAGTATGGGCAGGAAATAGATCTCTCTAGAGGTCTCCCAGTGCAAATAATCCATTGGTTGAGGCTAAACAGTATAAATTACATTTCAGATGAAAACAACAGGGACTCAGGGTTATTAAACAGATAAACAATAGCAGTAGGAATATTTATTAGGTCTGCTGGAATGAGACCCTACAGCATCTACTTAGATATTACATCATGTGGTCCATCTTGGAATTTTGCTTGAAGTCATTTGCAAATTCTTGAAATACATGTGCTATGCATGTGACCTGGATTTCTGGATATTACCTCCTGTATGCTGTTTTCTTAACTAATTTAATTTTCTCCTCTTCATAATGAGAGTAAGGATTACATCCTACTGATTTTATTATTATCCAACACCCATTCTGGGCAAAATCATGGTGTACATTGGTGTACTTCTCTTTCAGCCATTGAATCAGCCTGGTTGATTCCCCAGATCCTGTCTCAGCACATCTGTGTATCCCAGCTATATCCACAGGGAGAGTGCTGAAGTTCTTTGAATGAGCCATACCTCTAGCACTAACCATGTTATTTAATAAATTGATGAAGATATTTTTAACAGCAATGAGAGCACAGTAGGAAGAGGATGACTAAAACTACCTTAAAAGTTGTAATCCCTGTGTAAAAGGAGCCCCTCGCAGTCGTTCATAGGGCGGGCAGAAATCATTACCAATCTCACAAGATTTTATCCAGCATAAACCAGACTGAGAATAGCTGAGCAGCTGATACTTTGTACATGCAGCTCAAGTCTGAAGCCATGAGTTTTATGTACTCTGGCTTTTATTAGAGTAACCATTCTAAAATCAAATTATCTAAACCTTTATAAGGCAAATCAGAAGCAGGTCTTGTTAAACATTTATTAAATAAGAGAAGCTATAACAGTCTGAAGAGAAGGTATCTGGTCTGAGTGGAGTTTTAAAGTTGTATGCTGTAAGACAGTGTTCTGAACTGCCAGCATATTGGACTGGTTGAAAAAATAAACAGTTTATATTTCTTTAAATAGCTACTTTGGATTCTTGAAAGTTATTGTGATAAACAAAGTAGCATTACTAGAGCATAAATAATAATAATAATGAGTAATGCCTGCATCTCAAACATTCCTATTTGGAAAACTGAAGTGAAACACAACCTGATTTTTATAACTGACTGGCAAAATTTATCCTTCTCTGGCAATTTATTTTGGAGATAGAAAGGTGAAAAATAAATTTTTAAACAGTTGTGTAATTGGAAGGAGGAAATAATTGAAACTCAGTTGATTGGATGGCACAATTGGTTTTTTGTTAGGTTTCTTTTGTTTCCATTTTTTTTTTAAGTGAAATGTCACTTAGAGTAACTATTCTTCTTTTATGTAGAAAAGGTTTTGGGATGAAGAAAAACGTTTTAGGTCCCCTCCATGAAGGTGTATGTGTATGACACACTACAGACACCACTTGGAACAAAAGCATGCTCATAGCTCTAGATAATGCCCACCCTCAATGACTGCTTTAAGCTCTTCACCACATCAAGCAGTGGAGCACTATCAGACTTTAGATATACCTCATCTGCAAAAATTGGTATCTTCTCTATACATACTTCTTTAGGCATTCTATACAATTAGGCTATTTTCAAAGGTTAAACAAAATTTATATTCAAGGTCTCTCTGTAAATATATTCAAACAGGGACACCTATATTATATCAATATTGCTATCTTTTATTATAGCAGATAATAAAATAAATTGTATCTCCCCTACTCTTTGCAGAATTGTAAGGAGACATCTTTTGTGGTATAATAGCTTTCTGACCATTTTTTTTTACAAGTGTGTCTGTGTGTGTGTTTTTCCTCTTTTTTTCCCAGTTAAAACCTAAAGTTAGATTAATAATCTAATTTTATTCATATTTTTCTCACTCTTTCCCATCTAGATTGCATTATCTGCTTAGAAAAATATCAGAATTCTGTAAAAAAACCCTGTTCCTGCAAAACATACTAGTAATTGTGCTCCAAGAAGGTCACATTACAATGCTGCAGGCTGCTTCTGTGAATAGGATCAGATGTATGCATGATTTACTTGCCATTTTACCAAATTTTTTGAGCTGAAATATTAAAAATGTCATACAATTTCAAGAAAATAAAGTGGTTGTCACTTCACTGAACTACAGACAAATATTAACAAAAATACCAGTGACACATTATCAAAATAATCTTTGATCAGAAATTATTCCCATATATTTCCATCTCTGGCCAAGAACAAAAGCAGCTCTATAATCTTATGGGCTCATGAAGAAGGAAGCACCTACAAAACATGCTTTTCTTTGTGGTTTGATTTATTTTTTTTAAAAAACCTGCCATGATGACTGACAAATACATCTCCACCTCAGTTCACACTTCAGTTTGTTACTGGCCTATGAAGGAATTCATTCTCCTCAGCTTATCCCATGGCTTCCTGACATGCTACAGTTATAATATGTCAAAACTTTGAAGTGACAGTTTGGATATAAGGTCACACCTTGTAGGAACAAGGGTTGGGATTCACAACTTGAAAATACATAGACTGTTTAGTTTCTGTATTAGCTTGGTACAAGAACATCTGAGTGACCTACTTTGCTTATTCAATGAGACTGTGAAGAGAACACTTTGCATTTCTGACAAGGATATTTTTTCATTTCCATGGAAGAAATAAAAAAAATTACTATTTGAAATGCAAAGGTTTATTTGAATTGGGGTAACATGGCATGCATTATAATAAAAACAGCTGGTGTGGATGGGTGCTGTAAAACAGGCAGCATATATAAAGAATCAAATAAGGCAGTTAAGATTTTGGGAAGATAAAATAAAAGATAAACAAGAGTCTGTGTATATTTTAAGCACTAATACAATTCAAGACATACACATTCTATACATTCTAGTCTCAAACCCTACATAACAAGGGCTACAAAAATAACTGTAATTATTCAATTTACTACTAGGTTCTTTGTCGTTCTCAGTTAACAATACTACAATTATTAGAGATTTACTTGACATTTAAGTAAAACTTAACTAAACTTCTCAAGATAAGGACAATAGTTACAGAGAGAAAAAACCAAAACTGTGGATTTATGACTTCTCTTCCCAAGGTTTCCTAAACCCCCTTTCTATGCTCTTTATGAGGATATTTTTCTTCACTCTAATGTAGCTTCTGAAGCTACCTTATTGCCCCCAACTCTCCTCAACAGCTGGGTTTCTCTGATTTTGTGGAACTGAGTTTCCAGAAAAAGCCTACAGAGAGCTACAGCAGGGACACTCTATCCTGCAGGGGGTGACACTGATTTCCTCCAAGGTCTCCCAGCCATTTCATCACTCTCCAAAACCACTAAAGACTCACGAGCTGACTCCTTTTCAGAGCTCCCTATGTATAAAACGCCTACAGGACTGAATTTCAAAATATGCCAATAAAATAAATAAACCTACATTCATGACAATAAAAAATTGCTTCTGGAATGAAAAATGTAATTAACTTCAGTATTAACCTACACAGAGAGAAACAAAAACTAGCAGATCAGCTTCTCTAATCACAACACTATCATCTGTTCAACAAATAGAAATGAATACCTCACACATGAATTTACAGCTGTCCCTGGGAAGCTGTGGAGTGTCCTTCTCCAGGGGCATTCAAACCCACCTGGACAGGATCCTGTCTGTCCTGCTCTGTGTGACCTGTCTCAGCAGAGATGTTGGACTGGGTGATCCCCAGAGGTCCCTTTCAATCCTAACAATTCTATGATTCTGCAAATTCAGGAAGTCTTTTTCTTCAACATAATTAGCACTTTATCTATTGGAATAAGTTCTGATGTTTTCATAACATTTCATATTGAGAGACATAAAATAATGGATCCAAATATTTTATATTACCTTCAGTAAGGACCAAAAGCTCAAACTGACTTAATAAACTTGAAATACAGTCCTAGAATTCTATTTGTATATTTTAATATTCTTTGTGATGTCAAAACTAAAGCTAAATCCACCACATTTTCACAACTGTATTACAGTTATTGGATGTGGCTAACTTCACTTTTAGGTGCAACTTAATCTTTCCTGCAGAGGTTAGAAGATACCAACATGCTTTAGGGCTTTGGAACTTGATGATCTTTAAGGTCATTTCCAACCCAAGTTGTTCTATGATTCTATTCCGTGATATTTTGCTAAGAGAAACCTTACACAATTATAATGAAAGTGCCTTTAAATCACCACAGACCACCTCAAGAACTGAGACCAAAATTGTAGTTGAAGTATGATTTGTGACAGTATTTCCTAAGGCTACTGCAAATGCTCTGGGATGCAGCAGCAAATAAACACCTCATGATCTTTACTTTAACCCCAGTAGACCAGCAAATCTACAGAACATGTAGGAGTCCTTGGGAATAGAAAAGCTAATGGGAATACAAGCTGTAATGTTATTTTGTAAGCTAAAAAAACTCACTGATTGCCAACAGACCTTCTGGACACTTATGAGCATTCTGGCACTCATAAAAGATCAGATCTTATGCTGATAGATCACAGCATACCAATGGAAAAACAGTGTTGTTCATGCACAGTACCTAAAAATATTACCAGGAATTGAAGATCCTTCACTGCTTTAATAAAAACATTTTAAATAGCCCACTATAGTTCTCCACATAGGTTTCATTATATCCAGAACTAAAACACCATGTCAATGCAATGCAAAATCTAGTAGAGATTTAGGGGGGGGTTTAACTATATAAAGTATATGTTGTTTCCAGAACTAGTATCAAGAGAATAATATTTTTCAAATGAATGTAAAATAGCCACTGATCACCCTTTCAGATACAAGTGTTTGGCTCTGCCTTTTATGGTATCACCTCAGTTCTTATGTCTGGAACAGATGGTACAAATTGGTCTTTTCTTATGCCTTCCTCCCACTCACTTCTTATCATTGTCTGGTAGTAATCATATGAAAAAATCTGAATAAAGCCTTTATTGGCAGAAAAGGTTGCTTTAATGAGAGATTAAGACCATTCATCAGATCAAACACCACATCAAAAAATAGCATGTAGCTTAAGTTTGCCCTTTCTTGCATCTATAAGAAAATTCACAGTAAGCTCTGTATCAGGTTGACATTTCATTGATGCCGTTTTGATTCCTCATCTGATGAAATACTGCATTTTAAAATTTCACACAGAATAACGTGGCTAAATTGACAATAAAACATTTCAAGTCACCATTAAAATGATGAACTTTCTTAGAGGAGAGCCCTAGGGCAGAGCTCCATCTCAAACTGTCCTTCAGGGCCCGGAGCCACGCTGGGTTTGGGGTGGGATGTGCTGCCAGCCCAGCAGCTGGGGCAGAGCCTGAGCCAGCTCAGCCTCTGCTCTCCAGCAGCCCGCCAGGCACTGGGGAGCAGCTCAGGCCTTGGAATACCTTTTGAAACAACTCCTGGTGTCCTGGGAAGCTGCCTCGGGACATCTGCACCCTCAGACACGAGGCTGATGTACCCCTCACCTGCAAACACCGCCAGGGCACAGATTACATAAGCATCACGTGTAAAAAATACATATCCGGTGCCAATTGACAAGCTTAAATGTAATTACACCCAGGATAATAAATGCATTTGGGTCTGGAAAGATCTAGCTTTCCTGTTTTAAATAGAAATGAATGAGATATCAGAGCACAAAACTACATCTCGAATTACAGGCATTAGTAGTAATAGTAATCAGTTGAAAATGAAAATTAATTGAATACAGCATTGTTCCAAACCATTTATTTAATTTGATCAAGGTATCATTAACTAATTAAGTAGCAATTCTTGAATATACCACTTATTAAAGGCCAAGGTCATATGAAGGCCATGCCATCAGCAGAAAACATGGTAATGGAAGGCTATCTTTAGAAGGGTTTACACAAAAGCCACATAAGGGCACATTTACCATGTGCTTTCAGAGTTGACCAGTCAGTTAAAAAATTGCCAATCCTTATTTAGGGGTATGAAACTGCGTAATAATGCTATTATAACCTCTAAGTAGCTTTTCTCAAAAAAAAAGTTCTTTTAGTTCTTTTCAATGCAGCATACTAATTATCTTAGCACACATTATTTATCAGAAACCGTCCTTGAGGAGGGGAGGGTTACAGAACTTGTCTATAAGCTAAAAGTGATTCAGAGCTGAAAACTGACAGAAGTTTGCTCAGAATCCCTTCACAGACATCTAGGGCAGCAGAGGTGGGACTGGTTGGGATATCATGAATAATTACATTTCAACATGGCTTTTGAAAATTGCACCCTTTTCTTGAAAAGGTTCCACTGAACTCCACTGTGAACACTCAGTTATGACAATTAATTTTCCTCCTTTTAAAAAAAAACACACAAAACAAACAAAAAACCCACCTAAAGTACAGAAGAAAGCCTGGCTATTTCAAACAGGTGACTGATACAGTATCTCTACTTCAGAATTGATTTCCCTTCTCATCTTCACTTGGTTTGGGGTTGTTTTATATTGTTTGTTTGTTTGAAGGTTTTTTGGTTGGGTTGGTTTTTTTTAATTTTGTTGTTGGTTGTTTTTTTTTTTTTTGTGGGGAAGGAGAATTTTGTGCCTTTTGTGTGTGGTGGATGTTGTTGTTCTTTGGGGTTTTCATTATTATTGTTTGTATTCTTTTTATGCTGAAAGGTAAGGGCTCAGTGAATGACAGAGTTCCAGTAAAACATACATAGCAAAAGCAATTCCAGGAAATATAGATTTAAGAAATGAAAGTACTGTGTGCCTATGACAAGTAAATTGCATGACTGTGGGGTATAGTTCAATTCTACATCAAGAAAAATCCTCTTATACAGTTGAAAAATTAATTTCATTCCCCATGGACTGAAAATATTTTTTCTGACATTTGAGAGAATTGTAATTGCAAAAGTACAAAACCACATCTATCACGTCATTTACTTGGTTCTGTTGTGGGCTGAATACTATCACGTACAGCCCTGTGGTCCCTGAGCAGCTTCTTGGGAGAGCTGGGATTGGTATCCCTCTTCCTGATGCCAAGATGTGCAAAAAGACTACTTTTCTTTTTCCAGTGAGAAAAGAAAAAGTCTTTCTTTTTGGTTATAGGACTAGCAAACAATTCCTTGAGTATTTGTTATTTGCCTCCGTTTTTTCAATGTCATTCTCTATTTTAACCTGTGCGTACCTGTGTGACCATCCCTGAATGCAGACGGCTGTAGCTGAGGAGTGAGGTTGTGAGGCAGGAAGATTGCCTTCCTCATTTCGGCCCCCTGATCTGGAGCAGCATCCTTGGGAGCCTCTCCTTTACCAGCTCCAAATGCCTGGAAGAATAAAGCTCAATAAGCATAGTAGAGGAATGTTGGAGAATCAACTGTCCAATATACTCAAATCCATGTGAAAAGAATTTAATTTGTTCACTTTCCCTAGCCTTATTGTTAGATTTCTTTTTTATTATTATTATTATTTCTTATAAAATAGGAGAAGTAAGGAACTGTGAATAGTGTCCTGGGGTAGAGACTCCATCCCCAAAAATAAAATTCTGCCTTATCTCAGTAAGAAGCCAGTCACTGAAACGATCAAAAAGCCTTGTAATTGCTATATCTTGTATATAATTGGATAAGAGAGACTATAGTCTGTGGCTCTTTATATAAGGCAGTGGCTATGGGATGAAAATGGGAACTGCCTCACTTTAAAGGCAGGTCTAAATATCAACAGTGAAATCTGGAGATAAATACACAAACGCTCTGGTCTAGGATGGCTCTAGGTACACAACAGACTTTTCTTTGTCTAAAGATAAGTAATTGCATGTTAAAATTGAATCTCAATCACTAAGCCAAAAAGTAGAGAAAACCAAGAACTGTGAATGTGGAACATAATTTAATATTCAAATTTAAACACTTTTTCTTTTTATTATCAGTAACTACAGCCCTGAAGCCAACTGGTGTGTCTGTGCTTTGTAGGAAGTGTTTGTTGTCCCAAACAATTACTTTTCAGTCTTTGAGGCACCAGAAACACAAAGTAAAATAAATTATCCAGATTTCTCCAGAAGAATTAGATAAAAAGAAAACAACCAACTTGGTAAAACTTCAAACAATTATCTATTTCACCTCTATGACTCAGCTCTTTATGTTGGGTTCCTATCTTGAGTACAAATCAAGTTTATCACTCGGATTCTAATCAGGAAATTAATTAGGAAGAAACAAGAAAGCAAAGGAAAGATGAAAAACATTGTATTGCACATCAAACTTTTAAAACCTGACAATTACACATTACGATTTCATTTCCATGGCAATACAAATTATCTGCTTAGCTGATTGAATCATTTGAAAGAAACAAACTCCTTAACAAGATAACTCTAGTGCTGTATAAGATGATTAACAGAGGTGTTTTACTGCTTATCTTCAGGCAGGTTTGTTTGGGGCTTTTTAAGTGAAGACTTGATTAGGAATGATTTTGGAACAAAAAGGCAAGAGACTGCCACATTCATATTGAATCAACTATAGAAATAACATTTTCAAATTTCATTCCAGAAAACAAGCTGGGAGCTCATTTGGAAGGTTCCTTCGGAATCTGTATAAGTGGCATAGATTAATGCTGATTTCAATGGACATGTTCTTAGACCTCCAAGTATTCACCCCATATTCTGCTCTTGTTTGGAGCAGGGTTATTTTTGTAACAGCTTTCTGAAAATTACTGGCTTAGGGTTGTTTTCTCTTACTATCCCTTGGCAGACTCTTGAATGATTCCCGTTTTTTTCCTATTCAATTAATTTTTGATTTTCATAAGCGAGTTCAGTGAATGACAAATTATATGGAACACATTTCTCTCCATCATTCATGGGCAATAAGATCCTCTTCTTCCCCCAAGGGAAAGACTGGCAATATCCCTACTGTGTTTCATGATCCATTTTTTTAGTACAAGGTGTTGGTCATGGCTCACTGAGAACATTACATTTATTGCCATAATGGAATTTAATCTTTAATTTACATTTTGACTTCTTGAGAATAAATTAAATTATCCTTCCATTCAAAGGGCTAAGGTAAAAAACTTAAGCAAGAGGCCAGTGAAGCACAGTCTTTGTGCCTTTGCTTTGCATAAACCTAATTTTCAGGCATCTAACCATGGGGCTGGAGTTTGTTTGCAAAATAATTAATGGGAAGGTTTTCCCTACTGTTAATATACATTTACCTAAAAATAAACTGGATGATTCATCACAAAAATGTGTAAGAGGGGGATGGATATCACAGGACTTACTTTGGCAGGAGGTTAAATAGGTGATTTTTAAGTTAAACAGATTTTGCCATTATTAATTTAATCAGTTAAACATTATAGCAATTGGAAATCTTAAACAGGAACAAAACTCAACCTTCATGGATTATTTGAAATGAAAACCAAGACAGCCTGATGCTCATTTAAATGGCAACACTGTACACGAGCATGAAGAAGCCCAAACCCCACCTCATTGTCTCGCTTACAGTGTGTAATCTGCCATGGTTTGCACAAAACAGAACAGCTTTTTCTCATCTCCCAGACAAACATGACAGGATTTAGGCTCTGGCAAGGCTAAAACAACTCAGTCAATTAATTTCTGTAGGCTGCATTCACATCTGAGCTGGGACCACTGCCACCGATGGGTTACATTCAACAGCACGCTGCTACCCAAAGCTTTTATTTTAATTAGTAAAGTTTCACAACAAGAATCTTTTAGTCATTTTTCTGGACTGATTGGCTCAATTTTAGTGAAGGATTTTTTTTTTTCTTGGTTAGGCTGCTCTTCTCGTACTTCATTAATAAGACAATAAATAAACACCACAGGTTATTGAATGACTTAGCTGGAAAGCTGATTTGTGATAACTCATCATTATTGGCTCCAATGAATTACATGGATATAATCTGCCATTTCTTCCAGTATTTTTATGCTCATGTTCCCGAAGAAAAACAGAGTTGTTTCTTGACATAAAATGTGTGATTTTTGCTTGTCACTTGAAAGTATTCTTTACAGAACAATATTGCCAAACTTGATTTTTATCCTTAAAAAAATTTTTAAAATCAACAAACAAAATAGTGGCAATTTTTTGTTCAAATCTCAACAAAATACTTGTCTCACAAAAATACATAAACATCTAAAGCAGTCCCTTTAGATAAACAGCAGCACTCTCTCACTCTAAATATATATTATTGTTTAACCCTTTTTTATGCATCTTCACCAATATTCCAGTTACATTCTGGACTCAGACTAAGATGATTCAAATAGCCCTCATATCAAAGTCAAATCCAGGATCTTCTACTCCTACTAAACAGTTCCCTTTTTGTAAATCTAGGACTAGAATAAGGGCTTCAGTGTAATTTCACCCCAAGAGATCATAAACTGTCAACCATTATCATCATCCTCTTGCTTTTTCCATAACTCAATTGCTTCTCAAATGTTTAACCTCTGTTAGAGCATGACCAAATCAAAAGCCCTCAGACAGAGTGTGTGGTTGACTGATTTCAGCTGCCCAAACCATACAGAATGTCTAGAACCTGAGGCTGCTGTTCAGTAGTCTCTATTTTCCAGAGATATCTGTACATGTAAGTAATGATTAAATACTACTTTGTCTGTTGCACCAAACTATTGAAACCAACATCTTCTGGAATCTAGAACTATTGAAGCGCAGTGATTACTTCCTATTTAAAATTGCATTTTGAGATGACCATAAACTACATCCTATTCACATAACACAAGTTTGCTACACTTTGCATAATTTTTGTTTTGTTTATTTAAGCTGTGTTACTACAGTTAAATCCCTTGTGTCTATGATCTATCTTTAGTAGTGCTTCTAGTACAGCCAAGCCTGGAATTGAGTGAGAATGTCTTATAAAGTTAATATGACAGTATTGTCTATCAAAAACTCATGCCAATTTTCTCAGATCTATATCCCTCTTAATTGTATTAATCAAGGACCACATTAGACATTCATTATTTCCAGTCATACTGGCCAATTCTAATATTCAAGTAAATAATCATATTAACCCTTACAAAATACTAAAGAAAGATCAATCTTCTTCCAGAATGCCAACACTTTACTGCCTGGGAGTTCTAGGGGAAAGAAACAAACACAAAAATCAACCTAACCAAAGAATATTGAGTTCCACAGGATTCCTTTGGTGAGTCTCTAATTCCTTTGAATACTTGTTATCTGCAAGTGCTAATAGGAGAGAACTTAACTTTATCAGCCATAATTCAGCCTCATGAAAAAGCCATTCACCTGGTTTGAATAAACTTTATATGCTAAAAATATGTCACCACAGATATGTACTTTCCCTCCTTCAAATCAGAAATATTTCTATTCTTATAAACTCTCTGCTCTACCACTATCAACAATTTTATCATGTTTGACTACAAAATTATAATTTGGATTTCATCTGCTCTCAATATACTTAGAACCTACACTGTACAGTCTAACTCTGTTCATGCTGGATTCTTCATAATGCCATCTGCTTATTTCATCACATTGGAGAATTGATAGAGAAATGAGACACCGATCATTTTTTTATGAACTATCAGATGTGCACTTTCAATGTGCATTAAAAAAAGGTGGTTTAGGTAGAGGGGAGAGTGCACAAAGAAGGAATTGCCAGTATAGCATCTAGAACAAAAAAAATTGAATACCATTTTTGGCTTGACCAGGACAGTAACCAGATAACTGCTGAGTATGATTATTAAGCTCAGAGGTCTTAAAAACATTGACAAAGCCTCCAAAAAAAGCCTAAATAATGTTAAAATGCATGCATAATGACAAATATTAAATGGAAACCCCTCTTCTAGTAATGAGAATATCAAAGACTAAAATGAACTCTCTTTTCTCAACACAAAAGTAAAATGTGGCCTTTTTAACAAGTCTTTTTATTTTAGAGAAATAAAAAGCAGATGACAAAAGTAACTTTTGCAATGCATAATTACCGATCTGTGCAGGAGCTTTGGCCACAAGACCAATTGTATTAGATTAATTATTCTGGCCTCAGGACTCAATCACTCCAAGGCTATGTATCTGCACAGTCATATGCAAAATTCAGCTAAATCTGTAGAAATGGAAAACATCCAGGACCGGCATCAGAAAATCCTCTGCCACGATCTGCCTTCCAAACAGGAACCAGACTTGGATACATTTAGGAAGGAAATTGCCCTCTGAAATAATTAAGCCTACTCCTCCCTCTCACTGCAGGTTGAAGACAGTGTGCAGAGATGACAGAAAACCATATTTGATGTCAGCATCTCAGAAAAACACTGTGCTTTCACAGCTACCACCACTTGCAGGTATTTAGGCTCAAAGCACAAGTAACCCTCCTGCACCCACCCCTGTGGGTGTGCTCACAGCCTGTGCTGCTCACAGCTGAAGTGGCACTTCTGGCTCAGGTGTGAGCAGAGAGCAGCCCCTGCCAGCACAGGTAGGATGAACATTGCAGGGTCACTCCTGATTTATGGGCACAGCCTGTGGAGCTGAAGGGCACCCATTGTTTACCATATGGTCTATCCAACCACATCACACAGTTTTGCATAAATGTGAAACTATAGGGACTGCAGAAAGGGGCAGAGGCAGCACAAGACAGAACAGTCTGATTAGCTCTGAGCTTTTTCTGCTACAGCTTTCATGAGTTCCAAGCAACCTGCCCAGGCTCAAAGTAGAACTGAGAGAGGGTACGTGGAAAGAGCATTGGGATGATGAATCCAGAAAGCAAAGGAATAACAGAAATATTACAGGAAGAGATAAGATTTCTTTTCACAATCAGCTTCATTCAAGAAAGATGAGATTTCTCAAATACCTGTCCTATGATGACAGTATACAAGTGAACATTACAAATTTTACAGATTCTTTCTATTCACAGGCTCTTATCCTCTCTCGATCAGTGTATTTAACTCATCCTCATGTGCATAATTTTTTAATTCCCAGAACTACTTTTACCATTAAAATCTGCATTGTATTCCAATAATGTTAGAAATGATCCAATTTTTCTGCACAGAAGAGTGAAAACATAATTTCTTACATGTTTAAAATTGTGTAAAGCACTCACAATTACCTTCTCAACCATTTTTGTGGCAATTCACATCCAGGACAAACAGCTGCTATTTATGAGATAATGAAAGCAATATTGCAAACACAGAGAACCCCATGTTATTTGACTTGAAGAAATCACTAAGGCCAGTATTCATTCCCTCACAAAATATAATACATTACCTCACATGAGGTAGAGTCAGGTCTCTATTCACCTGTCAGTGCAGGTACATCAAAGTGGCAAAAACCTCAAAGTTTAATGCAAAAGCTTCAAACCTGGTCTTAAAAAATCAAACTGAAATAGTAAGAAGGCCCATTGCAGGCCCCTGCACATGTATAGGAGGACTGTAAAGCATAAATAACTCCTATCTTAAAGCTACAAAAATTATTCAGTTTTTCAGATCCACACAACCTTAAAAACCCACTGTATACAGCCTTACCAAACATCCCAACTTTTTTTGTGAGTGAGCAACCATCCCTTCATCAGTTCATTTCACTTTAACACCCATGGCACCCACTCCTGAGCAGGACCACCACTGCTCTAATATCTAGGGACAACCAGCAGGGGAACAAGCCCTGTACAAAACATTCAGCTACTACAGAAGGAAAACACTGGCACCAAACCAGCAGACATATTTATCTGGATTAAGATACCCTCATTAAATACATTTATTGTGAAGTCTAGTGACAACAGAGCTTGATTTCAGAGACTTTAGTTTTGTCTAAACACAATTGCATCCCCCAGCCCACAAAGAATGCTTTTCTTTAATGAGTGGCAGCAACAGCAGGAGCCAAGAGAAGGGGCTGGAGCAAGAGCAGATGGTCAGTCAGTGCCACCTCCAGCAGGGCACTGCCCAGAGCTGTTCTGTGCCACGTCCCTGCCCTGAGCTGCTTTGGTTAAGCCATCCCAGCTGAGAGCAAGAGATGACAAAGGAGGTCAGTGCTTTGCTCACGTAATGCCCAGGAATAATAAGCTTTTATGTAATTTTCCAAACAGTGCTACACCTTTCAGTTGCTGTAATTTGCATGTTGCCTGCAGATTTAATGCATTGCTTGGACTCAGCGGAGCTTCCAGTGCCTTGCACAGCAACCCAGAGAAAGTCATGGCACACCAAAAGCAATGAAACAGCCCTGTTTTTATTAAAAAATAAGTTTCTCAGATGTTGTGAGAAACATCAGCAATTTACTCTAATTATTTATGCTTTGAAATTATAAAGTGCTTATTAAAGAAGAAAATTATCTTAGCAGACATATCCCTTTCTTTGGGCTCCTACTGGAATTCCCTCCGAGCCCCTGCTCTAACATTCACTGCAGGAGCACAGAGCAGTGCATGGCACCCAGCAATTAAAAATTCCCTTCACCTCTGACAGATCCAATGGATCTGGCCCACAGCTCAAGAGACATCAGCTGCTTTTCCTCAGACTTCAGGGCACTTTCTCACCGAGTCATCTCTTTCAGGCCACAAAAGCACTATGCTACCTTGCCCTGAAAGAGACATCCTAAATATGAAGGGGGAAAGTACAGTGAGAGACAACTCCTGCATTCCTATCTTTTCTTACAGCAGCACCAATCAGGTGTCCATGGCTCATTATAGTAAATGCAGTAACCAGGCAGGAACTCAGGATAAGCTTTACTGACCATGATGAAATACCAGTGTCAAAAAAAGGAAAAAGTTCATGTTTAGTGGAACTCCACCAAGTCTCCTCATTCTTGTAAAGAGGGTAATGGAATTGCCTCTTTGAAACTACCAAACCCAGCTGTGAAGCCAAGTTATAATGAAAAAAACTATACCAAAAAAAAATTAGCTGTAGACTGAAGATCAATAAAGGCATGGGCATAGCTAATGGCTAAATAAATACTGCTGGAAAGCTTGGAAGGAAATTTGGACCACAGCTCAGAATTCCGGGTTTATTGATTATGTATCTGTAAGATTGCAATATGCATCTCACTGGCAGAGGCAAGTTTTTCCAAGTACTAATTATCCAAATGCTTTTTAGACACGGTCTAAAACACAGTATTTTTAATGAACACAGATCACAGCCATTTGAAAACACCTGGAAATCATTGTGGGGGACTGGTTCAAGTGCAAATTCAATTTAGAAAGTGTGGCATTTCAACCAGCTTATTTAAAACTAACAAATACAAATCTATAGGCACAGAAAGCCAACTCCTAATAGTAAAAAAGAAATATGATAGATATCAGTGAATTAGGCAGCAGTAAAAACACTTTACTAAGAAAACAAGTTTGACAGTAATTCTACCTCTGGACTTTTAAAGGGTATTTTTTCAGTTCCTCAGTAAAGAGGGCCTTAGTTCACTACAAGCCACCCAAACAGGGTGGACAGAAGAATTAGCTTAGCCCAGCTACTCATCTTAAGCCCTACAAGGAGGGCTACCTTGATTCCCCACCTCCAAAATGGGATCCTCCGAATCTCACTCAGGCAGAGAGCTCAGAGCAGGTCAGTCCCTGCCCCAGCTGTGCCCCTGCTGCAGCTCCAGGTGAGGTTTCCATGGCCAGCCCTGCTCCTCAGGATGAGCTGCTGAGGAAATCTGCTTGCTACAGGATCAGGATTTGCATAGGAGAGAAGTACTGGGCAAGGAGCACCAAAAAACCCCAAAACAACAGAACAACCCAACTCCTCCCACTCACCTCAGTACTGCAAATCCTGCTCTGAAAGCACCTGGTGCCTTAGGGAAATGAAAAGCAGAATCCTAAGAATTGCCAAGTATGAAAACCTGGCGGTGCCATCCCATTGCTCTGCAGATGGATCCACACCAGGGGAGAGCTCCAGCCCAGCCCTGTAAGTGCTGCTGGCTGGGACCAGGGCAAAGCTTTCCCCCTGCATTCGGAGGGGAGTGAGAAATTTGCATTTGTGTTCACCAGTTCTAGGCTGACTTCAGGGAGAAGAGCATTTCATTCTGGGGCAAATGGCAAGGTTCCTTCCCCTAGAACACTAAATTTGATTTTAAAGTATGGTAGCTGTTACAATGCTGTGAAGAAGAAAGGATCGACTAAATTATTAAACAGGTTAAAACTGTTTCTTGCCATCTCCAGGTCAGTGAAGATATTTGCTACAAGCCCTTGTGGAGACTTGGTGGTTAAAAGAGCACAGAAGTTTCTGACATAGCAGAAATTTTCAAAATGGAATTAAAGAATCATATTTGGAAAAGGAAATAAATACAAGTTTTAAAATCAGAATCACGTGGAAACTTTTTCCTTCAATGATTCAACTTGCACTAGTAATCTGAGGGTAAACTGCTGCAACTAATATCTTGTAAGGTACTCTATATTGTAGCCAAATATTAACTGCCAGACTCCTGGAAAACTTTTTTCTGCCAATCTTTCCTTTTGTTTTAAAAAACTCTGAATAAATATAGTAGAATGTTATGCAGCATGGCTGTTTGATAATACCTTTGTTCTTGGCAGACTTAACTTTCATCAGACTTCTTTAATGTATAGCTGGCATGTAAGACAAAAAATGCAATTTTAAACAGAAGTGTCAGATGGTGGTTGAATAATTACGCTCTCCTTTTCTATGGGACTTTATAGTATAAACTTTGGACTGGATTTGACACAGTTTTAGATTCATGCAGAGCAGTCTGCAGTACTGCATACAAAGCAGAGCAAGGAAACCCAGACCCACGTGGAATGCAAACTCAAGAAAGGTTTGACCCACCAGCTGCTTTATGTAGTAGTTTATTTGGAGATTAACCAGCTGTTTTCAGCTGCCTCTTCACCAGAACTGAGCTATTGTCAGACACTGTAAACAAGCAAAATGACTTTTCATCCTATTAAAAACTATAAGAAACAATACAGCCAAAAAACTCAAAATAAAGGAAGAATTTTTTAAAAACTCAAAATAAAGGGAGTTAAAACCTGTATTTTAGAAAAAAAATACATTTTAGAGGAGAAGCCTTTTCTTCATGCAAGTAGGAAACATGACAGCTTCATTTTATTTATAATTTAATAACTGAAGAAATTAGACTATGTTCTCATGTAACCATATTAAGTGGGTAGATTCATATCCTAACAGAGGCATTTACAGCACAGTAACTTCAGGGGCCATTAAAACCCTAAGAGGGAAGTTACTCTCTGCCTCTGCATGCACACAATTTCTCAATAACCAAGCCTAGCCCTTATTAATGGCCATCTTTTACAACATGACAATAATCTCCACTAGAATTCCTAAAAATCACACTCTTAATTCCAACAGAAACAACTGGGTTTTTTTTCAGGAAGTCTTAAATATTTATTTTGTTATTAACAAAAATGAAACAAAAAGCCTTAATAATCTTGGTCCAATGATTGCAGAGAACTGACAGAACACATAAGCTCATGTACTTACCTAAATAGATGTAATATTTTTAAGGATATTCAAAAACACACTGTGAGAATGCATTAATAGAACATCTTCCAGCCTAGCCCTAAAAGAGTGCTAATTAATTGAGTTTTCCTGAGCTATTGCACTGACTCACCGCACACAAACCCAGGTTCTGGACTGCAGCAACCACCAGCTCTGGTACTGAGACAGAAAACATGGACATGGACACTCTCATGCTTACAAAACTTTGTCCCCTTCACTGAGAGCAGGAACAAAATTAGGTAATAATGAGTTTTGCTAGAGGTCCCACACAGTAGAGCAACTTTCTACCCTGCTCTTTATACATACTTTTATATCAATTTCAAAAAGATTTTAATTGGGCAACAAAACAGTTTTCATTTATTGCATTGTATATCTAATTTCAATTGTGAAAATGCCTTGAAAATTTGGACCAAACATATATTAAGGCCTAACGTGACTTTCATCATGATTTATTTTAATTGCTTATCTCTAACAATTAATTTCTACCTGTAAGCTACCTAAGTCTAAGATATAGCAAATTAATATCTGCTTAGAATAACCTCCCACAGAAAGCTTTCTGAAGAGGAAACATTCAGGGATATCCAGGAAAGACAGACCTACTCTTTCACTATGTTCAGAGAAATATGCTCATATTGTGTTCTAAGTAAAGAACAATTGCTCCACTTTCCTTTTATTTCTGCAACAACCCAGAGCCACCAGACATTTCAGCTAGTGGCTTATGTCTGAGTAAGTAATATCTATTCAAAGGTATCAAGTTTTTTTCCTCTTAGAGAGTCTCAGAATGTGTATTGCTCAGGCTATATACTTATACACACTTACACTGATGAAATAAGATATTTGCTGAACATAAACCAGACACTGGTCTTGGGTATTTAACAACCAAAGAGGAGAACACACATTGCATTGGCAAAGAGAAATCCATAAATAATTATTTGCCAAGCATGTCCCATCCTTGGATACCATATGCTCTATGATAGTAAAGCAGGCATGGCACAGTAATAAATTTATCTAAATTCCATTAATGCTTAGAGAAAGCTGAGCATCTACCACTCAGCAAAGTGCTATGGTTGTTCTGCCACTGAAGTGTTGGGACTTCCCACTCCCCCCATCCCTTCAGTCTGGAAACACACACACAAGATTTGTCTTTGTAACAGATTGCACTAACATATCTGGCATCCTTACATTTCATAAATGTGTGCCAAATAACATGTATGCAGAGATATCTTAATAATAAATGCAGCAGCTATTTGCTATCCTAGGATGTAATAGAGAAACAGTGAGAAATTATCTGTTATCATTGTGTTACAAAATGAGAGACAAAAATAATAAAGGCATTGTTTATGACACAGCTTAGAAAAAAATAATGCCTTTCAGAACTTTAGATAAAAAAATCTGAAGAGGCAGAAACCCACAGAGGCAGTGTCCTTAAATAATCAAAGCAGTCCAGCAGCAAATGAAAGTCAACTTTTGAATTTGTGTTTCTCTTTTTTTTTTTTTTTTTACATTCAGTTCAGGATCCCCATGGACACAAACATCAGGGACAACAAACCCCATTTGATCCTAAATTCACTGGTAATTTCTCAGCTGGCAGGTTCAGCATAGCCAGCTCTCAAAAAAGTATGTACTGCATAGGTTACCAACATGTTGAAATACACAATTCATTTGTAACAGAAACTGTATTTGAAATTTTGTTTCATTTTACTTTTCTCAGGACACAGAAATCAATGAGAGCAGCCAGCAAAAGCAGAGTAAGCCACACTTCCAAACCTGACTCCTATCAGATACTGCATAAAAACTGGCTACAATTTCCACTGAGTTTGTATTTTCAAGTATCTCACAGAAAGATAGAGCCCAAGTTATTGTTAAAGTGACATTGTCAAGAATGGCAGACCTGAATTAGACTCTCCTGACATGATCTGAACTATTGATTCACATACACCACATTTTAGCAATGAAATACACAACTCCAGCTCTTTGAAGTGTTTCAGAAAACAACATTCTCCACAATCTCAGTATCATCCTGCCTCTTTGAAAGACAAAAGTTCTGCACAAATGTCAATAAATATTTCAGACACTCAGTCATGATGAGAAAGTATCACCTTGTCAGGTTTGTTCATCTCACATCATAGCAGTCTGGAGCTTATGGACGTCCCAGGCCAGAGGAGGCTTTGCTATCTCAAACTGAATTCAGCTCCAAGCATCAAACAGCATTTTATCCTGTTTGGTTGCAAATTTGGGAGGGAATTTAGCATGTATGTGTGCAGAGGCCACTTGGCTGGGTGAGTGTAACAATACTGTAGCTTTTTTAAGTAAAGAGGCATCAGAATAGTGTAAGAGATTCCTCTGGGGATTTCCTCACTTCCATTTCTTTTCATAAAAGGTGCACTTTAAATGCAGTCTAAAAACAATGCATTTTCCTCCTATATAAAGATGCCTACATTAGAGAGAAATCCACTTACAGCCACACTAATGGCAACCAGTATTTCTGGTGATTCAGAGATTCCAAGAGAAATATTTTTTTCTACATAATTGTTGCAAAAGCAAGTTCCAAGCAGTTGTGTAACACTGAAGTGGCACTTGGGCAGCTGCTAAGGTGTAACCTCACTTTGAAGTCACACAGGTCATCTGGAAACAAAGTTTGGAGTAGAATTTTAATAACCTATCTCTAGATGGAGACAATGCCATGCAGGCTTCCTCAGGAGTCCATGAATTATGTTCAGTATTAGAAAAATAGTACTTTCAGAGGTTCCCTAAAAGCCATCAGCTTTGAAACAGAAGGTAACACCCATTTTATATGCCTTCCTCCAAAAGAGGGAACAGCAAAACAAAGAGTGACATATGTTGAGTGTCAAATGCACCACATGAAATGACAATTTCATTTACATAAAAGCAGCATTACAAGGTTTTAATTAGTACTAATGGTTGTTTGACTGAGAAAAAAATCCAAACTATGGTAGAAAGTGAGGAAATACAAGTAGGGCAAGTGTAAAAGACTGCAATATATTCTTTGCTCATTTGACAGGTATAGTTCAGCTCTTACCATATTCCATAGCATGATATGAAGTGTCCTGCAGTACATTTTTTTAAAGGATAATCAATTTCTTGTACCATTATTACAGTAATCTGTACTCTGTAAGAGCCTCTAGTCAACACCCACTGGAAGCATTTGAAATTACTACATTTTGTTTGCACAACACAAAATACTGAGTGGGGTAAAGCTGATGGATTTAGGACTTTATTTCCCTTCCCCCAAAGCAGCTCAGATAATGACAGATAATTTCAGAACAGATAATTTCAAAGTCATCAATCTGAGTTGTTAAAAACGGTCAAGACTCAGGCCTGGAGAGAGTGAGGACAGCAGGATGGGATCTCTGTAGTCTGGGAGGGTCTCCTCATCCTACCACCCAACCTCACTGCATTTGTCCTGGAATCAAACCTTTGGCCAAGCCAACTGAATTCATTAAACAGCAATTTTCTCACCAGAAAACAGCAATTTTCTCACCAGACAGCTTTGCTAGTCTAATCTTAGTGAGGTCTGGGCACGTAGGCAACAGAGAAACACTACAAATTTGGAATTTGGTCTGCTCAGTCTTCCAAGACTGAAATAAAAAATAAAGCCGTGATTTTAAAGTATTGCACATGTTGTCAATGAAGGCACCCAAATTTTGCAGTTGGTCTGAAAATCTTTTGATAAGATTGATAAAGGGTTTGCATGCAAGAAATGTATGCATAAAATATAACTTCAAGGGTTTGATTTAGCAAGAACTTGGTCTGCCTTGAAATACAATGGCCTCCAGAGATCATTAGTTACAATTGCCTTGCAGAACAATTCTATGTCCTCAGGGTTTCAAGCTGTTGTATATTAAATTCATAAACAAGAGAAAGGGTTTACAAATACTTACAACTAAGGATAATTTGCTTTACCCCTCTTCTATTTTTAAGCCTGTAAGGACACTAATTCACATCAATCACATCCCCCCTACTGACAACATAGAAAGCAGAAATAAATCCACGAAAAAGACAGACACTAGGTTTTGATTATCTTAGCACAACACTGGTTTTACAGCAGTATAACACTGCTGACTTGCATTCTGTTCCCTTGACTTTAGTGAAATCACAATCATAAAACTTTTGTTGCTGGCAAACCTACCAGATGCCAATACATCACTCTGTGTTTTAGGAGAGTTTGAGAAGCACATATTTCATCAGGTCTTTTTTCCTCCTTCCTTTCAGAAAAAAATAAAAATAACAAAAATCAGCCAACCAACAAAACTAAAAACCCCCACACATACCTCAGTCTGGGACATGTTTAACAAAAGTAAGGAAAGATAAAAAATTACCTGATCTATTTAGCAGAATACTTGAGGAATGAGGTGGTGAAGAGAGAGAAGAGTTAATGTGTGGAGAACTAAACTAGAGCCAGGAGATTCAGCTTTTTAAAGATCCAGAATCATGTGGGGCCTTCTTGGGACCAGCTGCAATCCACTGAGCACTTAAACACTGCTTATGAACTTCATCAGTCAGAGTCAGGCTGCCTTTGCTTTTCTGTGTATATTCTTGTTGGATATGCATAATTTTACTTAAAGTTATTCCCTGTTCCGTCATAACTATCTTTCTTTATTTAATACGCACTTGAATACAAAACCACAGAGCTCAAATACACCATTCAGATATTTCTTCCTTTGATCAGCTAACACCTGCACCTGAAAACTGGAAAATCTTAATTTGCCAGCCCAGAAGAGAAACTCAGATCTTGTAACCATTTTCACCATCTATGTTTGAACCATGTTAAGCATTGTAAGTGCACACCCTACTAAGACATTAGAACAATTGAAGTTCCTCTTGCATTTCAAGACAAAAACACATTTCCAAACAAACTGCTAGAATAGATCACCTTGATTCTTTAGGTAGACAACATACCAATGTAAAATATCCCAGAAAACATAGTAAAAGATTAGTTAATTATTTTATGCAAGTGCCAAAAATAAGTTGAACTGTACAAAAAAAAAAAAAGACAGAAAACTATTTCTTAAGTACTCTTGAACACGTTTCAAAATTACTTCAAACCAAGCTAACTCATTCTCTTACAGCTTAGTAAAAATATTCAGTGCCAAAAGGAAGAGGAAAGCCAAAGCTTTTCAGTCTTGAATTTTAAAACAACAAATGAACTAAGTACCATAGGGCAAGCTGACGCAGTGAAATGCAGTTTAGGAATCAGTCTCTTTTTGCCATCTCAGCCCAGCTCCTGCTGTGCTTTCCTTGTGCCCAGCCCTCAGCCTCGGGAGGCTTGGCAAAGCCAGGCTGAACGGGGGGATGTCCTTTGCCTGGGTGCTGCCAGTCAGTGCCTGAGAGCACAACCCAGGCTCACCCTTGGAGGAGATGCTGCTTTTCCTGGAGCTCCAGGGCCACAGGACACTGACACTGCCAAAGCAGCCTCACTCACCAGTGACCCTCCTTTCTCCTCCAGGTAACTCCTGTGCTAGTAAACTTAAGCATCGACTGATTGCATTAATTCACCAATTAGTTATAATTAGAAAGATCAGCTCTCATGCACTAAGGCCAGCTCAATGGCATCAATCCCAAACTGGAAACTTTTTTGAAGTTTATACTGAGAAATCACCCTCAAATACACTTTTTTATTTTCCTATTCCTGTTCCCCAAAGTTAGGCTCGAATATAATTTGACTTTTTCAGAATTTTGAATCAAACATTGGAAAATACCACTTGAAGAACCCAAGTGGTCACTGAATAATAAACTGGTTTGAAATTAATTCATAGGACCACCTGCAATCCAGGCATTTCCTGTTCAACGAGGGAGAAATATGAAAGCAAGTTTGGTAAGAAAGGGAACACAAGAAAAATGGTTTCAGATAGAATCAATTTCTACAGCAGAAAGTTATAGGTAAGTAGATTAATGTTGTTCTAGTGCAGCTTTGCAATGAGAAGAAAAATAATTCTAGCTTTAAGAAGTTCAAGGACATGAAGTAAGCCACAGAAATTTGTTGTTGAAAACAAGTTTTTTATTCCTGCACCTGCAGTATTGTCTTGCCAGATACACAGACTTGGCCAGGCAGATGTCTTGGCTATTGTGCCAATTTGGTAACCTAGCTACAGTATCAGAGGTCCACTTAAAGAGAAATACTGCATTTTCCAAGGGAAAAAGAACTGGTTTTGTTAATAAAAACAGCAGTATTGAAGTAACCAGTTCTGGCTTTATTCAAAAATATATCAGAAATAGACAAAAATCATCTCCAAAATAGGGTTTATGCAAACAATGGCCTGCATTTTGTACATAGGGAAAGTTCTGAGAAAGCTGCTTCAGGAATATGCCAGAAGGATGAATTTTGTTTGGGGTTGGAACCCAGCTTACACATCAGAAAAGAGTTAATAACTGGGTATATAAATCAGCTTGTAACAAACAGATTGTCCTCACATTCCACATCAATCATGAACCACAAATCTGACCTCCAGACTGCACTTTTATAAAAATTAAATTCATCATTCCTCGCTTGAGCCCAAATCAGTTATGGTTTGCTCTTTTGATCAAGGATTGGGTAGAAAATTGTAAGTTAATAGAAATAAATACTTTCATTACTTACCCATCAGAACCACTCGCTTTAGTGGACTAAACTGCAAATGAGCTGCCTTGCACCACAGATAATGCCTATCAAGTAGAAACACAGGACTAAAGGCAAATATTCTTCATCTTAACAAAAATCCTGGTGTGGTAAACTACAGCCTATTCTATAGTTCTTTGGAACACAATGCTGGAAGAGGATTTCAATCCTGGTAATAACTTGTCATCTTGATGGTGAACAGAAATGTAGAAAAGTACTGAAGTTGCAGCAAGAAGAAACTCCTCATCCTGTGGAACTTAAAACAGCTTTCCACCCATACAAAATTTTTCTAAATTAAGAGTTTCACATAATGCCACAAAAAAAACCCCTGGGTTCATAGAAAGCTTTTTTTACAATAGTTCTCATCTGTATCAATTCTTGACTGACATTCAGAGAAACTCTTACTCATGTTGTCTTTTCAGTGTTTATTTACTGTGCCTATATAAACAAGGAGATAATCAGTTTTCAAACATTAGTAGGGGTAGTAAGACAAATGGCTTGTATCAAGCCATGGTCAATTACTGTCAAGAAATACCATGTTTTCACTGACCAATTGCATAAACCAAGAAAAAAAGTTTCACAGTTACTTTGGGACAATTCTGTTAGCTCAGATAATGCAGCACTTCCAAAATCACGTCAAAAGGCTTAGTCAAAATGAGATTAAAGAAGCAGTTTAAATTGTAGTAGTCAATTTACAAGTTAGGAATATGACCATTAATCAGGTCTCTCAGCTTCAGTGATTTAACCAATGCCACTTTTACAAGCTCTCCTCCCAGCATAGCAGCTGGTTTTGATACAGTTGCTTCAGAACTGACAAAGACCTTAATTAATTTCAGGAATGTCAATACCTGTAGGCACTAATTGGTCAGTTAGGACCATGAATTTTCACAATTCTCAAGCAGGTATCAGTTTTTGCTATTCCTTATGTAAGTTACTATTCAAAATATTATGTATTTGCTTTGCTGACACTAAAAAAATGAGGTTTCTTTTCTGAATTCTCAGTATTTCATTCATGAGCCCTTTTTATGCAGCGATTCCACACCTGACAGCAGGCCCTAAAGCAATCATATGCCCTAAACAATTACAACAACTCATAAAAATAAGCAGTGCATAAAATGTTACAGAAGAACATTACCTTACAATTCTTGGCACCCTCAGGGGATCCATTTTCCTTTCACAAACACATAGTTCCCTTTGACATTAATGGGAGCTACATGAATAAGAAAAAAAGCAATAGATCCTTTGCTTGAAAAACACATTTGTGCCAAGTGGGTATTGACAGCCTGTTTAGCCCAGGTGATTGGTGGGGCCCTACCCAGAGATATTCACCTGCAGGCTGCTGGCTCATATTCCATCCAGCTGAAAACCACAAGTGTCATTACTGCTCTGAGGATCACTTGCTGATTTATTGTCTTGGTGCACTTAACATTAACTTTTAAGGACGAGCACTAATTGGGTTATGTTCTGTAAAGTGGTTCTTCCAGTGTGTTTAAACACACTGGTACAGTCCAGTGTAATTATAGCAAAACAATTTGTACAGCGCTGGAACAATTCTCTGCCATTGGGAAATATGCGGTAAATTAGAGATAAACTTTTATGTTTCCAGATCTCAACACAGTTATACAAAATTAGATGCAGGTCATTAAAAAAAAAAAAAAGTCAGAACTGCTTTGTAGTCTGTATTTTCCTTCATGTTCCAGAAAATAATTACACAAGAACAAAGGTAAGTAAAACAAACAAAAAGGTTACACCTTTGGCATCAACTGTTAAAAACTAGAGTATCTATATCTATGAAATATATGTATATAATTATATTTATATCTAGTTGGTCACAGAATTATAGAGACCAGCCATCCTATAATATGCTTCTATGACACAATTATGAAACAAATATTTTGAGTTCATCTGTTAAATCTCAGCTTGAATTTCTGATATGGAACCAAACGCAATAGCTGTGTGAAGGTGAGGCAACACCATCAGCCACCAAAAGCCAATAAACAAGTAAAAAACCAAACCAACAAGCAAAACACCCAAAGAAAATCAGGAGGCACAAGAAATGTGTGGTTGTCTAATAAGCCTCAAAACCTCACCCACTTTCACCAAAGAAAAAAAAATTATTCTGCCCTGTTCAGTCATCCCTAGCCCTCCTGTCAACCTTCTATTTTCTGACTGTTCTCCCATAGTTCAATTTGTGCTCTCTCTTCCTCAGTGATTCCTGGAAATGTAAGTTTGCTTTCAGTCACCTCTGTATATCCCACATCCTCTGCCATTAACTTTGCTAATTGCTGTAGATTTTCTGGTTCTTTCCAGACTGAAAATTTTTAAAAATCCAACCAAATCCAGATTTGTATCTAAAACACATTTTCTTATTAACAAATGATGCACCATCACTAACTCTTGTTGTCACAGTCACACCACAACTTCTGTAGGCCTTTGAAATGGGAAAGGCAGAGGCTGCTTAAGATTTCCATGGTTCTAAACTAAGTTATCTTTCAGCCAGCCTAACTTCCTAACCATACCTTGTACTTGATCTTGTGTTCATACAACTGCTTTCCTCTGAAATAGATATCAATTCTGCTCATATCACTAGACTTCTTTCTTGTTTTGACATTAATCTTATGAGCAGGATGCTCAGATTAAGCCATTTTGCCATGTAAGTACATTTGTCTCTTAGAAAACTGACAAAAATCTTTCCACTATCTGAGATTAAAATTCTTAACACCACTAAAAAGCAATCGCTGATCCCTTCATGATAAAACACCCAGGACTTTCTGAATTGATGCTCCATCCTATTGGCTCTTGACAACAAATAGCAAAGCTTATATCTCTAACAGGTTTAAACTGAACAAATTCAGTGTCTGTTCTGAAAACATGAAAATACAGCCTTGTTGTTTAAGAAAACAGTGGTGACCCATTTTTAGACTCAGTCTTTAAACAGGTTCTTATGTATGCTGCATTTGCCTTTCTTCTCCTTCTAGACAGTCCTGCTTCTTTTTGCTTTGCCCTAGCACAATAGTCAAGCAATGGACCCTGAACCATGGCAGCTGTTTCCAGTTGTTAACATGATAGAATCATATCAAATTGAAAGGCAGAATTTGTTCTTTTTCCTCTTTGTCAAAGTCTAGGTGTTGGGGACCCCAGAGCTGACAGAGCCCCGCGGTGGGGTCTGAGCAGGGCAGGGCAGAGGGGCAGAGCCGTCCCTGTGTGCTGAGCTGCTCCTCCCCCTGCACCCCAAGAGCTTCTCCTTCTCCTCAGGGCTGTCCTCACCCCCTTCTCTGCCCAGCCTCTGCTTGGGATTGCCTGACCCAGTGCAGGACCTCGCGCTTGGCCTCCTTGAACTCCATGAGGGCCACACCAGGGCCACCTCTCCAGCCTGTCCAGGTCCCTGGGGATGGCATCCCTCCCCTCCTGCACGCTGACACAGCTCCGTGCTATTGCAAACTGCCTGAGAGTGCTCTCGATCCACATTAAACATGTTAACATGTGTCCATGTTAAAGATGTTAAACAGTTCTGGTCCCAGTGTGAGCCCAGAGGAGCACTCTTCATCACTGGTCTCTGCTTGGCCATGGCTGTTGACCACAGCTCTGTGTTAAGGGAAGTTCCCTGTCCAGCCAAGCAGGAGCCACTGTCACACTCACACCTCCTGAACTGGGGCCAAAGCCCCTTCACAGCAACACACCCCACTCACACAATCAGACCATGTTTCCTCACCAGGTTTCCAACAGCAGGAACTCAGACATCCAGATCTTTAAAAGAATCTAATCATACTGTAATAATTAAATAATAAAACAATAAAATACCAAAACATCTCGTGCTGTTCACCTCCAAGAGGGGATTCTGAACAAAGGAACCCCCAGGCTCTTACAGCCTTATACAGTCACAGTGCAAGCAAGGGAAGCCTGGGGGCTCCTGCCACGTCTCCAGGATCTGCCACACAGCTCCCCAGCTCCCGGGGTCTCCTGCCTCAGGCCCCTGCCCCCAGAGCCCAACGTGTGGCTCACACACCGAGCTGCCTGCACTGAATATGCTCCTCAACATTTGAGTGCTCCATCTGTCAAATCCAGGTCTTTCCAGATAAAGATGGCATGCGGGACAGGGGATACCAGTTGACTTTAAAACCCAGAACTGTAAATAAATTCATTGTCCATAGTCAGAGTGAGGCAACTCTTGACCTTTTAAAAAGTTAACTCTGCTACCTCTGGTTGCCCACTGCAACAAAGAATTCTGCAATATTTTCAAATAGAAAAATACTTAGGGATAACAGAGTTGTAATCTCAGAACACAAAGGAATTTTTACTTTGCAAGCAGTTTTTGAAGTGTACATTTTATATTGTCACCTTGACCTACTCACCCACTGTCTTCCCATTAAGCAACTTCAGTAAGGATTATTTTTATCACATCCCTCTAAACAGATACTTCTTTAGTGGTCATAGAAAAAAGAAAAAATCCCACACCAAAAAGAAGGCCTTATCCCATTCTCACATCAATATCAAGTACAAGGCTAAAAGGATTTTTGACATCCAGGCAAAAACAGTCAAAGATTTGCAGTCAGGTTTCTGAAATCTATAAACTAGAATGTTAATTAACATTTGTAGATATAAACACAGACAAAAAATGCAGTTAATGGGCAATTTTTTAAACGAAGGGAGATCAACAAGCTTCAAAATGCAGTGAAATAACAGACTTGCTCTGTTTATCCACTCTTCACACAAATATCTCCAGAAACATGTCAAAATAGTATCAGATTTAAGAATAACATGAACTATCTAAATAATTGCACTTGGCTGTGCACAAATATTCTGTAGCTCTGTAAATCATTTCCTGCAATGATATACCCCTGCCTGGATGCTCAGCCTCTCTGAGAAGAGCTCACAGTTCAGTTATTAAAACACACTACCCCGAGACAAGACAGACGAGAGCTGTCTCACACCTATTAGAACTCTGTACTGACTTTAATTATGGCCCAGATTTCCTAATGGCTCTGGGTAACTCCTAATAAAATGAAGATGATGTATTGATTTCAGCCACCAAGGACTTTGCAATTATGGGTTTTTTTTCCTAGAATGAAGAAATGAAGAAGGAAAAAAAATTCACAGGATGATTCATTGGGCCACAAAGAATGATTCTCAAGAGAAAAAAAATCATGTTTTCCCCTCTTCCCTTGTGCAAGAGAATGAAAAATAAAACCATTATTCTGTATTTCAATGCCTGCAGCATATGCTTTTACAGGGTAATCCCTTGTGTGCAGAGACATTTTATTACACAAGAAACATTCCAGAAAAGAGCAAGAAAATCCAGTGAAACTAAGGGGTCACAGTAGGGTAACTTTTATTGGGCACATTCTTTACATCTTTGGGGCACTGAAGCAGTTAATGTTTTAAGAACCCTTCAGTCCTGCCATTATTTACTGGAACTCATCCCTCTGCACTGTAAACCCCAGAACAAGCAACAATCAAGTCTGTGACCCCTCTAAGGTAAGAAAAGCACACATCTGATATCTCCCAGATGCAGATAACCTTTGGTAAATATTCACAGAACATCTTTTGACACCTATGCTGTGGTTTTGCTGGAATACAGCATAAGAAGATAAGGAATCATGTGCTCAGGGATAAATTAAACTATTTCTCTTGCACATAAATGGGGGTTTCATCCCTTTCTGCTACTGCTGAATGAAAGCAGAGCTAACAGAGACAGAAATTATCACAATGAGAAGATAAAATTTTTTAGTTGACATAAACCTCAGATCTAGCTGGGTGAATCTGCACAAGTGCTCCACGTTCTATGATTGACATTATGTCTCCAAGATACATAAGCTGCAAATTATACAGGCAATTCTTTCTCCAGTTTTTATTAGAGTTACAAAACCAAAATAAAACAACAAAAAAAAATCCCAAATCCAAAGGAACAGAGAAAGCAAAAACAATGAGCTGGAAATAAATGGGTTAGTCACTGCAGTCACTGCTGATAAATGTTTGGATCACTGAGCCACTAGAGTGATACTAAATATTGAGAAAGGTAGGATGGCCATAAAAGTGAACTGGCTTAGCTGGCAAGTTAAAGCTATTCACAACCAAACACAAGGTCAGACATTTGGGAAAGGAATTCAGAACTGGAGACTGTATCCTGAAAAGCAGTATCTAAAAACTGATTCAAGCAACATATTGGGTAAACATCAGCATTGCAGGATTCTGGCCCCATGCAAGGAGAGACTGGGACAGGTGGAAGCGTCTCAAAACCAGAGCTGAGGTCTGGTTGCATCATGGTGTCACCATCTTTAACCAAGAGTACATTTTTGAAGCTTATTTTAAAAATAAATAAACTACTTAAAATCCTGAAAAACAATTTAGACCCTGACTCAACACCATTTAAATATGCGTCTAATAAATTGTGCTGTAAGACACAGACAAATGTTTTCGTCTAGTCTTCAGGCTTATTTCCAGGCATTATAATTTTTAAAGCAAGCCATTTTCTCTACAATTCAAGCTGGGCATGCTTCTTTCAGACAAAGAAAACTGCTGGCCACACTCTCAAAAGGCACATTGTGCCCAGAATAAATAGCTTGCAGCTCCAAAGCAAGGTCACACTTTCATCAGTGCAGACCACAGCAAAGCCAACAGGTCAATGTACTCTTACTGAAAAGTAAATCACATTAAACTCAGTATTTTGAATATTTCTTTTGTCTCCCATGAAAAACAGAAGTATTTGTCTGTAAACATTAGATGTTGTTAATAGCCTTATACAGAATTCAATATAAACAGTAACAACTGCTACTTGTACAGCCTTCTTTTTTAATAAAAGGGGGTTTAGGCTTTTTAATTATATATAAACTTATTCAGATAGTTTTGTAATAGGTGTTCTCATTATTTTCACTCACATTAAAGACCACATGCATAGCTAGCAGAGGAAAATGAGCAGTAAACCACTATAGAGCCACAGGCAGGGCAGGGAACAATGCATTTTCCCCTAAATGTTCATCTAAACACAGCAACAAATTCATCCTCTTCAGACTGTGCAAGTATTTGGATTGGCCTATTAAAACACACTAACAAATAGAATTTCAGTGTCATGTCTTCAAGGCTAAGTTCTCCATGTTGTCCTTGCAGGCTGTGATGGGTTGACCCTGGCTGGGTTCCAGGTGCCCAACAAAGCCACTCTATCACCACCCTCCTCAGATGGACAAGGAAGAGAATAAAGCAAAATGCTCTTAGGTCAAAATAAGGGCAGGGAGAGATCACTCACCAGTTACTCCCATGGGCAAAGCAGACTCGACTTGGGGAATTTAATTTAATTTATTACAATTCAAATCAGATTAGGATAATGAGAAATAAAACATAAATCTTATCACAGCTTTTCCTCATCCCTCCCTTCTTCAAGAGCTTAAATTCACACTCAAATTCTCTACTTCCTCCCTACCAGCAGGGCAGGGGAACAGAAACAGAAGCCACAGTGAGTTCATCACCCACTGCTTCTGCTGCTGCTTCCTCCTCAGGGGGAGGACTCACAACCTTGCCCTGGTCCAGCATGGGGCTCCTCCCATGGGAGACTCCTCCATCAACTGATCCAGTGTGAACCTCCTGCAGGGACTGCTCCAACCTGGATCCCTTCTACAGGCTGCACTCGGGAGCAGACTGCTCCAGGGCGGCTCCCCTGCGGGTCACAGGTCCTGCCAGCACACCTGCTGTAGTGTGGGCTCCTCCCTCCACAAGAGCACAGCTCCTGTGAAGACCCTGCCCCAGAGTGGGCTTCTCACAGGCTCCTTTGGGCATCCACCTGCTCTGCCACAGGGTCCTTCAGGGGCTGCAGGTGGATCTCTGCTCCTTAATAGACCTCCAGGGGCTGCAGGTGGATCTCTGCTCCTTAATAGACCTCCAGGGGCTGCAGGTGGATCTCTGCTCCTTAATAGACCTCCAGGGGCTGCAGGTGGATCTCTGCTCCCCCGTGGACCTCCAGGGGCTGCAGGGGCATAGCTGCCTCCCCAGAGGCTGCAGAGGAATCTCAGCTCCAGTGCCTGGAGCAGCTCCTGCCCCTCCTTCTGCACTGCCCTGGGGTCTGCAGGGAATTGTTGTCTCACATGTTCTCACTCCCTTTCCCCTGGCTGCATTCTTACCGTGCTCTCACAGAGGTGCTGGTGCTGGTACCACACTGGTGGCTCTGCCTCGGCCCCAGGAGCTCTGTCCTGGAGCTGGCAGGTGCTGGCTGTGCCTCAAGCAGCTGCACACAGACAACGCCTCTGCAGCCACCCCTGCAATCAGAACCTGGCCATGCAAACCCAGCACACATCTACATTCTAGTGTGCACAGCCCAGAGCAGGGAAGCTGTGACTTTGTGAGACCTCACTCAATTAGGTTACAGAATAAGCCATCCTGCTCCAGGGTGCTTGTCAGAATTTTGCTAGAAGGCGCAGAACACGATGAAAAAGAAAGAATTTAACATTTAATTAACATTTCATGCTTCAGTTACAGTCATTATTGTAATAGGAGAAATATTATGAATAGCACAGTGCTCTAAAAGTATTCCTGGTTTGCAACTAAAGAAGTTATTTTCAGGATTTATTACAAACCAATGGAATAAAGACACTTTTTATTTGGGATCTTCCATGTAGGCATTTTTAACTTGAAAATGTTTTGGATATTTAAACAAAATCCTGAAAAACTCAAGGTTAAATATGGCCTATATCAGTATTTTCCATGTCTCTGAAAGACGGAAAGGGCACATTTCTCCCCAACAGAAGGATCAGGCTTTCACTTTCAATAAAAGAGAAACTCAGAGCTCAGCCAGAAGAACCCACATCCCTTGTGTCAGAAGCCTAAAGCAGAATCATCTAACCCTCTTTCCAAGAAGGATCTTATTTTTGCTGTTTTGAAGGCTGAATATTTGTAATCTTAACTGTATCATTTCACTACTTCTTTGTTAAGTTTATCACTGTATACTGACCATTCAAATAAATGGTAAAACAAATATAAGTATTGATATACTTAAGTCAGGCAAAACAGAGAGAATCAAATACTAAGTAAACCATTTTTTGAGCAGTTCAGAAGTCATGTGCTCCTTGAGACAAGATTATCCATCTAGCACACAGGTTTTATAAATATAATACCAGAACTCAGTGACTCAATCCACCTACTTGAAAATGAATAGTTCAGCTACTAATAATTTCTGAAATAAACAAATATATAGGATATATATTTGAGACTCCTAGGAGTCTCAAATCTCCTTTAAAAGCGGAACCACAGCCAAATACTAAAAGACAATATAATAGATATAGGTAAAACTGATATTGAAATGGGTCAGAGGTGAATCTTTGATTTTAAAAAATCCCAACCAAAAACACAGTCAACATTTATAATCTGCTGTAAGAGTCTTAGAATGAATCAGTCTTGTGCAGTCTTCTGTACAAGCATAGTAGAGAGAAGCCTGTAAAAGCAGTTTATTAGGTGCTGGGACCTCAATCTATGAACCAGAAAAGGCAGACGTGAAAGGTGTCTGTATATGTTTAAATCTAAAGTTATAGACAGACATCCCACTAAGTAAGGGGAAACCAAGTGATTAACACGCTTCACATCTTTGCCTAGAGGCTCTCTTTTGCCAGTGACAGCACCACAGAGTTAACTACAGCTCAGTAAATTATTCCAGTGCCAGCTACACCCTCACCATTTTTTTCCCCTGTGGCTTTTCCATCCACATAGTCACACAGGAGAAATGGAGCCCCAGCATTTGAGGAGGTGTGTGAAGCAGCAAAAACAACCAGTTCTGGTGACAAGCACCAAGTGCAGCTGCTCCCTAGTGTGGGATGGGGATATCAAACACACAGCTCAGCTCCATTGCTGCCATGCTGGGGTGAGGCCAGACCTACAGCACAGGTCAGAGCTGTGTGCTCAGGTCCTTCAGAAGGAATTTAGTACCCCAGATATGTGGAACTTTCCTGGATCCAGAAATTGCTTGTTCAGATCATCTAGCAAGTGAGGCATTACCCCCAAAACATGGGGATTGTCACAGCACCTCCTTCCCCACTGGTTTCTCTCCACGGGCAGTCTGGCAGTACATTATACAATGATTTTCCCCTTGTCAGTAGCAGTATCCTACTGAAAACACTGCACCAAGACACATTACCCTTGGGGACACTCATCACTTTTATGGACATAAGAAGAGAAAGGAAGTTGACAAGAAATAACAACTGCCCATCATGACAGCCTTCCAAGGGTCTAAAGTTTTTTGACAACATGATTGTCATTAATGCACTACAAATCCTAATTAATGTGGAAATGCATGCTTTGTTTCTTCCTCCTTTCTCTAAAAGCAGTCACCATTTTCAAGTGCTGTCAAAAGTGGCACCATTTAAAGTTCAAAAAGTTGACAAAAATGTGAGCAATTAGTTGCTGTCAAGTAAAAATCACGGTCTAAGGGATTACACTGCTAGAAGATTGCTGCATTCACAGAAAAAAATGAACTAGATCAAACAAGTAAGCCTTGATCTGTCCATATATTTAATTTTTTTTTTCCAGAAGTGATGATTCACAAGAGACCAGGACCTCTGCTGCTGTACTATCTCTGGAATCAAACTGCCCTTTTCCTGCATGCTGAATTCCTAGTAACGCTTTCCTAAACTCTAAAGGAGAAACAGAGGCAGGCTGAATTTGTTTAGGTACATTTGCCTGCCAGGCCAACTGAGGAAGAAAAAGGTAAGTTGAATCTATGCAAGTGGCTTGGCCCTGCCTTTCAGTGCTGAACGTGGCCCAAATTCAGCTTTCAGCCAGCTCCTGCCCAGAGGGAGCTTCACCCCCATAAATGAAGTCCAGAAGGGGCCAGGCTCTCCTTTCTGACCACTCTTCTAAGTGAAGGCTGGGCTCTAAACATGATTGTACAGGTCATGAATTTAACAAAGCTCCCTCATGATTCTACAGATACATAATAAATAACACATTTCCAAAGTGCTTTGAATTCTTCAGCTGAAAAACAGTGCAAATCCAAGGTATTACTTCTGTAAAATATTAGCAAATTCTACCTGAGCTTTCATTTTCAGAAATAATTTAGAACCAAAGCATTAACCAGCATCTAAGACACTCAAAAATCTGAGGCAGATAACCATCTATATATGGAATCCAAAAAGGTAAGGTGATTAACTATAGTATTTTTTACAATTTTACTGCAGCAGTCTAAAAATATCATAAAGTATACCACTATTAAATAATAACTTCTATAACAATTCAAGAGAACATAAATGAAAGGTCCATTAGATTTTAAATAGAGCTGGCATGTGATAAAGGTTGCAGTCACATTCAACTGCATTTATTTCCAAACATATTAGTTGGGTTTTCTAAAAAGGCTTTTTAAAAAGAGATATATCTATTACAGCATCTTTGACTGGCAGGATTGTCACACTGAGAACAGGCTCTAGCACAGGATGGAGAGAAAATCACCCAAAGAGCTGGAATTACAGGTTGTCAGTGCTTTAGAACAAATAAAATATTCTGCTGTGTTTTTTCACTAGATAGCATGGCAAATAGGTTTTATTTGCTGTATTACAATTATTTATATTTACCAAAATCAATCTCCAGATAGCTGCATTGATCCTGCTACACTTGAGGCCGTTTAATCTAAGGAAAACTGTTGTTAAGAAAAATGTTTTTAAAAAAGCCAACAATAGCAGCAAAGGGCATCTTGGGGAGTTTTAATGAGATTTTTCTGTTTGCTGCAAGTTTAACATTCCTACAGAACAGATCAATACCACTTTTTTCTCCCAGATCCGTTGGGGAGCATCCTGCACTTGAACCCATCCAGGAAGATCAATCCCCCCTGGCACTTTTGACTCTTGTCACTGCCCTGCAGCAGAGTATTGGCCATGCAGCTGGCAGGAGTGCCAAGGACAAGGCAGGTACCTGCAGCATCCCATTCATGCCCAGGTATGGTCAAAAACGTGTTTTTTTTCTGGAGAAGGGAATACTCCATAGTCCAGCCTGGAAAATGTGTGTTCTGTACTTCCCCCTACCCCCCACAAACATCTGTGGATAGATGAAAATCTTATATTGTAGTGCTGGCAGCTGTTCTCCAATCACAGGTAGAGCACAGCTTTGAGAGAGCTTCTAACTCTTTGCAATGTTAAAAAAATAATTCAGTTAGGGCAGCAAAAACCAGCAGTACTCAAGGATGAAATTGTCCTCCATTCAGTCACTTAATGTCTCCTGGCTACTTTTAAATTTCCTTTGAAGTTTTTCATTCTCATTTTCCCATTTCACTTTACCCTTTCAACCACTCATAGTTTTTCAGGACACAGTGTGGGAATTAATTCTTTTTTTCATTTCTTTACTTGTAAAAATAGCCTTCCAGAATTTATAAACAAATTTGGCCAAAATTTTAGGGGACTTTAACTATTTGCTGTGTCCTCTTGTTTCTTAAAGTAGGCACTCTCAATTCTGTATTTCATAATAAAAAATGTCCATGAGAAAAGCAGGCTAAAAAGACTAGGGTTAAAGCCACCACAAATATAGCTTCTTACTTGAATGCAGTGCTTGGGATTTGGTACACAGAGGAAAAGCCTTTTATTTCATTTTTTGAAAAGAGAGAAAGTACTCTGAAGTGAATTGATTGTCCTTGATCTTTTCCACCCACACAGCCCTTTTTCTCTTTTCTCTCATTTTTGGGTCTCATTTCCATGCTTTATCAATACAAAGTTTGAAACTGAACCATCACATATATACTGCTGTCCCAAACTCCTAAAAAAACCCCAAAGCCAAAAAAGACCACCAAAACAATAGTGCAGGCATGACCTTAAAAACTTCTGGCTCCCCTGCCATGGCCTGTCTGCTAGCCCTGTCTGCCCAGAGCTTGGGAGATCTCCTTGAGATAAATATCATTTCTTCACCAAACCACACAGCAAGTGCAGTGATAGAAATGAGGGTAAACAAATGCCAGCTGAATTCATAGCTTGTTTTTAATGAAGATGCTTAAACTCAGTCCTAAGAGGTTTTGCACTCTCAAGGATAAAAGCAAAGAATGAAACAAATAACATAGAACTGATTTTAAACTACCCACATACTCAAGCCATTCTCCATACATCTTTATTCTCAGTTCTGTGATATTTTCAGAGACAATAAAAATGGCATAAAATGCTCTTAGATTAAAACATCTCCCTGCAAACCGTCTCCCCCGTCTCCATTTGTGCCAAAACTGCTACTCCTGTTACAGTTACAGTTCATACTCAGTGTTAATTGCAGTTGTAATGGCAAAGGTCAGTATTGATCCATCAACCCATCTACCCAGCAAGACTTCACAAGCTTTTTCTCATTCATACAGAATATTGAACAGTATTAAGAGCTATTGACAAGTGAAAACAGGGTCAAGGACTATGTCTCAGCTACTCCCTGCAGTATTATCCTACCACAGGCATTCCAATAAGCCCTTGGACTGGGCAGTAGAACGAGACTAGAAGAGATCCAAAACTGCAGATCTCAGATTTTACTGACTAGAAACCAATTGTCAAACATTTGCAGTGTTTGGAAATGCAATTCTTCCCAACAGAAAAAAGTAAACCAACAAATCCACCCCTCCACAGGGTTCTCCTCACCAAAGGGTGCAAAAGAGCAGCTCCATCCTTGGGTGTCCTTTGGATTGGCATAAGCCAAATTATGACTGCTTTATGATTCAGTACAACTCCTAGGGTATGTTCATCAATGAGTCTCCCTTACCTAGGCCAGAATGCCTGTCAGGAGCCAAGACCTGAAGATTTTGGGGAGGTGAAAAATAAATCACTTCCTGGAAGGTATGGGAAATCTTTATCCTGAAATCTGAACCAGATCAAAGCCCATATGCTCTATATTCATAACCTATTTATTGCTATTATTAGAAACACCTCAAAGGGACCTGCTTGCTGGAAAGAAAGGCGCTCCCTATGTCAGACAGTGTGTCAGAAGTAGGTCACTCTAAACAGACATTTACTTCAGAAGTACATAATTCAAATAACTCAACAGCACCTAGTACAGATTAAGGCTTTGGCATATATTTCATACAAGGTTGCTAATGTTCAAGCTGGTGGCTCCCAAAGGCTTTTAAAAGATTAAATGCTAAGCCCAAAACTAACCAGAATGGAGCCCAGGAAGTCTCAGAAACTAAGAGCTTTCAGAAGCCTTGGAAAGATTTTACTACCACTCTTTCTTTTATCCTGCAGGATTTAAAACCCTCAAGATAATGAAATCCAAGGGATGAAATCCACAGTACCTGGTTGGTGGTGACATCTGTATATAAGTAAAAGTTTAAAAATTTAGGATTAAAATGACTCTGTATAAAAAAGAGCAATTCAAACACTATTGGTCAGGACACAAAAACTGATCAGCCTTGCTGCCATACAGAGTGTTATTTCACTTTTTCCACAATATCTTGAGATAAATACTACTCTCCCTCATGTTATGACTATTTACTGCCATGCAGGGTTGAGGCGTTCCCACCAAAAGGCAGAAAATTTACTGTAGCTGTAGATTTCCCATCTCCTTTCAGCTCCTTTCCCTGTTAGCAATGGTTTGCCACTGTTTCTCCCAAGCCCCAGAGCCCCCATGCAGCACCCCCAGTGCTGGGAGCGTGTCCCACCCTGCACACCCCCACTGCTCAGCTGTGGGGCTGTAGGGCAGCAAGACACCAGCAGAGACAAGGAAGGAGCTGTTGTTGGGACAATGTTGATGTTCAAGTGTAGGACAGCACAGTGAGCCCTGGGGTGGCCCTGCCCAGCCATGGGAGCTGGGGTGTGACACTGGAACCAGCTGGAAAATAAACTTTCTAACACAATTAGAAGCATTAGAAAGCAAACATTGTTTATCAGCACTGGATGGGCCAAAGCATCAGATGTGTGTGGTGAAACTTTCCAACGGGGTATTTATCTCATCAGGATCGTGCACATTCACTGCAAAGTATTTCCTAGCTCATACAGAAGCAAGGCAATTGCTGGAAGCCACGTCCAGAGTCCTGAAACACTGGGGGCACTGAGGGGAGAAGGTGTGAGAAATCTGCCTGAGGTCAGGCTCTGGCCAGCCACACCGACCCCAAGAGCACCGACCTCACTGGGTGTCAAAAATCCCACCTGTCTCCCAAGGAGAGCTGGAGAATTCAGGTCCAACCAATTTCTACAGCAAAGCACAGGTCACAGAGCCAAAACCTTTCCTGCTGGGGCTGCAGAGTTCAGGATGCTTGAATGGAGAAGACAGAGAAGAACCCCAAACAGCCTGGAACGCTCTGACTGACAACCTGTCTCCGACAGGTAGCAAAGGAAGCAGCTTTTGAGTTCAGTACTGGTTAAGCAACAGGGGAATAACAATTAGTGAAAGATACAATTAGGAGTACCAGCTCAAAAAAATTACATTTGGAGCCTGCTTACACCTAGGGTTTTGAGCAAATTGCTTTCAAATAAACAAAGCTGTATTAGTGAAAGGAACCTCATCACCAATTTTCAATTTCCCTCATAAGATTAACAATATGCAAGGTGATTTATATTGATTATGCAGTTAGATTAAAAACAGTTTGGTTTTGGTTTATTTCATTTATTTTCCTCGTTTAAAAAAAAAAAGCAATGCAACCTATCAAAACCAAAGAACAGGCACATTAAAAAAAAAAAAAAAAAGACAAAACAACAACAATAAAAACCATACCAGAGTTAGAAATATAGGAATAACTCAGGCACAGATAAAAAAGAAAAAACCAATTCTCTTTATTACAGCCTTCCAGAGTAGTGGCAGCAGGGAAAGAAAATGCAACTGATTTTATCCTCCTACTTAAGCCAGGACACTAATGAGATGTGGCTAGAATATAAAAAAAGAGAGGAAAATAGCTTATATCTACACAAACTTGTTGTAGCTTTCAGTTAAGCATCTCCTTCTGCTCTCAGTAGCAGCCCAAACATATGGACAGTGGTCATAGAGAAAAATAAATGCTGGAGTAGATTCAACATATTGAACAAATCCTCCAAGTTTTTAATTCCCCAGCATTCCCTTTCCTCCAGATGCTACCCAGGATTTTAAAAAATTAAGTTACATAAAAACGTTTTCATTACTAGGAAATGGAATTTCATTTCATCCTATTCAGACAACTTAATAACTGTACAGATTACTGTATCTCATGCTGCATAGGAAACCACTTCAGAAAAAAAAATGAAGTATTTTCACTAAAAGAAGGAAGAAAATGTATTCCAACAGATTTACATTTGTAGTAGATTTGCATCTGCTGCTGTAGCGAAGTGTCACTAGTAGAAGCAGAACTTAAATAAAATACATCCTTATAAAATGAGTATCATACCCATCTACAACAGGAAAAATAAATCAAGACTGAAAAAATTATTATTCATGCAAAAGAAGCGACATGGTAGGATATGTAAAGATAATCTTGCCATGAATGCAGTTATCTTCATGGGATAATTTATAGTACTTCCTTTCATGGAAGAACCATTAACAAGGTATAACAAAGCTCATAATTAATCTGAAAACAAAAATGCAACATTAAGTTTCCCAGCACCTCAAGTTTTCTAATGAATGAAATATTTTCTGCTGTCTTTCATCAGAAAAGTAATCTAATAAAGTTTTATTAAAATGTACAGTAACTGAACAGATAGGTTTAAAGTACAGCCTCTGTACAGTGTAATGAGGTTTTGGCTCATAAAAATGCTTAGACTTTCATTAAAGAGATCAATGAAGCCAAAAGGAAATTAGTTTAGCAGAAGTACACACGCAGGTTCTGCAGAATACCATTGTGTGTGCGAGCGTCAGGATGAACCAGGGCATCCTTCACAAAGGAATATAAATGAAGGCAAAGCCACAGAAACACAATAGCAAGACAAAGTCTTGACAAAGCACTGAAGGGGCAGTGCCAAACTTAGCAACGACCTCTGAGTGCAACACATTAGAGCAAGATCACAGAGAGAAACGTGGTGTGAGGAAAAGCAGAGCACTGCACAGCCACGGCATCACCCAAAGGTGCAGTGGAGGATTAATGGAGGGAGGGTTTGCTTCCATATAGGGAGGGCCTGCAGAGCCAAGGATCATATTGAAACTCTTCTGCATAGCCAGTTCTCAGGCAGATTTATGTGTTTTAAACTGGGCGACCACTGCATTGCTCTACAACAACATACATAGCTCAAAACACAAGGAGACATAATAAAACCAAACCAAATCTAGGACTTAGAAATGTTTGTGTTTTCATTCCAGTTGCAATGATATATAAAAATTGCCTTTAAAGTTTCCTAGGCATAAGACATAAATTTTTAGTAGTAAATATTACTAAACAAGCAATAACAGTCATGTTGTAACAGCTAGAAGTCCCTTGTAGATCCAAAATATGCTTTCATCTTGTGACCACTGCAAATTTCTGAGGTCACTAAGTACCTCTCTTACTCTTCCCACTAAAGTAACCCCAGCTGTCCTCAGACTTTTTTCTCCAAAAGTGTCTGGCAATAACACTGACAGTTATTGTTTAGCTTTTATTGCACTTTGGAACTAAGGAGCACAACATGTATTTATACACACAGAGAGAGAAAAATACAGTTATCATATTCCTTTGGGCTTTCACTGAGCTGCTTTTACCTGTTCACCTGTTTTTTTTATTTAATGGTCCAACAGATATAAATATATTTTTCCAAATATCTTACTGGGATGCTCCCCACTATCCAAAGTAAAATAAATATTATCGGTTAAAATTTAAATCTGTTTCATATGCAGTGCTTGCAAGAACATTGAGAATAGCCACTCTTAAATAATCAAACATGATTAATAATCTCTAAAAGGAATAAAACTGCACAAAGTCCAATTTGGAATAGTCACCAAGAAAAAAAAATAATCCAATAAGCAAATATAACTTCTGAAATTCAAACATTGCTGGGGAAACTAGCTAAACATAAATCTAATCTAATCTGAAACAGACAAGTTTGGGGTATTACCAAGCAGGAGCAGGAAAACATTGACTTTCCAGGTGTATCCCTTTTCCAATCCATCCACTGAAAACATTTTTCACAACTACAGGCCAGAGTTTTCAAAGTCACAACACCAAAACAAAAGTTTTATGAGAGTAATATGCTGGAATGCAATCAAATACTTATTGATATTCCTATTCTTGGTACATGTTATCTAGAGTAAGAGTGGGACAAATAGCTTCAAGTGTTCTTACAGCTATCAGTAAGACTTCTAATACAATTAGTTTCCTTCTCATCATAGCAAGATTTAAAAGACATGTACCAATAGTCCCAATACAAGGGGAGGTGGCATTCATGACAGATAACAGTACCATAAGATGAATCCTAGTCAAACTGTTCACACAATGTTTATATGGATAGCTCAAGGGATAACAGCTCTACTAAGAAAGGTTTCCAGCTGAAATTGTGTGTAGACCAAGATTTGGAATAGATGTTCTTGGGGTTCTGGCCCCACTGGTGCATAGCAAACTTCTGGCTGCCATTAGGCAATTCCAAGCAGAGAGAATTTTGCAGTCTGAGAATGGACTACATTTGAACTACATTCAGAGGATTGTGTGAAGTCCGTGAGCAGTACCAGGCTTGCATGACACATAACTCTTCAGCTGGATGTGTTCCACTGAGGCACTTCCTCAGCCTGCTGCACTCTCTGGGTAAAACTAAGAGTTTGGCTGGCCCCGTTGCCGAGCCATAAACAACAGAGACAGCAGCCACTAAGTCACCTGCTTCTGCCTCCCTGCAAAGCAGGCACCACCGGGGCACTCCACAGGCACCATCCACAGCCAAGTGTGGCCAGAGGCACAGGGGAGAACCAAGGCCCTGGGGCAGAGCTGTGGGGCCAGCAGCAGGAAAGGCAGGTGGTTTTGAGAGCAAAAACAGCTATAGGTGTTACATTGTGGAGAGACTCAAAAATTAAAGAAAACTGCAAGTAAAAAATGGAATCTTAGCCTAGGATAATACAGTCAGCTTCATTCTCTCCCCATGCATCCCCAAGTCACTGCCAGACAAGTTGCTGGTCAGTCACCCACTGCCTGGGAAAGGGAGCTTGTAGCTGCTGATGAAGAGTGACTGCTCATCAGTATTAGCTGCCTACTCCTAAATGGCTTTGTCCAGTAAGACAGACCCGAGATGATCACTGTTGTCCATAAAGATCTACTGAAAAGGGAAAAAGAACCAGGGGGGAGAGCCAGAAACAGATTCAAGACTGGCAGGTTTAATCTGGAAGTGAAGACTGATAACCAAGGAAGCAGAGGAGGGTTTCAACAACCAGAACAGGGAAGCCAGGGGAAGATGTGCATGTGAGCAAGCAAGGGAACTTCTCAGCAGCTCCAGGTGTAACACTGCTTCCTGCAGGGGATTGTGCTCCAGGATCTGGAGGATCCCTCCAGCTGAGACAGGGAGTAAGGCTCAAGCTTGTCCTCCTCCAAGTCAATAGCACTCTCACTGTCTGCAAGGCAGTGAGATTTATCCAGGGATTTGCAAACTGGGCACTAAGAGTACCAAATTCAATAATTTTAGTCACAAACAACAGCCTGTTTTGAGAAAAACAGGTCAGTCTAAACAAGACAATCGCATGCTTGGAAAACCAGCTTGTTGTACAAACAGTAATTGATGTGCTGTAGCTGTCTTAGTTTTGCTGTGCTAAAGACTAAGCTGGCTGCCAAAATATTAGTCTTGGGCTTTCTCACAAACCATTATACTTCCTTATTAAAGGCTATATTGTATTTTAAAATGTCAATTAAGTAGTTTGCTATAGTTGGTATTTTCCCTAGGGTTTTAAATGGCTAAAATTATCCTTAATTTATAGAAAGAGTGTTAAATCTTTCTTAGCTTTGTGAGCACAAATGAAATTACTTCAATTTAGATTTTCTTACGGTGTGTACCTGTGCAGCAATATATGCTTAGTACAATGAAATTAAGAACATTTTCATAATTACAGTGATTTTACTACAGATTAGTATCTCCAATATAACACAATGCAATGTTCAATTGGGCACACAATGGAAAAAAAATAAAAGATTCAGGTTTCAGATGAACTCATGTAGTAATCTAGAACAGCATGCTAAATGATCAATAAAATAAAAGATATGCTGCTTATTCTATTGATTAAGAACACAGGCAGATATTAATCCAATGAGATTCTAGAAAAGACATGAGAAAAACTAAAGTGAGACACAGTGTTATATACTATCTGTATATATTTATACATACCATGTTTCAAGAAAAATTGTGTTTAGGGAGCAGAGTTACATAATTTTTCTACAGTGCTGAAAGATGCATTATTCCATTCTTTGGTACACAGAAGAATGGGATAAAGAAATCAAAGGAGTGCTATAGTTTGATCTATACCCCAGGTAAAACAATGTGTATTCTAAAAAAAAGTAATTATAATAACAAACCACAACCCTGAAAAAATATGCTGGGAGGTTCACAGATGTCTACTCACTGAGATTCAGAAATTTAGAATCTTCAAGTCTGTGTGAATGTGCTCTGAGATAAAATGTGGATTAACCCTAAATAAAACAGGGAGGCAGCAGTGTTTCCCCCTCTCCACTAACCCCTGTTTCACAATAAGCACTGTACAGGACACAGAGCTGTGCCACGGTCACCAAGGACCGTAGGAACACACCCTACAAACGTGGAATTTCACAGAGCAGAACATTTCATATTATGGGAGCTCCCATCTTCCCTGCACCACATCCCTTAAAAGCCAAGGGAATGCGGCGAGATCCCTCTGGCCCGAGCAGGCCGGGGACAGCACAGCCTGCCCGGACCGGGCGGGAGCAGCGGAGCATCCCCGGCAGCGCCCGGAGCGCCGCGGGGTCACTGCCAGCGCACGGCGCAGCCCCGGAGCAGAGCCGGGGCAGAACCGGGGCACGGCACAGAACAGAGCCGGGACAGAGCCCAGGGCACGGCACAAAACAGAGCCAGGGCACGGCACAGAACAGAGCCGGGACAGAGCCCAGGGCACGGCGCAAAACAGAGCCGGGGCACGGCACAGAACAGAGCCGGGGCAGAGCCCAGAGCACGGCACAAAACAGAGCCGGGGCAGAAACGGGGCACGGCACAAAACAGAGCCGGGACAGAGCCCAGGGCACGGCACAAAACAGAGCCGGGACAGAGCCCAGGGCACGGCACAAAACAGAGCCAGGGCACAGCACAGAACAGAGCCAGGGCAGAGCCCAGGGCACGGCACAGAACAGAGCCAGGGCACAGCACAGAACAGAGCCGGGGCAGAACCGGGGCACGGCACAGAACAGAGCCAGGGCACGGCACAGAACAGAGCCGGGGCAGAGTCGGGGCACGGCACAAAACAGAGCCGGGACAGAGCCCAGGGCACGGCACAAAACAGAGCCGGGGCAGAGTCGGGGCACGGCACAGAACAGAGCCAGGGCAGAGCCCAGGGCACAGCAAAAAACAGGGCACAGCACAGAACAGAGCCCAGGGCAGAGCCGGGGCAGAACCCAGGGCACAGCACAGAACAGAGCCAGGGCAGAGCTCAATCCCAGGGCACGGCACAGAACGGAGCCAGGGCAGAACCCAGGGCATGGCAGATACAGAGCCAGGGCAGAGCCCAGGGCACGGCACAGAACAGAGGCAGGGCAGAGCCCAGGGCACAGAACAGAGGCAGGGCACAGCGCGGAGCAGAGCCAGGGCAGAGCCCGGGGCACGGCACAGAACAGAGCCGGGGCACAGCGCGGAGCAGAGCCAGGGCAGAGCCCAGGGCACGGCACAGAACAGAGGCAGGGCAGAGCCCGGGGCACGGCACAGAACAGAGCCAGGGCAGAGCCCGGGGCACGGCACAGAACAGAGGCAGGGCAGAGCCCAGGGCACGGCACAGAACAGAGCCAGGGCAGAGCCCAGGGCACGGCACAGAACAGAGGCAGGGCAGAGCCCAGGGCACAGAACAGAGGCAGGGCAGAGCCCAGGGCACAGAACAGAGGCAGGGCACAGCGCGGAGCAGAGCCAGGGCAGAGCCCGGGGCACGGCACAGAACAGAGCCGGGGCACAGCGCGGAGCAGAGCCAGGGCAGAGCCCAGGGCACGGCACAGAACAGAGGCAGGGCAGAGCCCGGGGCACGGCACAGAACAGAGCCGGGGCCGAGCCCCAGCCCGGCGCCGAGCCCCGCTCCGGCTCCCCGCCCAGGCTGTGCCCGGGCTCCGCAGCGCGCTCCGCCAGCCCTTTGGGCCCTGCACAGCCTCCCCCGGGCCACCCCGCAGAGCTACAGGTCCAAATCACTGCAGGGGAAGGGGGGACACACTGCTTTAATCATCAAATTGAGGAATTAATATTTCATATTGCGTCTACATCTCCTGTAAATGGATGCGCCGAGGTGATAAAGCAGGCAGGCAGAAAGAAAAATCTTTCACAAAATCTGGGCAGCAAAATAACTTCCGCAAGGCAAATTTAATTAATATTAACTTAAATGAGTGCCAAAGAATGTTGGGGGCAGAGAGATTGGCATGATAGATTGTCACATCTAAAGAGAAAGAAAACTATTGCTTGGTTCAAAACACACGGCAGAAGAATTTTGTTCAAATTGATTAACCAGTTTCTTCTAAGCAGCTTAAGGTTTCTGTCTCCAACCACTTAAGTGAATAGGATTTTTGACACTGATTGCAGTAACCACAGGAATCCGCTTTACAGACTTACCCACTGCACAACTATAAAACACTGTCATTTTCAACATTCTTTTGTTTGACCAGACATTCCCCACGTGATATTTTCCACTTACTCTTGGAGAAAAAATATCTAAAAATTCTCAACAAAAACAATACAAGGCTTCCTAGCAAATACCCTTTGGGCTGAAAATCTCCCTGTAAAATCTTCATAGAGTCAATGAAAAATTAGTACTGAAGGGGATTTTAAGGGATAGGCAAAAACATTTCCCTGCCCCAAGGAAGGATTAGCTGCTTCTTGATATTGCTGACAGATGCTTATTTCACTTCTTCTTTAAAAGTACCCATGGCAGAAATGCTATATTTCTATATTTAATATCTGCTGTTCCGCCTTTTTTTTTTTTATTTTCTCCTAACAGAAATCTAATTCATCACCTTAGTTTTGTCTTATCAGTTGAACTATTCATGTTATTCCCTTCCTTACCAGAATGGCCTGTTTCTTGTCCTTAATGAAGGAGTTGTGGCTGTCTGTTTCTAGAACAAATAAACCCACACTCTCATACCTCCTGTTTTCTACACCTCTGTGTTTTCTCTTTGGTTTCCATCTGACCTTCTTCACATGGTCCAACTCCTCTTTGATAGGCAGTGAATGGAAAATCAGGAACCTTCTCCCAGCCTAGATCTATACAATTATCTTTGAGGTATGGCCTGCTCTCCCTGACACCTTCCAACACAAGGCAACAACACCTCTTGTGCAGAGGATCCCCTGCACAGGACACTGAAGCCCTAAATGCAGCAGGCATCATGATGAAGGCAATTTTTTTAGATTTTTGTTACAAGAAAAAACTGCTAAGCATAATTTTCTGAATACTTCTAAGTAATAACATTTCATTTCATATACCCTAGTGAGCACTCCTGTATTTAGATGCTAAATGCAGCAATCTTGGATTCCAAGCACTCAGGCCTCATGCACTTTGCCTTTGCCTGTCATTATTCTTCCAGCCTGATTTGTATGGTGCACCTGAGCAGCAAAGCGTGGTCAAGAATTGGTTTGGCTTCAGAGTGAGAAATTAGAGAATAAATACATGGAGAATGAAATCTAAAAATAGAAAGCATATTCCAGGGTAAGAAGATAAGACGAGGTTATACATGGCCCATGCCACAAGACAAAGAGATGCGAAATGTCTAAACAACTGAATAACAGGATGGATGAATAACAGCTAGCATAATCTATGATAGTAAGCAGAGAAATTATTTTGCTGCTTTTTTTTCAGTTCAGGGCAAAAAAGTGCAGGAAAAATGTAGGTATTATCCTCTGTTCCTTTCATATCATACAGCTAACAAGTTCTATTATGATATTGTATTACAGCCTACCCCCACCACCACTGAATAAAGACATGTATATATTACTGTCAGCTACCAGTTTCAAAGCTTTCAATTCCAGAAATGTGAATTCATTTGGATTAAAAAAAAAGTGATTCTGCAGAGTAATAAGTATTAAAATTCTTTATTCCCTCTGTGCTTACATTGATCTCCTCTAGTTTCCCTCCAGAGGTTTTAAGAAATGGTATTTCACTATGAACACTTCCAAGCTCAGGCCGCATGCTGGTAGGAATCTATGCTTACCCTTAGGACTTGCTAGAGAGATTCCAAAGATTGATGTGGACACCTACCAAAGTAGAAACATAATGGTATAAATTATAAATGAGGATTATTATATAACCATATCAATCCTTAGAATGTAAATTGTGGATTTGACTATGGATCTTTTCCTCTCAAATGCAGTCCTAGTTTGCAATCATTTTTTGCAGACTGTACCTTGTAATTCAGGTGCAGTTCATGCTGAAGGAGGGGTCCAAAGGGAAACTGTGCTGTCATTGCAGTCAGTCATCCTGCAATAAACCATTCCCCTTCCACACCAAACATCCCTACCCTCTTTAATTCAGCATAAACTATGAAACCTCAGAATAAAGCAGTACCACTGTGGGACCTTTTCTGTAGGTTTTGTAACATGTGATCAGTTGTGTGCATGATGCAAGAAGCAGGACCAAGCAGAGTCTGCACATTCACAGGTCACTCACTCATGAGGTCGTTTTCCTGCATTCTCAGCATGGCAGCTGCATGTTCATTTATGAAAACTGCACCTCCAGTGATGATGCAGCATGAATTAAAGTCTATTTCCATTCAAGGCTCAGTGAACAATTAACAACCCTGCAATGATACTATAGTTCAGAAATTCATGCAGTTTCAAACACCTTGAACCATCTGTGCTCAGAAACATTAGAGCTTTGGTGTTAAAAGTGTTCTTATCAGTAGTTAGTTAATCCCGTGATAAATCTGAGCAGTGAATTTATCAGTTTAGAAACAGAGTCCAAAGAAACAATATATAATTTTTATTTCAACACATTTCTTGAATTCCTAATTGGACCTTCCTGGACCATTAAGATAATTAGGTTATTTTTTCCTCTCAGTTTGTGATATCTCAACTTTTGTATACACTGTGCCTGAGAGAACACAATGTTCCAGCTGAGGGAAAAAAAAAAAAAAAACACTGAAGGATGGTAATTAGAGAAAATAGCAATGCAGAGTTGTGACCCATATCATGAACATTAACAAGTACTCAGGAAAGAGATCCCACTAGGAACAACAAGTTAATGATTGTATGAGAAGTGCCTTAAGTTATTCTGCTTGAAAAGGTGCAAGCTACAGAGCAGGGAAAAGTGCTTGCTGGCAAACTGAAAATAGGATTTGCAGAAAGGCCCCCACCCAAATCTCAAATCAAGTTTGACATTTACAATTTAATGTTTGTACATTGAGAGCATACAGAAGAGAAAATTGTTTTAGATGCAGACAGCATGTCTGGTTTAGGAAGTAAAAAGCTCTAATTTCTTGTTTCATAGAGCTAAGAAAACGTGTTTCATATGAGTGAGGTAACAACATCTTTATATTTTTAAGATGTCTGTATATGTTTTAAGATATGCATATATATTTTTCAAAATACATAAACGTGTTCCTTAGCAACTTGAACACTTGGACGTTTACCTGGGAAAATGGTTATACATGACTTTCATTTAATCTATGAGTTCATTCACCATCCTTCACACCTTTCTGTAATTTTATTCCACAAAACTGAAATAAGAAGGATGATATAGTTTTGTCTGCTTAGTAGTGACCCTCAACTCCAGAACATTCAGGTTAGCTATCTTGTACCTACACATTTTAATCTTAAAACTTTGTTCAAGGTACTCCAATGGCATCCTAAAGAGTAGCCAGGCCTCAGCAGAGACATCTCCAGATATTTTGACCATATGAAAGTCAGGCAGCAATTAATTCTTTTTTTTTCCTTTCTTTTTTTTTTTCCTTGCGATTAGCCAGCTGAAAGGCTAGGACAGCACTACATCTCCCCCACCCAAGGCTGGTTTAGGGACTGGAGAGAGGTGCACTGCACTCCCATAATTTCACATTAGAAGATGCTGCCTTCAGCAAAAGGATGTGACTGGAATATCCCCCATCAGTGAAAGGCCTGAATTCAGGGGGAATCATTGTAAAGAAAATAGCCACCAAACATTGTATTCAGTGCTTTAACATCACTTACCTGATTATGTCTTTGAAAACTTCTAACCTTTATAAAGATTTCAGGAAAAATTCCTACAAGGATTTTATTATTGTGTTCAAATGCAATAGGCTGGACATATAAATAGTTAAGGACTGTAAAATGAATATGGCTTTAAAAATTATTTTAAAAGCAACAAATAGATTTCACAGGTTCAATAAAAGAAATGCATTGTAGGAGGAACATTTTATAGGCTAAAAGCAAATTAACATGATAGTTATCTGAGTCACACATTTATGATCTTACACGACACTAAAGCAACAACTATGACAGGAGTGTGACAACTTAATACAACTTAGAAGAAATGCCCTAATAATTGAGAAATTACTCTTTTTTTTCAGTCTATTACAAATATTGCCATCAAATTTATCTCACATTTTTCCTAAGTAACTTCCTATAACATTTGTAATCCCTTTAACCTGAATCAGTCCGTATCCATAGAGATAAAAGAAAAAAAAAAAAAAAGAACAATATGGAAACATATTAAAGATTCCATTCAGCTTTCCCTGAAGGCTTCCAAGCAGTTTCAATTATAGCTGTATCAAACATAACACTCTAATGGTCCCTATATACGTTGTTCCATATATTTATACTCCGTGAAATTACTGGTAGAAAATAAGGACCAAAGTAAAAAGTTCCTAGCAAAGCATGACTGAAGGCAAGCTTTAGATAAATTATACATCAATTACAATTCTATTCTTGTAGCTATTACTGATAGAAGATGGTCATGTGTCTAAAAATCCTCTCATTGGTGCCATTTTCCAGGTTGTACAGGTGCTCCAGGGTGTCACCGGGTTGAAGACAGCAGCTGTGGCATTGTCAGTTGTGCTTTAATTCTTCTACTGAGAGGGTTTTTTTTAAGTTACTAAAGGCCTTTCATTTTTAGGTGCCTCAATATTTATAAGGATTGCATATGGCCCGTTTCAGCTGATCTTCAGTTCAAGCCAAATCCATACACTTTTTCTAGTGTTTGGTTTTTCAGAGATCCTGTTTAATAACAAAGTGTATCTGGTAGAGGTTTTATGTCCAGAACACAGGGCAAATAATTGCCAAAACCTACTGGAAGGCACGTGGGAGATGACAGGGAAAGAATTTAATTATATTGTGAAAGGCTCAGTGGAAAACCCATGGGGTAAGAGCAAGCTTAATTAGCAGGAATCCGTGGTGACACTGGTCTATGCAGCTACTAGAATTAGAACAATATATGCACAGTTAACTGTTTTATATTCACATAGGTCAGGTACATAATGTACAGACTTGGTGCTGACTTCATTAATGTTTGGATAAAAGCTTAAAATGTTTGGGGTTTGTAGGTCAGAGCAATTAGAAACAGAGAGTATTTGGTGCAGGTTTGAAGGGTGCTTAACTTTAGTGAGTGACATCTCAAAAATATGGATGTTGTGAAAACATCACAGGGAATATTTGACGAGATACTTACTTTTATCAGCACAATAATATGCCTTGCTCACTATTTCAAAATAGTGGAAAAAAGTCTGGTTTCATGTCAAATTATGATCCAGTTCTTGTCAACAGATTAGCAATTAGGCCAGAGAAGCATATTGATAATCACATTTTATGGAACTAAAATGCACTATATTTATCAGCTTCTGTACTTTAAAATAAATATTGACAAGAAAAGATGGGAAAACATTATTTGTTATGCCATCTGCCACTCAAAATGTCAAGTCTGAGCAATGAAATTTTCCAGTCTTTCCTGATATGTGATCATCAGATATTGTTTATCTTTACTTTGTGATAGCATTACAAAAGCATAGTCAAAACTACAAAGGTCAAGTTGTTCCTCCTGGTTTGTCAAGCTGTATAATCCTCCTTCAGTGGACTTAGATTTTGATAGAGATGTGGATGGCAGCAGTTTTAAGAGAATTGAAAACCAGTTCTGACATTGAAAAGCTTTTGAAGGAAACAAAATTTACTGATCATAGGACAACAAAGAAAGTCACAATATAGAAACTGTTAAGGATTTATGTAATGGTGCATTTGCCATCATATGCTCCTCACAGCTAGTGAGGATGAGTATGGCTAAAGGGAACCCTAATGCACATTATCAAAAGGGCTGAATTCAATGTAACAGTGCCTATCAATTTCCCTGCCCTTCTACACTTCCATGGGAACAGAATTTTGCATTACTTCAAATGATATCCAGTGTTGGAGTCCAAGGCTAAAGTTTCAGTCCCATAATAATGCCTGCGTGTGACCCATTCAATGACTGGGATGTGATTATAGTCCATACATGGTGGGACAATATTATAGAGACTAAATAGAGTTGGTACTCAGATTAATGTAAGGATGATGCCTCACCTTTTTCTGCATGAACAAAATTGACTGAGCCCTTTGGAGGCAGGAACTGAAAAGGAAGCTGGTTTACATTTATTTCCAAGCTACACCATTTGGGGGGATATTTCTGAAAAGCTACCTAGAAGTGTGACATTTGATATAAAGCTTAACAGAGGAGCTTGGCCCAAGAAAAAACTTCTCTTGAGATTTTAACATCATCAGATTGGGGTAAGAAAATTCTGTGGTGAGTGATTTTAATTTTTTAAACTGAATTTTATTTCTTGAAAACAGCTGACAGCTTGGAGCTGTGTGGACAGATGCCACTGAGTTGGAAAGGTTTTCTATAACTGTCCCAAAAATTCAGGATATGAGTATTGATTGCACAACTTTAAGTTGTCCATATTGCTGGATTTTGGGGATAAATACACATATATCTTCAAATCAGCATTATGAGATTCAGTTATTGCTAGCAGCATATACATTTAATGACAAAAGAGTATGACTTCTGTAGGCTCAACCTCATATACTCATTTGCAGATGTTAATGAGGTGGAAAATTAAAAAAGACAACAGTATGTGGTATTTGCTAATTCCAACCACTAAAATAACTTATTTTACATGGCTAGATCTAAAATTTTCTTAGCCAGAGATTACCATGCTGCAGATTTAAATCACTGAAAATGTGGAAGTGCAAATTACTGAAATTTGTTTTCACTTGGGGCTGTTTGGCTCATCTGTGAAGATGTACAAGTTAATTTTTATTCTATTAGAACAATATCACTAATGAGATGTGAGCAGAAGGGAGAAGAAGCATGCAGCTGAAGTTATTGTCAGAATCTCTGCTGGTAGTGCTATTTCATATGCTCCTGAGAATAGAATAACAAGTACACCCATATAATTTAAGAAGTCAAATTGCATGTTTTCTCAGCTCACTTCGCATAACAAATAACATATTCAGTATAAAGTCCAAAACTACATGTCAAAAAAGCAACAGGCTTGTGTTGAATAGGTATCTGCAAGAAAAGAAATTAGATATTGAAACAAAAAGAAAATTAAAAAAAGCATGTTTGTATTTCAGTACTATAAACAGTTCTCAAATAATTTGCAGAATTGGCACCTTGGCTGAGCAGTCATTGGCTTAGTACAGAGACTCCATTGGCTAGTGGCTGGGTAACAAGACACCTTTTCTTTCCTCAGATGGGTCTCAGAGTATAAAATAATACAAAATAAACCTTTATTTTCATCTCCTGGGCAGTGGCAGAAGCAGTTCTTCCTGCCATTCTCAGAAGAATGCACTGCTGGAAGATCCCTCCATGCCACAAAGCACACAAGTCCCTGTGCCACAGCTGCTGCATGCCAGCCTTGAGCACAACACAACACCCAGCAAAGCCAAAATCAGGGATTTTACCATTTCTCATGGGCTCAGCTGCTTCCTGACTTGATGTGAAAGATTTGTGGTTGCACCTGACCCCAGGCAACAGCCTCATCTTTGTTGGTGACTGACACAAGACAAAAGATTTTGTTCTCTTTAATTTGCACCTTTGCTTCCAAGTGTGCCTCAGTGCTTGAGCACATTTCCTGTTGATTTAGACACTGGGGACTGAAGGTACTAAAATAGTTCCAAAATATTGCATTCACCTTTCAAATATATCTTTAATTTTTTCTTATTTTAAAACCCTGAAAGATAAACACTGAGAAAGTGCATATGACATTTTTCATTGGCTTTGTAGTCTTTTCAAGTCCTACTGATATGGTATAACTTTAATGACACAGTTGCTATTTTTTGCCTTTCAAGCAATCATGATCTCAATGGAAGTGACAGTAAGAGATGCTCCCACTGAAACTGTGTCTCAGGAGATAGAGCTTTATTGGAAGAAATTCAATACACTTTTGACACAATGAAAACACTATTAACAGCAACTAAAATATATTCATAAAAGCAGTTTCTTTTCAATAGCAAAATCCTTGGTATTTACGCTGTTAAAGAAAGGAAGGATCTCTGTGGATCTCTGTCTCTGCAGGGACATTGTGCCCCCCTCCCCAAAGCCCTGCAGATGCAATGGGACTCTAATGGCACAGCTATCCTCTTCTCAGAAAGTTTGGTCTCAGTGGAAGTGACACTAAGAGAGAGATGCTCCCACTGAAATCCTATCTTTGGGGATAGGAATTTCATGCAATTGATTTACCTCTGGCACAGTGCAAACACTGGTAAGAGTAACTCAGGCATACTCACAGTGATGGCTACTTTTCAAATGCAAAATCCTCAAGAGCTGAGACTTCAAAGGACAGCAAACACCACAGCTGGAGCAGAGCCTTAGAGCATTTTGCTAAGCTGAGAGCAAACAAACAGGCATCAGTAAGCCTGTACTATATTTTGAAGAGAAAGTTAATAAAGTTTCCCAAATTCAATACAGCAGAACAAAAATTTTCATTCCATGCTTAGTCTCTGTACCTAACCTTTGTGGCAGAAAAGATCTCCTTAAACTGCTTCTAATAAAAGGACAGAGTTTCTCTTCCTATCACAAAAACCAGAGAGGCCAAAGTGACTTTGAAACACAAACCTGCCATGTGAGGTGGCTGCAGGAGAAAAAAACAACCAACAGTGACCAAATCTACCACCAAGTTCACACGCTGTGGCCTTAGCCTCTAAAGGTTTTTCATGCAATCTCACCAGACAGGCAGGACAGGATGGGCAGTGTCAAGGATTTTTCTGTGTCCTGTCCACAGAAGCTACAGCCACTCTGTGATTATGGATCCTGCTTCTTGCACAAGAAGTGCTTGGAAATTGCAGCAGCAAGCAGCTAATGATCTTTACTGCATGGACATTAATGGAAATTTCTGCCACAAACTCTTGACAGTAAATTATATTCTTGGGAAAGATAAAAGAAAAACAAGCAAAAAAAACCCACCAAAAAAAAAGAGAAAACCCCCAGACACCCCAAGAAGCTGGAACAGTCAAACAGCCATTTTCTCCCCTAACAGATCCAAAAAATGTGGAATCATTTAATCAAACTTAAACACCAGTTTGGACTACTCAAAACAATACTGGGAGTGGGAATAAGCTTAATTTCAATATAAAATTTTCAATTAAAAGGCAACTGAAAGACAAATTAAATTGGAATTTAATTTGTTACCTTCTGTTCTCATTTTATGACGTCTGTCTGTATTGAAAACTTAGCAACTCACCTTTCTTGCAAATTAAAATTTTTCTTTAACACCAGCCTGATTTTGTTATGCAATTTTCCTTCAGTAATTCCACTTTTTCTATGGCAGTATGTTTTACAAGAACAAGCAATGGAACCAAAATGAAACACTGCATGCTACAAATATTTTACTTTTTTAAAAATTATGAATAGAACCAATCTTACTGCAATAACAACAATAAAATAAAAGCAGTATGAATGGAAAACTTGTAAATACTGTCATTGCTGACACACAAAAGATGACTCAGAAAATGAAATCTTAATCTCCTCAAATAAATGGGATCTTAGCTGTTGACTTTTATGTGCATGGTATTTCATGCAAAGAGCAATAAATGTGTATTTTCTTGAGAGTATGAGAATGACAGCAGTGAAAAATGTTCTCAGTGGCATCTCTTCTGGGCAGTTACAACCCAAGCTGAAAGAGCAAGAAAATTAACCACTAACAAGTCTGTGGGTACTGGTATTGTTACCATTCTGCTGTCTTTCATATTAATTGAAGAGGATTGGAGTTCTCAGATGTTCTAATCTAAAGTAATTAATTCACATTATTTGTTTTGACTTAAAAAAATCTAAAGAGAAAAGAGAGAGAGGAAGAGCATTTGAGATGCCAATCAAGAAAAGTGATAAAATGCCTTTTTTTAACCCTTCTGCATCCATTAGATGCAGATCTGAGAGGAACAGATATGGTGCTACATAAGGCCTTTAGGATCCTCTAAACTCTGAGGCCAGAGGACTCCGGGCTACTCGTGGGTGTTGGCATCCAAACCCTGTGCCCACAGAGCCAGTGAGTGCCACCGTGCTGCTCCTGCTAACAAGGAACTCACTGCACTCACCCCTGCTCCACCACACCCCATCCCTCCTTCTGACATGCTGATTCCTAGGATGATCTTCATAATCCTCCTATTTGTCCACGTGTAAAATTCCTCAGGATCCCACTTTCAAAGAGGCCTCAGACTGATTGCTAACATTTCAGCAGCACCTCTCATCTGAAGCTTGGCACACACAAAATTCTTTCTGTATTTGTACAGATGAGAAAATCTTGCATCAATCAAGCAGCCGAGGAGCTCTCTGAACCATGTGCTCAGGCAGCACCGGTTGTTTGAAGTTCACAAAGGAGCTATGTCATGTTCTTGCTGTTGAGCACTGCCTGGGAATTTATTGTCCTCTAGCTTTTCATGAAAAAGCTCGATAGTGGAACCATCAGTACAGAGTGCTGAAAAGACAGATTGCAGCAGCACTGGAACAAAGATGACTTTGTTTTTGTGTTTCTTCTTTCCTTGGAAGAATCACTAATGAGCAGGTTTTTGGTAATAATTTTCAATGTTTTACCTCGTTCTTATTTTATGTTAAAAATACATTTGTACAAAACAGAAATGTGGACTGCCAAAATAAAACATATCTGTATTTTGGCAGAAAAATATAAAGAAGAAACCACAAACAAATGTTTTTTGCATTACTCCAGAGAAGCGTCAGTTTGAAGCCCAGATAACATGATACAGTCACCAAATTATACCTTGTCTGCTGCTCATCAAACAAAAATCTCAAGATGCCTCTTTGGATTCAGGCCAAAATCATGTCTTCAGAAAGCAAAAAAGCATGCTGTGTTTTGTGGTTCAAGTACCAGATAAGTTGTACTGTACAAATGCTGGGCTCCCTTCCAAGCCTCCACAGGCTGCAGAACAGAATTGCAAGCAAGAAATTGTCCTATGGTAAAGCTTATCTTTCAGTGTGCGCCCAAATATATCCTCATTTTTATCTGGTTCTAGATTTAAATTTTTTTTGATGCCATTGTTTTTTACCAGTTATTTTTAGAAGAAATTACTTTAATCATAAAATGTGCCACTTTACAAGCTGGACTAAGAGGAATAATCTCCCAATTCATTCATTCCCACTCACCTTTGGACTAAGAGGGAGCATGGCTTCTCAAGGGACACTCGGTGTTGCCCCAAAGCAATTATTGGTCCCTCTTGGGGTGACCAAACCAACCCAATTAATGTTAAGCAGCTGTTGAACCTAAGCAGGTACATGATGGTCCCTGTGTCATCCAGTCCCTAAATAAAGCAGGAACACCATTTGTGCCCCCAAGAGAAAACAGAGCAGAGTATGGAAAGTGAGTTCCTGTGAACCCTCTCGGGTGGGATCAGCTTTTGTCCCTCCTGTGCCAGAGGGCTCAGCTCCAGGAGGTTGTTGGAGCTACCGGGTGCCTTCCCCCTGTGCGAGGACAGAGCTGGTGTGTGAAGGGTTTGGTCCCAAATGAGAATGAAAAGCAGCCACAGCCAGCCTTCTTTAAAGCACTAGGTACCTGTGTCTCACAGTGGCACACAGTGAAATGAACAGCACGGGAAACTGGGTATAAACTCACAGCAAATTCACAGTCCAATTTTCTTATTTAATTATTTCAGCAAATTTTGGATCCATGTTTAATTCACAATTACATTGTAAGCTTTACCAATGGGTACACACTCCCAAAAGTGAAATTCCCTGATAAAGTTGAAAAATATGTGAATTGGAGTGGTTTCCTGTTATATAAAATATTTCCTAGTCCCACTACACATCAGTGACACTTTACAGACAGGACTTACTGCCTGCATGAGCAGTGTCTGAACAAACTTGGAGGTGTTTGCACAACAGGCTCTGTTTGTGATGGGATCTACATTCATTGCTTTGGTAACATCAATGAGGACAACTTCCATGAGTAATACATTATAGTAAATCCACAGAAAGCATAAAAGGTCATGTACAAGCAGCCCTGATTCAGCACTACTCCAAACAGAAATAGAATACCAATTAAAGCAGCAGAGAGATGCAACATAACCAACACTTGAATCAAAAATATCACAGAATAACTCCCATTTTTTCACTTTATAAGACACTCTTTGTTTCCACCATACGCTTCTCCCCTCCTTCAGTGTTCATAAAATAGTGAATTGAGACAGAAGAGAGAAGCTTTAGTTGACTGTAAGGGGAAAAAAAAGCTGTCCAAATACAGAAACCATTTCAATCTTTCACAAATGGTTACAAATTATACTAGACGCAAAGGAAATTATCAGTAATGAAGCAGACAAAATGTAATGAAGCAATAGTTTTAAGTCACTAGTCCCAGGAAAGACCAAATCTTGATTTTTGCACTCAATGTAACAGATAAAATTTCTCCACAGGCTGGAGTTGTTGCTAATGTTACAAAGTGGTTCTGAGTGTCAGAGTATGTTATTAAACATAGAGTACCTCGTTTTACACAGCATTCAGCATTTTTTAAACTTTAAATATAGTTTGACACCTTTGTTGCACTGAAGCATCTGCAGAGTTGTAATAAAATCAGTGGAACTGATAGACAAGTAGGAATTAATTGCTTGTCACACTCAGAAGTATCAGAAAACAGCTGAGAAACAATCCATGATAAATAAATACGTTTCTTTCCCAAAGTCTTTAACATAGTTTGAGAAAATCTTTGTTCATTATTACTAATAGAGCAGAAAGTCACAAAGGCCTGGTAGAAACAAATTGGAAAGTATTTGGCTTCCCTCCTTTGCCTTTCACGCCAACTGCTTGCACCATCTATAATGCTGTCCCTGTACAATTTCCAGCTATTTTTGCTTCCAGCAGAGAGGCACAGGAAGAAGCTTATCCACATCAAACAGCCTCCTCCAGAGCTTAGCAGTCACTCATTTTAATGTGTTTCTGTCTTTTAATCAGCCTGGTCAATCTCTGGGTTTTTGCATGTCACATGTATATCTACACATTATGCTGCCAGTGGTTTATTGAATTTATTCAATTTCTTTAGCCTGGTGGACCAGCCAATGAGTTTTCTACTGATAATTTAACTGTGGTAAGTAAGCTTCATCCATCATTTCCTTATTTATCTCTGGAAGTGAAAGCAATAGTGAGAGAGTCTTTGGAAAAAAAAGTTTTGTGACCTGACCCCATGCCTTCAATGAAAACTAATAATGAATTGATAATAACGGGATTTTTCTTAGGAGTATGAGACCTGTCAAAGCATGGGCTGGAGAGAAAGTTCCATTAAATAGCTTGGCAAGGATGCAATGTTGCTTGACCTGATTGTTCCTCCTTCAGAAGATATAAATCAATAGCACATGCCCAGATTCATGAAAAAGTTGAAATTTCTTTCATTAAATATTATTCAAGGGACTTTTGCTATGTATTTTCATACATTATTTAATAATTTGATTTATATTAATTCTTATTATCAAACCATGAATAATTACCATTTTGTGTTCTCTGTATTACGGTCTCTACAACTGTATAATGAAAGGTAGACCTAGAAGGAAGCAAATTGTTGTTTCCATCCTCCATAGAAAATAAAATTCAAATCCAAATACAAGCTATTTTACCTGATTGCAAAAAAAAATGCTGTAGTTTAAAAACTTTCCTCTGACATTTTTCATTATTAGTTTTCAACAGGCATATTGAGTTTCTATTTTACATACAGATAAATGTTCACCTCTTTGCCAGCAATGAAAAATATCTCCAAAATAATACAAAATGAATTCTCAATGGTACCTTCATGAATCACATGAAACTGTGTGCGTAGAACAATATTTTCTGGGATGTCAGAGTCTCATTTTGAATGCAAGACACTGAAGCAGACTCTGTCTCACTCCAGCATGAGACCGATCCTTCAGGAGAACCTCAGCCCTAAACAAAATGACTTCCAAGAATACAAATAGTTTTCTTGACTATTTATACAACAACCAAAAAGTGGAACTTTTAGCTTGAAAAGCCTCAAATGGATCAAGAGTCACAATAATATTTTGTAATCTTTTGCACAGGAGTTCAATGAAGGGTCTATAAAACAGTTGTTCATGAGAGACAATGAACAAATGGTAAATGAATCTGAGGTACCTTTGGGGGGCAACACCAACACAACCTCCCTGCCTTGGGACTGACCTGTCCAGGCTTCGTCTTTCAGGTTAATCAGAAAACCTGAAAGTATAGGAATGGAGAATTTGGACACTGCTTTGACTCCAAACCTTCCTTGTACTGAAGGCAGTAATGCCCTAAGATCCTGATTTAGAGCCAACACAATTTATATAGTCTGCCTTGAGATCAGACTTGTTGATTTAACCACATTCTTACTGTTACTGAACTGGTCCAGAACTGATTGCTTCCTATAATTTCCTGTATGAGATAGATTATTTATTAATCAATAAGTTATCCAGACCTTTGCCTGAGTCAGATGTTATCCTTTCTCTTTAAAAAAGTGTTCCTCTTGTTCACTCTTGTCCCTTTACGTTGTTTAATTAAATTAATCTTAAATAAATAAAGATATTTTAATTAAATACCATTAAGAAGAGCAAATATATCCTATCTCTCCTCTTTTTTTGTGTTAAACTAAACAAAGCTTTGCTAGTCCCACAGTACTTTTTCCAATCGTTTTTCAAACTTGTAGCATTTTTCTAAATGTTAACTTTCCTTCACTTTGTAGGACCAAAATCTAAACTCTTGCAGATAAAAAGGCTATCAGTTACACAACAGTACCACTGCTCTTGTGTATCCACATTGTCAGAAGTCAGAGTCCACAGCTGTGGGAGCTTCACTGGGCACACCTGAGCGTGGAACAAGGTTCATTTTTAGCACAGCAACATTTACCTACTGAGCATTGGGAAAAAAGGAAGCTGGACGTAAAAAGACTGAGACTTGCAATTTGATCACTGTCTGGGGAGAACATCTTACAAACAAAGCAGCAGAAGAGTATTTATGTTAAAGTTTCAAACAAAAGGTGCAACCATTTCCTCAAAAAAAATTGTCAAGGGAAATCTTTTATCCTTTGGTTCTCCTTGCTCTGCAATCACCTTTTCCTTCCATCTGCAGTGTGACAAATATGTACGAGCACACGTGTAAGTGCTTGCATTTGTCATTGTCTGTGGGCTTTCAGAAAATGCTTTTGTTTAATGCAAACATTGGAACTTTGTGTAAAGGCAAGGCACTGTTTAGTGCTGAGCATTCTGTTACGTTATTTGCATGTTGGATTTTATTCAGAATCACACTTCATATTTTCCCAGTCTTTTTTTTTTTTTCCAGCATAGCTAGAAATTCCAATTCTTTGTTTTGCAAACTAACTCCACTGAGTCATTATACCATCTTTCTGCCAAAACTTCTGTGCTCTCCTACTTAAAACAATCTTGTTTTTCATAAGCCAGACTTTGCAGCAGTCTTTTAGTTATTTTGGGTGTTCTGATCCCTGATAGAATCTGTCCTCAAATTCCATGAGTCTCAAAGACAGTAATCCAACCTCACTAACTCCGATGTAGCTGCTTTGGATTTTGTTCTGACAATGTAGCATTCTTTTAAGTCTCTAAAGCACAGTCTGATTTGTTTTGTTCACTTTCTGTAAGCTGAAAAAAAAAATCTAAGGTGTTACTGAACTCAATAATTTAAAAAAATACCTAAAACATTGTTCTTTTCAGTTAAATCTACTTATTTGAACCCTTTTAAATTATCTGCAGCACCTAGAATTACAGTGTAATTTAAAATCACACTTCTTTTTGGTAACATTCTTGGTAATGTTTACTTTTTTACTATTTGTTTTCTCTCCCTGCAATTGCTTCATTTCAAGTACTCTGATTAAAAATAACCAAATAAGAGTTAGGAGTTTTGACACAAATTGGAGGGGACTGCTTAACACTCCAGCTGCTGTGCTGGATGTTAGAGGAAGAAGCAGGAAAGAGGAGGAGGAGGAGGAGGATGGGCACAGGTTCAGTTGTGTCCCTGCCCCACAGCTCCAGTCCTGCAGCCCCACTGGCTCTGGCCCTCTGGCCCTTCCCACAGCTCCCAGCACTCTGTGCAGGTTCCTAATGGAAAAAGTATGTACTTCTCCTGTGATGTGTGGCTATGTGCAGCACAGAGGGTCAGAGAACACAGAAAGGTAGATGGAATATATTTAGAGGCCATTTACTGTCAGAGTGAAAAAAACTCTGGAAGTGGGAGGTCAGATGATGGCCACCATAGTGCACGATTCCTTCCTCTGTAGAGCAAATGAAAAGAAATATGTCCAGAAAAAAAAAAAATAAAGTCCTTTTTTTAGGTTACCTGCCAAGATACAGCAGCAAGATATTCCACATATCAATGCACAAGGTATCCCATTGAATCAGTTCCTCTGCTAGAAAAATTCAGCACAAATGACACCATAGTGGATGTGTGTCTCTGCTGAAGGAGTCTCCAGGTGTGCTCAACACCTTGCCCAGGCTGCACCCTCTGAAGCCACGATAGTTACCATGGCAGCCATGAAAAGAGATGTTGCAGGTTACCCAGAAAGGGAACCTGAAATGCCTGAAGAATGTCATTTAGCACACAACAGTAGTCTCCTTGAGAATTCAGCCAGGATTACTCCACTTCAGCCTACTTTTTATTCTTTTTGCAAACCTTGTACTATAAGGCAACATTTTCTCTATTTGATCAATTTGAATACTATTTTCCTTTGTCCAGATGATTTTCAATACCAATTTAAAGGTAAGCAAAACCCTGGCTCTTGAATTCATAGATTACAGGGAGGGAATAAAAAGTAATCCACTGGTATTCTCACAGGCTTTCTCTGTGTCTCTCTGTCACACCCATCTCCTCAAACACTACATGTTTTGAATTGCCAAGTACCAAGATAAAGCTTCTATCCTGTCCACAATGTGTATTTCTGGAACTCTAGCACTGCTCTGAACTCACATGTTCCTAATCCTATTTGTTGTCTCTCGTTTTGCAAGTCTCCTTACACAGGAGGCTCAGGAGGGCCAACTGACACACCTGGGACAGGAGAGAGGTGCTAAATCAATAAATAAATGGATAACATAAATGCTGAGCTAAGCTCTGAGGACCAGCAGCTGTGCGTTGTGAAGCTGCTGGAGATCCCTGTGACACTTAATGTGCACTTTGTCAGATGAGCATCCTGAAATGAGAGAGGAAGGACAGAAGCAGCACAGAAAACTTTATGCTGTAAGTTCAGAGATCAAGCCTTTTTTGGTTACTCTTCCCATATCCTAGTTTAGATGTGGTTCCAATTCCTCAAAGTTTTTAATGATCACTCTCACCATTTGTTTGTGCAATGCACAGATCATACAGAGGGCCACTGGCAGCTTTGGGAAATGCTGTGTAACTGCAATTCAAACACAGAAGTGCACATCTCAAAATGGCATTTCAGCAATCTCTGTCCCTCTTGTATTTTCTCCCAAACTATGGAGGGAGATGATGGTGTAGGGATACTGAACACTTTTGAATGATAATAATTCCCAAAGAGAATCCAGCCTCACTGATACCCAGCAAATATTGAGCAGGCATGGACATATTAAAATGTGTGGCCTGTTATGCATCCCTGTTTCTGACAAAGGATTTGTGTTACTTAAGTTGAATGCATCTTATTGCAGTACTGTTAACCATTCTGGTATTTGCCAGACTGTTTAAATTTCACATCCTGCTTTGTAGTGAGGTATGAAAAACCTTTCAGAACTGTTTGTGTGATTTAGGAGATGAAAACCAGAAATATTCAGCTACATGACTTGCCCAAGCTATGGTGGTATCCTTGCACTCTGCACTGGCAGGGAAGGATGCCAGCTTCCATCTGGGAACATCACACCTAGTGCTGGGTTGTGGAAACAGCTCTTTGCTAAGTCACTTAAATACTTTTTAATTTCTTGGCAGCAGTGTTTCAAGGATTTTCTGGGTTACAGCTAATTTCATTTCGAGGAAGTGCAAGCAACGTCTATTTCAAATAATATGAAAAAAAAGACAAATTATCACTAAGGGAAAATGAAGAGGGAAAACAAAGAGGAAGAATAAGCAAAAATAATGGGAGAAATCATAAGCACATGTGCTTGGCTAAGATGTATAACTGAAATGCACAGTCAATATTTCAGAAAGTCATTATTTTTTCCTTTAAAAAACAAAAAGTAAAATAAAATACCTGGGGAATGTTCCTTTTTTTTTTATGGAACACTATGTAGATTGTCAAGAGTTAAATCTTGAGCAGAAACAATCCTAGGTAAAACTCAAACAGCACCTAACAAGCAGAATCTCCCAGTAGCAGGGAGCAAGTGAGTTGGAGACGTGGTGAAGAGAACACATGAGTCCTGTGCAAGTCAATTCTTCCTACAAAAATAGAAGCAGCAGAAGGAACAAATTAGCAGGGTTTTTTTAGATACAACCCAATGCAGTTAAAAAGAAGTATGATGTAATTGGGGTCATGGAGATTTGGCTTATGCAGGAGACTGGCTAAGATACCAAACTGAAAAAGAAAAGGAGACATAAGAATTGAAAGCAAATGCTGAGAAAGGGGAGATTCAATACCTAAACTTCTTACTGCAGATTTTATAAGGAAAAGAGAACACATTAGCATTCCACTTACATAGGTGTGGAAGTGGAAATATTAGATGTTGGGGTACCATAATAACCTCATGTCCTAAAAGGCAAAATATGCTCCATGATCCCATATACTCATGGTGGAACTTCTCTGCAGCCTGCCTGGGAACACCAACAGCCTAGTTTGCCTACTGGGAATGGAGATATGAACAAGAGAGAGCAGGAAGCTGGCTGAGATATGACAGCCAATACTCCTTTGTGATCAGACACCCTGGATTAATCTACAGCTGTTATATTTGTTATTTGTGGTTTTCTTCCCTCATTTCAGTTGAATTCCCTATGGTTTTTAGCTCCTGATACAAAGGATATTTTAAAAGTTGTCCTCTTTCAAGATATTAATGGACAAAATTATTAACTTATTTCTCCAACGATGATAAGAAGAGAGCACCGAGGGGTGGGTGAGGAGCTGTTGCCAGCTGTCCAGCAATTGCTGAAGGAAACATAAGTAGTGGGACAGCAAATCTCTGACAGACTGCTCATCCAGTATGATGCAGAGGAAAGACCCTGCCTCTGGCAGGAATTAAGGAACAGCAGAATCTGGCAACAGTCTTCTGTTTGCAATACAAATCTGAATTCTTGGATTTGGAAGACTGAAATTCCTAAATCCAGATATAGTGAAATTGAAAACCATCACTACCATGACGGGCCAAGCACAAGTATAAATGCAAGGGGAAGGAGATTGCATTTTGGAAGACCTCTTCAAAGGCTAGAAGTGACCTACCTTAGAAACAAAACTACTCTGAACCTCTGAGTTTCTCTATCTTCTGGGCCAAATAATTCAAATATCTGCATAAACATCCTAATGTCATCTTTGCATGAACTGCTTGAAAGTCTCACACACATCTTTTACTCAGAAATGCCTTCCTTGCATCTTTGTCTTCCTTCCTTTCTATTAATTACAGTAGATTCAACCATCATTAACCAACAACTAAGTATGATATAATAAGGTACCCACAGTGTCTCAGCATCTTCCTTTATTGTCCTTGTCTTAAAATCTTTATTAAATATTAATGAAGTTTCTTGAAACTGCTCCTGCAATGAGGCCTTTTACACATCTAATAATGTGTTTTAGTTCAAGTATTTACAAGTGTCTTCTGCTTCCATTGTTGAGAATCAGTTAAATGCAATTTGTGCCACATCTTTCCTCATGCAAGCTATGGCTGGTTCCAGCAAAGTATCTCAGCATGCAGCCTGGTATAATTATTTTAATTTATTAAATATAAAGGGAAATTTATACCAGAGAGATAATTAATAAGGAAAAAAAGCAAAACAAAAGCCTCAGGTAAAACTCTGCAGATAATTTTACTCGTTCCTTCAGACTTGTCCCTTATTTTTGTCCCCTTTCCTTGAGACTTGTCCTCTCCCCTGCTTTGCTAAGCAGATCTGCAGACTTTAGACTTGGGTTTATAAAGGTACTTTCAGAATACAGACATCGAGCTTTTTCAAATTCAGTATATTATGCTTAAAATTGACTTTCTGGTCACTCCTTCAAAGGTGTCCTTCTGGCTTCAACATCACAAGGCTCCAGGCCTTCAAATGGACTTGTCCCCACACTTCTAAAGATCTCCACAGCATTTTAACCTATTCCCATCCCTTTCATTCTTTAAATTTTTGTATTTATAGCTATGTTTAACTAGGAATAATCTATTAAAGACCTTGAAATCCCTCACCTTTACTTAATGTTAATCAAAGATCTCATCATGTAAAATAAGTTACAATGGTTTAGAGAACCTTAGGCACCAAAACAGTTTAAATAAATTGACACAGAACTCAGAAATATGCTAGAGTGATGAATTATTTCTAAGCCATTAATATTGCAAACTCCTTTTACCATTTCAAGGCTATTTTTATGTGGATTCAGGGCTTATATTCTAATGTTATTTATTTGAAATAGCAAATAGAGGCAAACACCCAGCCTCTGAACCTTTATGCTTCCTTAGGATTCCATTTCTCCACGCCTTCTGCCTGGGCTCTTTAAAGTGCAATATTTTGTTCTACAATATTTATATTCTATCAAGCAGTTGGCACACACAGGCCATCACATTTACTGATTCAACTGAGAGGTGGCATTCTGTAACCATTGAGGTGCTGGGTACATACTTTGGAAGGATTATTATGCAATTCTTGATTGCATGATTCAGCACTATTTAAAACCTGGATTTTAACAAGTTGGCTGTAATTTTTCATTTATGAAAGAAAATAAGTCTGATATAGGTGCACAGAATTTCCGACCTTCACAAATGGAAAAATTTGCCTTATTTGTCTGCTGGAAGTGGGGTTAACTGCCATGTGTATAGACAATGGGGATGGTGGGAACAAAAGGAAATACAAACACCAAGAAAAAGGGAACAGGGACTGTGATCAAGTCCTTAGCTCCTCTGAAATGGAGAAAGAAAATTACCATTTCTAGAATTCAGAAATGTTAAGCATGATGGAAAACATGGAAAAACATGATGTGCCGTAACACCAGTACCTCTATAGTGTTCAAGACTTTTATCATCTGGTTGGAGTTACAGATGATCCTTGGATCATCTTTTGACAGTGCATTAATAGCTCTCCCTCTGGGGCTGAGGGCTTCTGGTTTATATCTTTTTATTTCCATGCTCACCAGTTTCTTGCTTTCACTGGCAGAGTATTGCTGAGGGCAGGCATTATCCCCCTTAAAGCACGTGTTCAGCATCTGTGAAATCTGGTAGTTCTACTATGCAGGACAGTCAGTGAGAGAGATGTTTTGTATCTGATGCTCAGAAATGTTAAAATAATATCTGTTTGTTCAAATTCTTATTGCTGTACATCCTTTTACTAGCACTTTATTTATTCAATAGGCTCAGTGATTAATATAGCAAGAGTAAAAGGATTTTGCAATAAAGGCTGATGTTCTCAAATGACTATTCTACACAAACTGTATCTTTTAATTTGATCTCATTTTTAGTTTGAAAATTTAGGAGTAAGACATCTTAAAATGTTGCACATCTGCTAAATTTCCTTTCCCACAGTAATGATGGCCATCTGAGAACAAATTTGAAAGACAGATAAAAGTCTGAAGCTCTTAGACACATTCTGGAAATCAGCAGCTGTACAGGAAAGAAACAAATTAGTGCTCTAACAGAGGGAAAGACAGGATTCAGCCATTATACACTTCTCTTTGGCAGCTGCATGTTAACTGCAGAAAGTGCTATTTCCTGCCAGTGTGATCATCACAGGAGTCTTGGGAAGGAACTGGGAGTATTGCAGTCAGAAGAGAGGACTAAGGGCACAAAGGACATAAATCCATAGGAAGCCAGACCTCATTAATTTCCCTGGTCATAGTGAAATGTTCTTTCTTAACAACTACCTTTTGCATCATAATTGCAATTTTATACCTGTGTATACATTTACTATTCACACAAATGAGTAGTAAAAATAGCAATTTATAGAAACATTGAGGTGCATATTTTACCTCCTTTTTTTCCTTCCTTACTCCTCACAGAACTCAGATTGTACATGTACACCCCCACACCCCATCTTATTCACTAATGAGATGTTGAACCTATTCAGTGAGAGATTTATCAAAGAAAGATTGCATCAGGAAAACCAGCAGGTGAACTGCATATCAAGGAGAACACTGAGCAGTAAATAATTTTCAAGGTACAAGAGATAAGCCACACAGATATTTCCTTTTTGAGAGGGGATATCAGATTTTTGAGATTAGCAACAGTAATGAGAAAAGGGATATGGATGAATTTCAGAAAGGGTGTGAGGAATGGGAGAGAAGGAGGAAAGAAGGGAGAGAAAATAAAGGAAAGAAGAAACGGAGAGAGAGAGGGAAAGGGGGAAAGAAGAGGAAAGAAAGAAAGAAAGAGACAGAGAAAGAATGAGCAAGATATTGATTAAAAAAAATTGAAGAAAATTAGATTACCAGTGACAAAGAAGAGTTTTGGTTTTGCTCTCAGTATTTTCTCTAGAGACCCTTAAAAAAGAGGGGAAGGAAATAATGTGTTTTCTTGTTTAGGTTTTCAGTTACTGCTGCGAGGTTCTAGAATGCAGAAAATGGAAAGGGACAGCAGTGCCATGGGCAAGGAAAATGCGTGGGGAGGGGAGAAGCACATTCTGATAATGAACTTCTAGTTTAGCAGCAAATCATTGCTGTTGGAAATTCAGAACACTACCTAAAATAAGTAAAAACGATTGTGGACAACAGATTATTTCAGCATTTCATGGTACCAATAGCTCTTACCAATAGAAAGAAGCAAATTGCATTTTTAAACTGAAGTCACAGGATGAGTGTTAAGACTTTAAAGGATCTGTAGTGCAGTCTGGGCTATAAAATGCTGCTATAACAGTCAGTTGTAAATCTCCTTGACAGTTATGTCTGCAGTTCTAAAACTGAACTACTGAAACAGTGATACAATAATAATAAAAGCAATGCAACATAAGTCCTGGATGTACTAGATTTATGAATAGGATATTCTTTCTTGAAAAGGGCAAAGAAACCTCAATTAGCTAGGAAAAAAAAAAGATTAATAGAATTTTGTCAGTATCCATCAATGTGACTATCACCCAGACAATGAATTATGCATTCCTTAAACTAAACTGATTCTTCAGTTATGTAATGTTAAAAAAATTTACACTTACAATTTACACTTTGTTTCTGTATTTTGGTATAGCAAAAAGATCACTATTAATATTTCAGAGGAATAAGGAAGAAATGGCAAGTAAAAAAATAGGAAGAGCTGTCTACAAACAGTCTGATCAATATCAAACATCAATAGGACTTGTGCTTCCGTACCACCAGCTTACCAGAATACAAGGGTATTGTTATAGCAGCTTTCTGGCTTGATTTCTTCTGAAGAACATTGTTCAGAAGATTTTTAAGAAAGTTTTCCATGGAACATCAGCGTACCAGTAATTAGAATCTTTATATCACTATAGAGATGCTTAATAATCTTGAACCTTAAGAATATTGGATTGAGTCCTATTTACATAGACCTTAATGCTGCATGTTTTTAGCACAGGAACAATCTCATCAATTTAAATTAGATTTCAATCAGATTTAAGTTTAAATTAGATGCTCAAAGTTAGACAGGGACATAAATATTTTGAGTACCTGCCTCTTTTTCTCCATTGATCTAGTGAAACAGACCAAAACAGTGGCAAATCTGAGTCAGAAATTGTTGATTTCTGACTCAGAAATCAAGCTCTTCCTGTAGTCACTTCAGCATCAGACTGCAGGTGAGGAAAGCACAGTCCTGTGGGCTGCCTTTGATGGCATCATGAAACCAGGTAATGCTGATTGTGGCAAGAGGTTGTGGTTCCACTGGATGGCCACATGAAGAGTAAATACCTATGGGCATATCTCATGCCATTAAAATTGTATTTGACAGGTCTGAATATATAATTATATAAAAATTCTTCAATAATTTAGCATAATAATAACTCAGCTTCCACTGTGCTTGTATAGACACGAGGTGGGTAGAGCAATCCCACAGCTCTATCAGTGCATCTCATTATCAGTTTCTGACAGCTGCTTCCTTGTGCTTCATCCTGATAAAGGCAGACAGCTGCTTCAGAATTCCAGTTGTGCTTTGTCTAAGGGAGATTGTACAGTTTGCATCAAACACTCGGTCAAGAAATCTCAGTTCTCATTGATTGCAATAGTAACAAAGGATTTTAGACTAATCTTGTTCCACTCAGATTAGAAGAGTCTTAGCCATGTCCTTCAATGGGACAACTCAGATGAAAGAGTGCCTAGTATTTGTCTGAGAGGGAGGAGTAGAAATACTTTTATAGCCAATCTCATTAATTTAGAAACACAGATCAACTTTCCCATTGCACATCAATATAAGAAAATCAGTTAATGGAAAAAACAAGACTCATATTATTTAGTTTCCCAGCATAGCCACCCTCAATACAGTCAGTGTTAGGAGAATGGAATGGCTCAGAAAGACTGGAAATTCAGTAGTTCAGGGAGGTGGGAAAGGATTTCAATTATTACAAAGATATACAAGAAAGAGCAGTAACTGCCCAAAAAAATTAACAGGGATGGATTCAACCATTCTGATTGAATAAAATTATGGTTCAATAAAATCAGTGTGAATACAATATCATGCCAAGTTTTCTTTGAAACAGAGAGCAAATTGCAATTTCTACAGAATTTTACCCTTACTTTCAGGAAAACTCATATGCATGAGCCAACTGTCATTCACCTACTGTCAGCAAGTGACACACTTGGAAATATCCATAAAAACCTGCAGAGGAAGAACTTGTCCCTAGTACAGTGAATAAAAACCTTTCTTTCTCCCGGAGTTCATTCCCTGTGACTGCAGTTGCCCCATGAATTTAGAGAGAAAGTGGATGAGGAACTTCAGTTCCATTTTGGCAGTGACTGTTATCACTCATAGAATTCCAAAATAAAACAAACATGAATATCACATAGTGATTGGGGGATATATATCTCTATCTACACATGGATGTACAGGAGCTGGGGGTAGGGGTTGTTTGTTTTAGGTTTTGTACTTGTGAACAACATCCAGCTCATTTCAAAAGCACCATAGCTCTAGCAGGGAACACTACCCCCACTATATTATCAAGGTTGAAGGAAATGAGAGCTGATGAACAGACAGCCAATGTTTTACAAGTGGTGATAAGCCATCACCCAAATGTTTTATTAGTAACTCTTCTCAAATGATTTTGTTCTCTTAGAGGAAAAAATCCTGCACCATACTGTACTGTAGAAAAAGGATGAAAGTTAATTTCAAAACAAACTGTCAAGAGTTATGGTGCTAAAAGCATAATTTTCACAATAAAATTAAGCTTTTCCTCATATGAATTATGTTGCCACAGAAACCAGCAGCCATAGGATCTGAGACCATTTTCTGTAGAATAGAATTCCTGTGACCTTGAGTTTAATCAGTAGTGATGGCATTAATTTAAAAGCTGAAAAATAAGAAAAAAAATGTATTCTGTCATTTTCCGAGAGTTAATAATTTCACAGCTGTGGAAAAGGGCCGCTCTCTTTCAGTAGTGTAATTTTGTAATTTGAACTCCACTGCTGTGAACACTCTTGGACATAGTAGCATCTTATTAACTTCCCTGGAGTTGCTCATAATTGCAAGCACAGCTGACACATCCAGCAGCAAGATTTTGGATGGTAAAGCTTTTAGCTTAAGGGACTTCAAAACAGATTTTATCTTCTTTTATTTGTCAGGGAAAAAAAAACCTCCAAATTTAGCTGCGACCCTTCAGAAATGATTGCTGGTGTGCTTTGGAGAGGAAGATAGGGAGATCACTCGAGGGAGTTCTCCTTCAGCAGCTCCATATTCTCTCCCACACCCTGCAATTTCCACCCTGGGGAAGCTGACAGAGATTGGTTCTACCTATGAAATTTCCATAAGTACCAAACTAAGTGCTATTAAACCCATGGAAGAGAAATTTGATGTTAAATTGGACTCTCATGCTCTACAAATGGGAAAAAATTAGGGGATAAAATGGAAATGCTTGAAGGTACACACTCAGCTATAAATGCTCAATATGATATTAAAAGAAAAAAATCTACAGGCTGATGTAGGAAATCTTTCTGCTCTGTTAAAAATAATGGTATTTTATGCCATAAATTAGAGGCTCTAGAGAAGCAGTGTCAGAGCAGGTGTTTTAGCATAAGTGGGGTTTTCAAAGGAAACAGTGACATTGAAGGAGTTTCTGAGTATTTAATTTCCACAGCATGGCAAAAGTGCATCTGACCCAGCGAGCCTGCCAACAGCCCCTCAGAAATGTGAGCTGCCTGCTAGAGTTCCTCTCTTCCAACTAAGCATATTCCAATTTCACTGCTATTTCCTAAGTAGACTTCAACTTCTAAGAATCTTAGAATTGACTCAATGGGAACAGAATTTCTAATTTAGAACGGGTTCAAAACACATCATATGCATATTTTTATTGAAAGTAAACCCATTTTTAAGTTTTGTCAAATATGTTCCTTTTTGGAAAAAGATAAATTTGTTTTCATATGTACTTTGTGATATAAAAGCACTTCGTTTCACACAAAATGTAAATATGATATTTTTTGAATATAAGGTATATTGACAAATAGAATTTTTAATCTTATAAAAAGCAGAGCCTAGAAACATCTTTACAGTACCGAAGTGGGGTAGGACAGCAAGAGTTTTAATGTTTACTGAATGAATGCAAGTTCTTAGCAATTAAATAGCTCTTCCTACTAACCTAATCTAATTTTATTCCAAGAGAAATTTTGCTCCTTCCAAAATCATGCTCTGTGAAAAAGCTGCACAGCTATCTACACATCTTTCTTAAGTGCAAATAAACATAAAATATCCTTACTCTCGTATCAAAGATAGATCAGAGTGGTGAACACACTGTTTGGAAATCAGATATTTCCCAAGAGACATCCATTCTAAGCCCTCTCCTGAGATCTGTGACAATCAGATTTTGCTGTCATTCCAGTACACCTTCAAAACATGGGCTTAATGACATCCTGGAAGTGAATAACACAAAGCTTTCAGGAAACAGCCCCTCTTTGAAGGAATCAGAACCATTTCACCGATATCTGATGGCTTCAACTTGTCATAAATAGGCAACCTAAAGCTATCTTGCACTTACAAGAGATCAGGGAGAATGTTTTATATCTCCAGTGTCTGTGATTTAGCTTTTCTCTTCCCTCCAAGCTCATGCACTTGGCAGAACTTTTCAGGCCACTTCCAGATTATTAAAACTATATATAATAGAGATTTTCAAAATGTAAAAACTTCCCATATTGTGTTTTAGTCATAGAATCAGTGGTTTGTAATCTGTTTTTTTCCCATGAGGTGCCCTCTATGTGTACCATGGAGTGCAGAATGCAGACACTCTCCAGGAGGTCCCTGAGGTAAGAAAACATCATATAAAATTTAACACTCTCCTCTGACACTTCAGTAATAACTAATGGCATGAGCTGAAAGAGGAAAAAAAAGAAAAACAAAGGAACTAAAAAAACCACAACCAAGGGTTCTGACTCAACACACTTTAGCATAACAAATTTGACATGCTTTGAGGTTACATTGAATTAGAGATTTCAGACAGTACTTCACACTTATTTAAAATCCTGGTTCCTGCAGTGCTCATTTTCTCTCCCAATCTTTATCAATTATCATTTGTGTTGTGCTCAGAACACAAGAACTCTAGAGTTTTATAATTTTTTATTCTTGTTAATTTATTGTGGATGTCCAGTGGAATATGTCACTGCTTTTAAGCCCTGGTGTCCACAAAATACTGTAGCAAGAAGGTATTTATCCTAATTAGTGTCACTGTAAAATAGCCAGTTAAAGAACTGCACACACAGAGAGAAAGCACAGAGGTGATGCTTTAAAAAAACCAAAACAACCTTTTCATAGAAATCAGTGGTATACAGAAAGATTTTAGAACCAGAGCAGAGGTGAGACTACACAACATAAGCATCTGAGTTAACATGGAGCTCAAATAGTGAATATTTCCATATATGGATTGGAGGTCAGGAAATGCTACCTCTGCACGAGCATGTCAGTGGGGATTTTGGTGGGCTGTGGCATTCAGCTCCAGTGTCCACATTTAAAAATATAAACTCCTAGACCTTAGCAGAAGTTCTATGGTAATTATTTTACATTGCAAAACAGTCTACATTTTGAGAAAGAACAAAACAAATTCTAGTTCTAAATAAAGTTCTAGCTCTAAACAGAGAAATGATGGTACAGGACCAGGTACTCAAGGCTGTATAATATTCATCATTGGTTCAGCTTTTTCAATCCTGATAAGATTTTTAAGAATTAGAAGAAGTTCAGAAATTCAAAGACATTGGCTACAAGTACCATTTACTGAAACTCAAGCTGTCTGTATTTCTGTAAAAGTCACACTAGACAAGTTTAATGATCTGTTCTGGCTATAACAGTCTACAGGTCTACCCAGCATTAAATGTTAAAAATGTTGTTACAGCTTTTCCAAGTATTATCCTTGAATTTCACCAATATTCTTATGTCCTTAAAAAAGCCTAAATAACATTCTCGTTTTGTAAAAGCAGTGAAGCTGGACTGTTAACTCTGAAGAGCCTATTTTGAAAAGCTGCTGAAGGTCTCTCCAAATCTAACCACCCCACTCCTTTCAATGTCATGTCCTGAAAATCTTCTAAAACACTAGATCACAACCGCCCTTCCATATCCCCATACTTCTGTTGAATTATTTGTAGGTGGACATGTAGAACCAATTAGCCATTTCTAAGTCATTCAACAGGTATTTTTGGTAATACTGTGTTTTATTCTTTCTAGATTGCAAAAATCCTTTTTGCTACTACCCAACAAGAACTAGTTCTTTTTTAACAGATAAAGAAATTGCCTGCTGAGCCTACCTTATCTTCTTTAGGCTTTTTGGTAGGTTTTTTTGGGTTTTGTTTGAGGTTTTTTTGTTTGTTTTGTTCATGGTTTTTGGTTGGTTGGTTGGTTGTGGGGTGGAGGAGGTTAAAAATAAGAAAAAGGTTTTCCTGTAGTCCAGTATGAACATGTGAATATTTCTTTCACCTTGCCGAGTCTATGTGACATTTGGGTGAATAATTTTCCAAACAATCAGAGCATTAAATCTAGAGACATTAATTTTCAGTGTTACTAAAGATGCTTTAAGTTCTGTTGTCAATTTAACCAATGTAGCAAATTCAGGATTACCTTAAAACATTCCTCAGACTGAAAACATAGAAGAATGTTACTCCTACTATTACTTTCAACATGTTCAAGAATTTTTTTTATTATATATTAAGTTTTCGTGCACAAATCTCATTTGTTGAAATAATTTGAGGTCCACATGAGGCCGGCAATATTGTAAATTACTATAATATCCATGAAATTGTGACAGCTAAGAGCAATTTGGACTCAGTTCTAGATCCCTGCAAAGTATCAAGGGTGAACTGATATTTAAGTGTAGGTATTGAATGACCAGGGTGATTGGAAGGGGCCCCTAGAGCTTTTTGTTCACTGTTTTGCTAGTTTGAGTTTGGTTGTTTGAAATTAGTGTTACAGAGAACTAAAATGAAAAACCTCACAGGAACTTCACATAAATTCCGTTATATTTTCCTTTCCCTTTCTTCTCAGTTCAGTATATTGCAAATTTCAAAGAGAGAAAGCCTAGGTCAGAAGATATGTTTCCTGACTTGTGGAATTATACCATTAAAAGGGTATTTGCATCTCTTATCCAGGTCTTGGGAAGATATTTCATTATTTTTGTCCATAAGTCCCATGGATATTTAACCTATATCCCTGTTTCTACAACTCTGAAATGCTTTCTTTAAATATAGACAGATATCCTGGATTATTCTACATTGGGAATAGTTAGAGAGTTAACATGTTAATCTATACCTAGAAATTATTTCTATACAAGACTTATTTCCCCATTCCCTCCATGGTGCAGTGTGTGCAGGTTCTCAGAGATAACCTCTCAGGACCTACCACTCAGACCATTTTCTTTTCTGAATAGTGCACTTGTCCTGTCATTAACAAAGGATAAAACAAAATGAAAGCAATACATTTTTTTGGCAAGTGTAGAAATAGAAGCAGAGAGATATATTTTAATTATTTGGCCTGTTGCAACAAGCAAACTGTTTAAAAAATGGGACTCATGGGTAAAATGTTTTGACATTTAAAGGACAATCAATGACTGTAGAATTTCTTTAAATACTGACCAGCTTTAATGGAAGTTGAGAAAAGGCTAACCTTGAAATTATTTGCTGCCTTTCTGCAAGGCAAATTCTTAATGCTTGCAGGAGTAACCCATCTGTCCATCAAGATCAATAGGAATAACAGCCTAGGCAATATCCCACAAGCAAAGGACAGCAGGAAAGGGGAAGGAAGTGATAGTTATGTCCTGGTTTTTGATAAATATTTTTCAGAAGTTCAAATCTGACCACTGAATCTTCTACTTCAACTCATCAACATTTACTAAAGAAAAAAGACAAAGCACAGGATCTAACTCAGCTCTTGCAAATGAGGAAAGAAAGAAATCTTGTTTACTTCAGAGCAGCAGAGTATTTGAACCAATGAAAAGACACTGAAATTAAAAACTTATTATACCAAACCAATTCTGACTATGAAAAATTGTCTAAATCACCAGAAATCTCACCTTTGGATAAGTACATTAAATTGTATGTAGCATATTCAGGTGGAAGTTTTCAGAGGTAACACAATTTCAGGGAATGCAGAAATTTATCTATCTTTCTCATTTCTTTAAAGCTACTTTCCTTAAACTGTGGGTCGAGATTATTCTGACAAGATCAAAAAGTCATATTTCTAGGAGAAGAATAACCTGTGAATACATTTGATCACTTGGAAATCACATTTATCTTCATCCATACCAATAATATGTAGTAATAACAATATGCTAGAATAAATGTTATCAGATAATATTTCGAGATTATTTTCTCAGTATATGTTATCAGTATACATTTAATGCATGTCATGTGCATCCTGTTTTCCAAGGAGGCTCATCTGGATGTTATCAAGATAGCATTTAGCAGCAAAGCCATTATAACTATCTATGTCTAAGCTCCTAACCCATCTTGATGTTAGAGAAAATATTTCTATTTAAGACTCAAGCTGAGGATTAATATGACACATGGATTTTAGCTCACAGCAGGTAAAAATATCACAGAACAAATACAATTTACAGAGAAAACTATGATTATCAAGCTAGCAAAAATCTTCTAATTTGTTCTGGGGCCACAACTGAACTGCATATGCCCCTTTTCTAAGGTTAGAGTAAAGCCTAAAGTCATCTACTCAGGGAATGTGCCTGGAGGCTTCTAGAAATCCTGCTATGGGCTTCTCTTCAGATTTACATGTATAAGTACATTCTAAAATTTGATTATAAGAAGCTGTCTGAAGCTGAGCATCCTCAAGTGAACCTACCCTGGTAACTTCCTTGAACAACAGGACTAATTATCACTAGTTATATATTAGTATGGAGCAAATAATTAGCTAGTTATATACTATTATACAGAAAACAAACCCAGAATAATTCTGCTTTTCACTTGCAAATACAAACCTGTAAGAATCCTACAGACACTGTTTTCTGTAATCCTTATATCACCTTGAGGCAGTATCTTCAAAGCAAAAAGAAGATGCTCCCTGTATGTGTTCACTTTTACAGTTTTAGAAAGTCAGCCCCCAAACCCTCTGTAGGCATCATTTCACACCTTTGCCATTATGCTACTTGCATACTTCATAAATTAGGTAACTATTAAAAGGATCTTGGTTTGCTGCTTTGAGGCAGGCAAATTGCACTCTAATTTTGGAAATGAAAGGAAACTGAAGCACAGAGAAACTTTCAGAGTTATGGGAAAAAAAACCCTCAGGCCAAACCAGAAAGGCTCACACTGAAAAACATCCTGGTTCAGAAGTCAATGCATCAGGACAGTGATTATTCACCAGAACAAAACTCCAGAAAGGCCTGTAGAGTTCCTCCTCATCCAGAGCATCCACACAACTCTGAGACACCTGATCTGAAAAGGCCTTTCCTGCTACACCTGTCAGAGAGTCAAGCTCACAGCAGGAGTCAGCCAGCTTTCCTTGCTTTCCTTTTCCTTGCCCAAAGCCCAGCGAGTCTCTCTTGGTCACCTCAGCAGTTCTGGGTGGCTTTGAGGTGCTTCTTTTCATTAAAACAACTTTCTGCCAATGGAGAGCCTGAAGCAATTAATGCCAGCTGAATGGAAAGGGATCTGGTTTTGCTGGTCTTAAGAGTGTTACTCTAAACTGAATGTAAGAGGAATTTGAGGTTCAGAAGAAATAGAGATATAAGGTGGAAAGACAAATATCTAACAAAACTTATGACTGGAATCTGCAAAAATGCAAAAATACATGCCTGGGCTTTCATTCCTTAGCATTCATAGCATTTCTTACTGAAGTTTATTCTTGACAAGACATACGTATGTATAACCATTTTTAATAAGACTGCTCAGAGTCAGATTTTAAAATCTTAGACCTCAAAAATATAGTATTGGTAGATACATTCATGTTCTATATGATCCCTCCATCTACTCCATAACAGCATCAGATGATTGAGGAAAAGGAAAAATCCCCTGCACTTCATACCACTTTTGAATATTCTGGGGATATAAGAACATTTGAGTCACTTCAGGTCACCAGACTGTTGGATAGCTTCAAGTTTCAATTTCCCACTCCCTGAATTCAGGGGAAGACATTGACTTTGAAGGGATCACAGATTCACAGAATTCTGCAGAAATATCTATTGTCAAAAAACAATTCAAAAGAAACACTAAAACTGTCTTCAATGCCATCTGCTCCCTCATTCCCCAAACCATGACCAACTGTACTTAACCATTTTTGACAAATCTAAAAAAAATTTTCTCCAGTAATGAAAGCTCCATAATCTTTGCTGGAAATCCATTCTACTACTCAATTTTACTATTATTAGAAGGTTTTCACAACATATTCTAACTTACCCTGTTGAAATCCAAGGTCTCTATAATCTATGTATTAACTACAATGAACAAACAGTTGCTTCCAATTACTTAATTGGGTAATTGATTACATACCTGTATCCTTACACATTTTTTCTAATAATTATTTTCATTCTAAGCTTGGTTTTCAAAATGTTTATTAGTTTTAAGTTTCAATTTCAAAATGGCTAATAATTTTAGGAGCAGATTTTTCTCTTTAAACTAAAAAACTGATAGCCGTCCACCATCAAATTGCATTCTAAAAGAAAGATATCTATTAATTTTTCAAGTTATTATCAGAGATTTATTGAGTCTCCATAAGGAAAAGCATAGAAAGATCTGAAAAAGAAGAGAAAAAAACCTCTTCTACATGATTCACTTGATTGTGATTGGTACAATTATAGAAAACAGTATGCAAAGAACAACAGTGATGGTTCTGTGGTAGTAAGAAACCTTTACAGAAAGAGTGCTAAACAATTCAACATGTTTATTTTATCAGAAAAGAATGAATGGTGCCCAGAAGAGGATATAGAAGCACATTTGCAGGAAGAAAACCCACAGTGTAATGCCTCTGTAGTGAAGAGGAAGGGCAGAGAATGAAAGAAACCTAAAATAAGCACAGAGAGATCATTAGCCCCTGCAACAGCTCCTCACTAGCAATGGTGAATCCCCATCCTTCAAAACCTAAAAGTCAGTTGGAATTCTATGATGTTGGCAACAAAACTGATATATAGAATTCTGGCAACTCAAAGAGGTAAAATGGGTAAAATGACTTGATATTCAGAGAGGATTTTCTAGCTTAGAAATTCACTCTACCCAAACTGGAAAAAAAGTTAAACCATTACTGGAAAAAAAAAAAAAACAAACAAACAAAAAAAAAGAACCCCAGAGAAACAGTTTACAAAGAAACATATTCCTAAGTCAAGCCTCTCACAATTCTGCTTTGTCTTGAGGGAGAGCAAGGGATGAGCCAAGCTGTAACTTAATGTATTTGTCGATTGCTATTCATGCTTTAAAAAATGTGCAAATAATAAGATTAATCAAACAAAAGCATGCTTTGTCCATTATCAAGGATTTGTAATGCTGCTTTCTGAAGGAAGGAACTCTGATGTAAGGTTTTCATCTCTTGCTTGCTGTTCACAGAGCAATTGAGAAGTAAGACATGCAAACATCATAACATAAAGCCTTCTGGCAAAAGATCAAAGAAGATGGAACATAAAAGTTCCAGATAAGGCTTAAAACTATAAAGCTTGAACCAAAGGTGTGAGAATTCACAAGTCTGTTTGTAGAAGGAATATGTCTCATAACAAGCATTGCCTCCATGGAAACAAGGCCCTGAGTCTGGGCTGGATCCAAGGAGTGACAAAGGACAGCAGACAGTGAAGGTGCTGCAATTGTCTTTAGAATCTGAAATATCACAATCCTCATAAGTACCAGATCTTTTAACGGAAAAAAAAAAGCCAAAACACTGCAATGTGCTTCCCATTCTAATCACTAAACAGCCTTGCAGGGAAACCAGGCAATTTGTCAATAACAAAAAGAAAGAAAGAAAAGTTTATTAGAGAACCAGACACTGCCGAGCATATCACAAAGAAAGGCTGCAGATCAGTTTTCCCACACACACCAAATGCTCAAAAGTGATCACCTCATAAACAAAACCTGAGCTCCCAGAGCTCTGCCCCTGCACTGACATCTGCCTCTACCAGCTGTCCCCTAATAACTCACTCAAGAACCCTCTTCCTGCTCAGTAAGAGCAGTGGAGCTGCTCTGAAGGATTCGCAGGATGAGGTCTGGGCAAAGGACTCTGGTGTCTGAGTTCTAGTTATTATACACAATATTTACTAATATGCATGATCATACCTTGAAGTATATTTCTTTTCTTGAAGAGGGTATTCTAACTGGTTCCCGGTCTAAAACAGGTAATAAATTCTTTCTGTTTCTTTATTCTTGTCCACCCACTTCCTGGTATGAGTAATTTTTTAAACCACTGAGATGATAATTTTATTTATTATTGTGATAAAACCAGTACCCATTTAATGTTAATGAATCAGGAAATTCTACAACCACTATGCTAATTGGAAGAGGGAACTAGAAAAAATCTTGACTAAAATCTTCTCACACTTTTAGCACACATACTCCAATCATTAATTTATACTACCCTGATCCTGCAATTTTCCCTTACCCATAAGGCAGTGTGTGAATTAATCACCCCTAAAACAAATAACTTTTACTTCAAATTATGGAAATAAATCTTTAAAATTTCATGCCAGTGTGAATTTAAATTAGAGAGTATTTATAGATGAAGTCTTAATGATTTCTTTATTCACTCATTCAATTTGTTTTTAAGCAAAAATTCCCAGCTTGCTGGCTTCCCTTTTCCCCAGGTACTCCCACTGCAAGTGTACAGCCCTGTGCTTGTGACACTGCTGCTGCCTCCAGGAGGAAAATGCAATACCCCAGATGTATCTTATGATTTTTCTGAATTATTAATCAACAGAACTAGCAGTGAAAGAGCAATTAACTTGTTTTAGCATAAAAAAAAAAGAAAACTAAATTAGGAAGACAAACAACAAGAGATAAGCAGATTACAACTCTCATGGAAGAAATACAGCCCAGTCTTCTGTGCCCAAGCTTCAAATGGATTAATTTAATGTGGAGTGGCTTAGGCAGAGGGAAGCAAGTCTTGTCCTTTGACTGATATTAGATATAAATGCTTTTTTCACCCTCTCTCATCCCCTTCACAGCACTGCCATTTCCCTCTGAGCCCCTGGGCTTGCCTGACTGAAGGAGGAAGTGGAGAAGGGAAGCAATAATTCCTGGGATCCAGTAATAACTTTGAACCATGAGTTTTAAGGTGGAACACACTTATTCACAGCATTGAAGCTACCTCACAAGGAAGGCTTTGTGGACTAAGTTTTATGGAAAGCTAATATGAAGCTATTTCTTCCTTTTGCAGATCAGACATGGTCACCAAGGCTGGTGTCCTGTCAAGGCAGTGGTGCAGTTCAGAGGGTAGGGATCGTGTGCTCTGCTTCTCATAACAAAACCCAGAACTACCACTTTGGTCCCTCTCCCCACAAATCTCAACAGCCCATCTAGCATGTATCAGACACCTTTAGTCTTTCATAAACATCTTACAAAAATTACAGATCCCAATAAAACGGTAACAACTCCCTTTATGCTAATGCAGACTCAAATATTTTTCTACGGATTCAGCAAAAAGCAGGTTTTGCATTAGGAGTTTATTCAGATTTTAGTTTTTTGAAGCATGCTTTGAATCTGCAAAATGTATTTGACTTGCATATGGAAAGAAAAAGTGCTACAACTATGCATTTTCTGTTGCATATTTCTCATACTCAATGAACCAGCAAAACTCCTTTTCTGGCAGTCTGCAGACTTAGATGAGATATATTTGGTAACACGTGCCAACATAGCTTCCACTCTAAATTCTAATCAATTTAATTGATTAAGTTCTTATTTTCTAGGCAGGTAATTTGAATGTGGTAGAAGGGCAAGAAAGAGTTTTAATTGCTTTGACCACAGACAGGGTACAGAGACTGGAATGGTGGTTCCAGAGAGCAATGTGCTCACCTGTCAGGATTATATGGAAAGGAAAAAAGGTATGTATAGGTTTGTTTCTCATACTGTGCAACCACCTCCTGCTGGAGCTGCTGGGTTCAAAACCCCTCAAAGGCACCACAGCACACAAACCTGTTAGAGCAAGATGAGCACTTCAATGAAAAAATGGTCTGGCAACATCAGCTGAAAGGGAAGGATCTAGAGCAGCGTTGGAGGTAGAGGCTTTAATAAAAACTAGTGGTCATGGATTTGCCTTCGAAAGCTCAGGAAAAATGACTGTCTGGCTGAGACAGCCAGTTTAGCTGTATTATCTTGGCATCAGTCTGTTTTCAGTTTGCCAGCAAAAAGTGAATAGTCCATTTCGCATGCACTGCCAGCAATCGCAAAAACCAACGGAGTAGATACATCCTGTTAGGTGGGGTGCTGCCACTGCATTAGCTCTCAGCAATCTGCTCAGAGGAGCTGGGATCATTTCAGAGTAATGCTGTTTTGGCTTCTCACTAAACTTGCAGAAAAAAATAAAAGGATTTAAAGTCTGACATTAATCATTCAAAAAAATCACAGCTGATAGCTGACCTGAACAAGATAGATTTTTTTAAATTTCTGAACCAGCTTTTTCAGATCACATCTTTAATTTTATACACAGTTCTAAAAAAATAAATTCCTACCGAAAATTCCACTTAGGTTATGCTAGTCAAAAAGTTGAGGAGAGCATTGATGACATTTCTATGCAGATTTCACTGGCCTTTATCAAACAGACTGTTGATAAATTCTTGATTAATTTAAAACCAGAAAGTATACCATTACTCCCCAGAAACTGCATATGCTTTTCCTGCATGACATTCCTAATCCCTCTGGCAATACAAAACAAGATACTGGCATAAGAAATAATGTGAAAGAAGAAGAAGAGGATGGCTCTGAATTCCTTCTGCTACCCTGTGCCCCTCTTTTATGTTTTGAGAGATATGGATATGCTGATCCCCCTGTGTCTATGCAGATTCCTGTTGTTGTTTCCTTTAATATTAAAAGCACAGACACAATTCAGCTGATGCATATTCCCAGATTCCTAAATAGAACAGTGTTTTGATCAAATTACTGTTCTTGAAGCTTCCCTCTCAAGGCCAGAAGCTTATTTGTCCAGATTTACAATTCTCTTTTCAATATGAATGAGTGCCATGGCAAGCTAGGTGATATTCTTTTTACAGAAATTGGAAGTGCAGTTTATAAACTAAAATTACATCTATGGAGTTATTTAAATTGGACTTCTTGTTCCATAGAAAAATTATGCTGCAGAACAAATCTCCCGAGGACCACACACTTCCCAAAGTACCAGCATCCTCCAAATCCCTCCTCTGTTAAACTGAACAGACTTTGGCTTAGCTTTCATTTAATTTCTTCACAATTCCTGTCATCCAGACACCTGAAGTTACACAAAAGAGTCTCTGGAGCTCAGGTAACTCTTCAGTAAATTCCCATTGTGAGGGAATGGATTTCTCCCCTATTCATTCTTCATAATATTGCAATTTTGGGGCTTGTATTACTGCTGTTCTCAATTATTTTTCAGTTTAGGAACAAAAGACTGTGACTAGGTACAGATGTAATTTTTTTAATTCTGTTTTAAGGAAAACTTTCAGATATTTAAGTTTAAAGCTGTTGCCCCAGTATAATTTTTAGTTTTACTTGCTTCCAAATTCAGTTCTGTATCAAACAAGAGGAGCCTATTTTTTAATTTGTTATTAACTCAAGTGAGCTGAGATTCCACTGACAGAAATTTAAACAAAATCTGGCATCCAATTTCAATACAGAAGCTCATTAAAAATCAACCATTTTGAATCAACAATTTTGAAGCTAATATATTCATAACCTGAATCAACTCTGTTAAATTTTACTCTTACTTATTTGAGAACAAAAGGCACATTAAACCAGAAATTTCAATATTAGTCACTTCCATTTTTACATTAAAATTATTATTCTTTTTATTTTATTTCTTCTTTTAATATGATGGTGATAAAAACTCAGAAGCATCTGTGAAATCCTCATAGTGAATAATTTTTTCCTCAGTACAAATTGAAATGGCTACAGCATTTCATAATAGCATAAGAAAAATGTGGAAGAAAAATGTGAGAGTAGGGGCTGCTCAGCCTGGGGGAGGGAAGGCTCTTTTGAGACCTTACAGCACTTTCCAGTACCTGAAGGGTCAATATTAGTGAGACCAATAGAGTGAGTAAAGACATGTCCAAATCCATCTGCAGCTTACTGGACAGAAATCTGAGCTAGTTTGCTAATTCACATGTGAGACACCAGGTTTAACCAAGCCCAGTCTATCCCTAAAGAGTACCCATATGTTCATCAAGCTCTTTTGAAGACTCAAATTCCATCTCTATTGCATCAGGCAGCTCAAACATCATTCAAATCTTACCTCTAACTCTCCCATTCTCAAATAAAAAGCTCCATAAGATTAAAAAAAAAATTGCTTTTGGAAGTACTTCCATGATTGCAAGGCACACCAGAGCCTACTGCAGACTCTGTGCTTTGAATGGTATCCCACATTTTCTAGCAGGAATTGTGAATGTCAAGTGGTGCAGGTGGAGCTAATAAAAGGTTGCAATACTGTCAGAAGTGCCATTATTTCTGTTGATTTGTCTGTTGTAGAGCTACTCTAATCCAGGTTTGTGAAAGGATGAGGGGAAATCAATCAGCTTCCTGCTGCTCTGGAGCCAACAGTTTTGATGCCCTATTTTCTCTGCTAGTGTTAGTCTAAGATCCTCTGAGATATAAACAGGCTCTGTTTGGCATCATGAATCAGTGTAAGAATGCAGAGGTTTTCATCACCATGTATTTGTTTAAATGCAATGCTGTCAAGTCAAAATTTAAGCTTCAACTCAACTCATTTCCCAAAGAATTCATGTGAGACACCACAACATACCCTGTGTTAGGTGCAGTATATTCTCTGGCAGCCACAGACTCCAGCATCACAACTCCCATTGCTCTATGTCTAAATTACACTCTCTGCAAAGTAGTCATGAGAGGGTAATAAAGAAGAAAACATGAGCTGTCATCTCAATTCACAGTAAATTGCAAGTTTCACACATTTCTTGAAAAAAAATCAATAGAATAAAGTCACCTGTGAAGTCCAAGAGCCAGAGCTGGGTAACCATGCCTGGGGCAGGTGGGCTGCCAAGCTTCTCTCTGCTCCCACCTCCAGAGCAGCAGGCACCAAGCCCAGGTCTCCACCTCCCTGGGGAAGCCCTCTAGGGAACAGGGGCTCTATCCAAGGGCATCCCTTTACATTTTCATATCTTGGCCTGATAAGTTGTAGTTTATCTATTTTTTAGTATTTACCAAACTCGGTTCTCACAGACAGAATTCTTTGTAAGCCTGCAAGGTCACATGGACTTACATGCCTGGGGAATCAGGGGCTGCCAGCTGCACCTATCACATGGCAAAGGAGGTTTTAAAAGTATTCATTTCTTATTATTTGCATTCTCACCTGATTAGAAAAGAAACCACATCACTTTAAGATTAATACTACTGCCAAATGCAAGAACAGAGCCCAGTCTAGGACTGAATCACAAGTCTCTGAGAAGTGAGTTCATTATAAAAGTGCAGCATGAGTGGTTTCACCACTCCTCTTTGCAATGCAGCAAGCAGCTGAGGGCATCAGCTATTCTGGCTGTTTCATGCTGATTCAAGCTGCTCTTCCCAACATACCCAGGAAGGCACCAAAAACCCCCAGTCATTAACTGACAATTACTCTTTATAGTGCTATCACTTTTATTGCCTAAATGTTCGACATAACCACCCAACATGTTTTGAAAGAATCATTAAAATTAAGAGCACCTGCTCACCTGGTCTTAGATACTATTTTGGCTTTCACTAAAAATAGTGTTTCCATTCCTTTAATATCTTGTTCAGAATAATACCCATAAAGTTAAACTTTCCCTGGGAAATCACAGACAACTAAATCAGCATCAACATCTCAGATAAATCAGCATCTGTCAGATATTATCAGGACCAAAATTAAAAAAAAAAAAAAAAGAATGAAGATCAGGACAAGGCTACATAACTAAATAAAACATTAAACTAGACAGTACAATGCCAAGGAGAGGCCATCTGGAATATCTATTTCTGTCCTTGTATCCAAGTACCTGATACTCAAGTAATTGCATGAATTATTATAATCAAAACTTTTCAGAAAAGTAAAAAAAATAACACTCAAATAACAGCACTGAACTACTGCTTCCTGTGCTTCCAGTGACTGTGATCAAAACTGAAAATGGACAAGCAATAAGGAGAGGCAGAGTGGGGAAAAAAGGAGAAAAAAAAGAGCCAGTCTGTGATTTTAGGTAACACAACTGTGAAAATGCTAAACACAGAAATATTGTCTGCTATACTATGAAATTCCATCAGCACTCATTTATTTCCATTCAAAATGCTTGAAAATTGGTGCATGTTTAAACACAAATATGTATCATCTAAGCAGTGAAAATATAATCCAGGCTTGAATAAGTTACTTGTTACAATATTATAACCATTACATTTTCCTATGTGGTATGAAGGTTTCTTGGTACTGCCAGCTATTTACCCATGTAAAATTTTGGAAAGTGACTTGATAACTATAAAAACATTTATGCTGAAGAGCTGCATACTGTAATGTAGTATAAACAGATTTTCCTTAATGCAAGTTTTAACTGCACATTAAAACCATTGGAACCACCTATCATATTTTGCTGTTTTTGTTTGCACTTACTGTATAAACAGAGCATTAAATTCAAGATATAAACCAAGACCTCAGCTTTTTCACGAAGTTTCATAGGCAGTAAGAAAAAGGGCTTTCCAACTAAGAGTGCACAATGGGGCAAAGTTAAACAAGATTAACACAGTTTAAAAGCTGTGCCCCAAGTTCCACACCCATGGTGCACCTTTGCCTGATGGAAACAGTTTTTTCACAGAGGGAATTCCACCTTCAAGAAGCAGGGTCTTTCCAGAGCCAGGCAGGTGGAGGGCCCAGTGCCCAGCTGCCACTGGCACTGCCCATGTCACTCCTTCCTGTGGCACTCACAGGACAGCAAACAATCCTTTCCAAGGCAGGACAAAAAAAGGCACACAGGACCTCACATACCCACATGAGCTCTATCAAGTTGCCTTTCCAAAAGCATCAATGAATACAATTTCAGAGTTTAGAGCTAAAACATGTGATGCCAATGAGAGCATTAAACACAAGGAATGCCATCTCTCCCCAGCTCAGCATGTATCAGGATGTTTCATTCACACACACACAAGAAACTGGCAGCTTTGGAAAGGAATACTGCAGGGATAGGCAAGGTATTTCCCCCAGGAAATCACCCTTCTTTTAAGGCTCAGCTTCACTCGCTGCTGCTGCTGGGGGGTCCCGTGGAGCAGCCACGGCCTCTGCACTGGCCCCACACCCGAGCATTCCATCTTTAGCCAATGTCAGCAGCCAAAGCTGCAGCCTGGAGAGGCTCTGTCCTCTCCACAGAGGGAACGGCCATGCCAGGCCCACCTCACAGGAGCCCAAGAGGTCCCTTGGTCCCAGAGATGTGTCCCCCTCGCTGAGCTGAGTGTGAAGCAGCCCACAGGCGGCAGATTACAGCTCCGCTATCCCCGGCACCCGCAGCTGCAGAGTCCTTCACTCACTCTTCACCAGGATCACCCAAGGGCTTTTTTGTCCTCTGATTGATTCTAGTACTTTCCGTGAAGACCTCACAGTACTGGCCAAAAGACTCCAACTATGTATTTTGGTCTTTATCATTGTAGCTGACAGAAGTGGTTTGTCTTTTAAATCTAAAATATCTCTAAATCTCGAGAGAAGTGATTTAGAGTCATCTATGCAGGAACAAAACTAATGATAAAAACCACCTGAATAGAAACAGAAATGAATTGCTATAGTACTAGGTGATCTATAACTACAACACATCAATAAGAGTAGATAAACAGACTGTTATCTTAATGAATTTGTCTATACAAGCAATTCCAGATTCTTCCTTTATCATATCTTCCTTGTAAGCCACACATATCAGTTTACACACATGAAGCAGCTATTGATCTCTCTGGGAAAATATGCTTAGATAGGACTTTCAGAAATAAAAAAAAAAAAGAAAAAAAAAAGAGGAAAATAGCAGAGCTGCCAGAATAGGGAACTCCTGCATTGAATTTCCTGTACACACACACTATGGGTATGTTCTATGGGTATGTTCTAATATTGTTTGTTGCTATTTGAAGTGTAAACACTGTTACCAGAGAGAAGAAAGCTGGATTGGCTTTGAGGCACAGAAAGAAAAATATTTCTCCCAAAATTTGCATAATCTTACTTTTGTAAAATTAAATTAGCAAAAAAAAGAAAATTAAATAAACAACAAACAAATAAACTAAACAAACTATTGAGGAAAGTACTAACTAGCCCTGTCAACAGCCTTTGTCCCTTCCAGGGATAGAGGAGTTAGCTGTACTAAATTCTGAGATACCATCACTGCATTTGGATTATGAGAGCTTAATTCATCACTTGTGAATTTTCACTTGTGTGAAAACAGACTTCCTCTCCACAGCCCCACATGCAGACATGCTCTACCCTAAGTCTTCATTGCTAGTGAGAAGAGACAAAACATAGCTAAAATTCTTGCCCTATACCTTGAAGGAGCAGTAAGGATGATTTAACTTGCTGCTTCCAAAACTTCTGGAACATGCTGGTGTTTTAAAACCCTTCACTGTCACCACGTCATTACCTTTGTTAACATTTGATTTAAATTATTATTTCACACTGCATTTATTAAGCCCAAAACTACACTAGGCTGAAGAGCAGAAAAACTGTATCCAGCACCAGTCTGAGCTCTACACCTCAGATCTCTGCATCTGCAGAAAGCCACCTACACCCTTCCAACAGCTGAGCCTCTAATCCTGATGGAAGTTGGATCTCACCATTATGATTGTTATGCATTTAGAAGCCACACTATGTAGTATTTAGGGTTTTAAACATTTAATATAAAACTTTAAGCCAATTAACACAACCCTAATAACAACTTCCCTTTCAGGCAGCAAAAAACCCCATACATATATTTGTAAAAAAATATATTTTAAAAAAATCAAATACTCAACTGTACAGATCTCCTTAGGTGTTTTCTACACTCTTTAAATCAAAATCAAATGAAAAAAACCCAACACTCAAAGGATAGCTCTTCCTCTAAATCACTGCACAAAATGCAGATTCCACATATCTTATTGCTGGAAGCATGGAATATTAGCAAACTCAAAGCCAGCTCTCTGTTTAGATGTACTCATGAGAGTTTGGGGGGAGGGCTCCTTGCATACATCTATTTCATTGCATATCCAGAGTCCTTTGTAGAATTGTTTTATTAATTATTCCTGGCCATTAAGAAAAATGATCTTTAAATTTAATTTCTTTCTAAAATTGCTTATTATTGTTTATTATTGTACAATTATTGCTCATTATTGCTTATTAATGTACAATTTTCCTACCATTGCTCATTGTTTTCTCAAGTCAAGTTTTCATTAGAACAACAATGCATGTGTGAAAGGGTTCTTGAAGTGCAGTCAGACCTTTTGCATGGGTTTGTGCTAATTACCAGAGATTCTTTTGTTATCAGCCCAGACGTTAATGACAAAAGAAGACAAGTGTAGAGTCTATTTTGCTTGAGCTAATTACCAACCATTCCCCATTCAATTTATGCTCAGAGGAGTACAATAATCATGACACAGTGCATTAGCTCTGTCCCAGGCAGTTTCTGCCATGCTGAGTGTTAATTGTCAGGACAGATTCCAGTCAGGAATAACAGCATCTCAGGTGTCTGCTCACAAGCAATGCTCGAGTAATTTCTTCTGTGCAGTAAGACAGGCCTTTTTTATTTTTTATGTATGGGAATACCAGAAAATTTCCTCTTTTGAAAAGGCAAATGGCATTGCTCTCAATTGCTTACAGTTTTTACGATTAAACACTCTACCTAGTCGGAAAAAAATAATGAACCAGAAGTAAGAATATGACAGAAACTGAACAATTCACCCGGACATTTTTTTTAAAGTATATATTTTGGGAAAATATATCAATACAACTCACTGAGCTGTGTACCTTGCACCAAAAGCAGAGAGCTTAGAGGGCTAGTCACAGGTAGTAAGCCATTTTGTATTATCCAAAACCCACTGAATTTGAAAAGGTTTTAGTGGATTTAGCTTTGCTTCAGGGTCTTTGAGATCTTGAAAATTAATGGATTTATGGTAAATCCTCCAAAAATCATTTCACAGAGTGTAATGAATAGTGATAGATATTTCAAAGCCATTAGTCTCCTCTATTCTGTGCTTTGGTGATATCACACTCTAAACTAAAAGCACCTGTCCTATAATGATCTAATGTATCATCAAGTCTGGAGGGGTAAAAAGAAAAAGAAAGCTCATTTCTCCTCTGTACTCATGCTTCTTTAACAAATGATCTTGGAAATCTAAAGTGCAGCCACACAAAATCTGCTCATAAATTTCTTCAGAATGCCACATGGCAGACAATGTACTGTCATGCCATCCTCAGATACTTCATGCATAAACAAGAAACAAAAGTTTCAGCAATTCTCAGCATAGTTTTTTGGATGATCATCTAGAACATACCATCAGTGCAGGCACAAAGAGGCAAATTTGTGTGAAACAATCCACTCTAACACCTCTATCTATTCATTTTCCTGGTCTAATCTGCAAGATTATTCAATGTATTGAGTAACCCAGAATAACACTGTTTGGGGTGAGTGACAGGCAAATACCCTGATAAAACAGTGAGAGCTGTCATTAAGTTATTAGATCTTAAAGAAGGTACCAAAGCCTTCTTATTATCTAAATGCTAATGGAGACATAACCAAAAGTGCTCTTCCACCCACTGTTAACAAGGAAATCATCTCCTGAGGCAAAATGTTTGAAGTCAGTATTTTGCCACATGGTAGTAACACAAAGCCATGTCATGCAAGATTAGACAGACTCCACAAATCAGCACAAACTTTCCTGAAGCAGCAGGAGAACAGCGAGAGCACAAACTTGTGCAGTGTGATCCACAGCAAGGTGCCTGAAGGACTGGAGCTCACCCTGCCTGAGCTCTGCTCTCACAGCCTGCTGGGCATTGTAATGGTGCCATTCAAATATGGGGAGAGATGCAGCCAAATATAGATCTCTGTAGAAAAGCATCTGCTGCCACTTGCAAGCCTCAGCACTACTCTCACAGACTGACATTTCACTTTCCAGTTTAGTGCAGAGGCTTTCTTTAATTTAGGAAAAATATACTCAGTCCTGCCTAACAACACAGAATCAGTATCAGGGGAAAAGCATTCTTTTTTTTTTATAAAATTGTTAATTTATTTGCACCTATAGAAGTGAAGTTAAAAGGACTGCTGTTTTCCTAGGAAAATAATTTCCACTGCTGACAGTTCAAAAACATGGGATTCATGTTTTTAGCAGTGTCCCATCATCTCATTAGTAATGGTGGTCTCAGTCACACAATATGACCACATGTCCAGTTACACAAAAATTGAGGTGTCAGCTTAGAAGGCTGCCATCTTTTTCATTTATTTCAATCATTTTCCTTTATATCCTCTCTGATACAGCAGGAAGTTTCTCTGCACATTTACTCCTGCATTTACAATCATCAAACAGCAAACTGCTTTTGGTTCTCTTGCTGTAACAGTGGGTTCACGGACACTCATAATATACTCATTAATTTGTAACTTAAAAGCAGAGGGAAGAGAAACAGCTAATTGCTATAGCTGATGGAGGTGGCTTTTCCATAAACTGCAGCACACACACGTCCCTGAGCTTCATCTTTTCAGTGTGGTACCCCCTCGTTTGATGCAGCTGAACCATGCGAGGCAGCCCCACAGTATGAGTTTCAGTATAGCACAGCAGGGAGGAACATCATAACAAATGAATCATCAGAGCTCTTCCAAACGTCAGGACCTCCATTTTCCTAATTTACATTTCAAAAGGGTTTGCAGTTTGAAGTAGTAAAGAAATCATTTGCTTTTGCAAGATAAGTGCTTTTCCAAGTAGGAAACTCAGTGGCAATTTCAAAAACTGTTCTGATTATAATTTTTGCCTGTATTAGAACAGACACAAAAGACTTTTAGAATCTCTCCATCAAGAGCTACCCAGTATTTAGTATTTCTGCAATCTTTGACCATTCACTGCTTCCATGGAACACTGGGTCAACATGCTCAGCTGCCTTGAACACTTGGCAGAAAAAAAGTGTTCTTTAAATAGATGTTTATAGGGTAGAATACAATTAATTGTGTGGAATAAAAACACCTCCAAGAGGCATTGTCAGAAGCAGTGCAGAATGAGAACATTATATAAATCTTGTCTCTTGAGATTCCTCCCAGAAGTTTTTTGGGGAGAATGTTTTTGGAGCAATTTGCTGTCCACTGGTGAACTTCTGGACAGAAGGAGGAGTTGGTGCCTCCAAGCTAATGCCATCTATTTGTGCAGTAGCTTTCTTAACTCACTCTCTCATATTTCTGCAAGGCAAGATACCCTAAATATTATAATGGCCCATCAGTGGTCCTAAAGGGAGGTGAGGAAAGAAGCAGAGCATGTTCTCACACTGTCACCCACACAGTCACTCCCTCTCTCTGCCTGGAGCAATGAATTCCCACACTAGGAATGACACTGAAGTGACAGTCAGTACCACAACCTTTCTTGCTCTGTATTTGGGCAGAATTGCATGGATCTCATCACCGGGCCCAGCATAATTTATATTTGTATCCTATTCATCTGGACAACAAAAATTAAGCCTCATAAAACCAACTTTCAATCATTTGCTGTTGGGTATGACACTTCTTCATCACAGCCTGCCAGGTTATTGTTACATGTTCTACCTCTAATTGAAACTCCAGCTCAAAGGAACAAAGCTGCCAAGGATTCCTACAGTTCAGCACACAGGAACATTTCCTACCAAGTACCTGGCTTTCATCAAGCTCACGAGTCCTTGTGACAAAGCCTGTCATGAGAACAGGTAATTGCAAAACAAATTCATTTCCATAATGCCGAGAGGCATCAAAGAGGGTTTTATACTTTAAATTGTTGCTACTAATTCTTAAATTTTCTGTTCTTCAAACACTGCAGCTGCCAAAATTCAGGCTTTTCATTAACTGTATCCAGGTAATTACAGAACTTTTTGGATGGAAGAGACAAGAGAACAATACTTTTAAAAGCAAGGAAGCAGAAAATCAGAGTGGCTCAGTGGTCTCCCTGTAGCCATCGTGTTGACTAATTTTGGAAAGAGGAAAATTTGCAAAATGGACTGACATTCTGTCCTCCAGATGTAACAGAAAGCAACTTAAAGTTGGCTCCCTCTGTCTGGGAGATTACATTATGCCTTCAGTCAAATTCATGGTGTGTGGATTCCTCCTCCCATCAATGTTTACCTGGAATACTCTAATTACTTCACAAATACATATTTGCATATAATGAAGCAATTATGTACATAATTTAGTCACTCTAATTGAAGTTATCAAATACAAAATTCCCTTGTAATTTGCAGGATGCCCTGGATGCCATAGATAACTGACAATATGATGTTGAGTGGGAGGGAGTATTAAAATTAAAAATATTGAAGATCTAATAATCAAGGTAAAATTCTCAGGAAAGCAAGTCCAACTGGATACTAAATCTTACATGACATTCAAATATATCACATTAAAACATAATAGCTTGTTCCAACTGATTATTCCTTTGAGGTGTGGGTAAAGAAATTCACTGAGACAAGAGTCATGCTCCTTTTAATGCCATTATGGCACTCTCTTGGCCTATGCAATAGTGAATTCCAATACAGAACAGTCTGAGTTCAACACCCAAACACCTGTTTGGGGTTCAGGAAAGCCCCTTCATATAAAGCATCATCTCGAGTACCCTGTTTTGAAAGCCTGAGACAGACTACAAAATAAAGATTTGCACATACTTAATTTGGAATTTGCTTCAGATACAAGCTAACATCTTGAAAAACAGAGTTTATAAACAGTTCTTTAGACTCTACAAAATCATCTGTGTCCCATTCTCATCCCTTCTACCTCTAGAGACAGTCTCTGTCTAAAGCAATGAGCTTTAATACAGAGATGATTTGATGCATGTGAACATTTCTAGCAATTGTTGTTTCCTGGGAAACAATGGCAGCTCCTCTCAGCACACAGGAGCAGCATCAGCACACACATCTTGCTCCTGAACCTACCTGGTGTACAGGCCCAAGCTCTGAATTCACTCAGTAATTAACTGATCCACTTCAGCCTTTCATTTGCACTATCAAATACATTTAAATGTTTAATGAGTGTTTCCTTTCCACTGCATCTGTACCTTTTCACATCTGTATTCCAGCTAATCATTATTGCATTAGTCCATCATGTTTGCATTTGATTATGAAGGCACAAAGGTGGAAAAACAATACAAATCAATCAGGAGAGGCTGTTTTTACAAGGAACTGCTATGTTTCTTCACAAGAAAACTAAATAAGTATTCTTGGAAAACCCTGAAGTACATTTAAGAACTAAAGATTAGCTATTCTCAATGTCAGAAATAAAATTAAAAAGAAAAAAAAAATACTTAAAAATATTTCCATTTCAAAGTTTTTTGTATGCAGGGAAACCTGTTCTCCAATCTTTACTTAGTAGTGAAGAAGAATTAAATTGAAAAGCTGAAGTTTGGAGAATTGTTATTCTCCAAATAACAATTACAGACTAGGTCTCGAGACTCATGCTGTTTATTTACCACCAAGAGGAAGAACAATGCAGATCTCCTAGGACACTGTCTTCTGCACACTGCAAGTACACAGTACCTAGGCTGAAATCCTTCCATTTAATAGGAATTGGCAGGACACCACAAGGGTCAGATACCACAATGATCACAAATAAGTTTTGCTGTTGTGTATGTAAACAGGAAGGTATATTTCATGTTTCTGAAAGCTGAACCTGGCTTCTGTTTTTATTCTGGCTAACCTGGAATTTGGTGGGGGTGGTGGTGATGGGTTGGCCTCTCCTGGAGATGGGATCCTCTGTTTAGCAAAGCTGGAAGATAATGTAACGTGGCAAATCCAGTCTTTACTCCTTTGTTCTACCTCAGACAGTGGAAAACATTGCAGAAGCAGTTTATGCACACACAGTACTCTTAAATCACATCCCATAGAAGATCTGGACTTGAAATGACTGCAAATTTTGCTATGCATCTACAAATGTGGAAGCTTAAAATTAGTCTTGGCAATTAACAATTCAGTGTGTTCCAAGGTTACAGCTGGTGGAACTGCTTTCTAGTGATTTATCAGCCTTTTAGGGATACACTCAGAGTTTTATGAGCATGAGCCCTGCTGCAGCCACACACTGTCTGGTGATCCATTCTCCTTATCGTGGCAGTGTTGTCTTGAGATTCAAGGGGAAAAAAAGGACTTGCAGTGACATGCAGATCAGAAACAGCAAAATTCTTTTGAACTCAGTAAAACACAAGCCTCACTTATCTAGCTCCAGCTTTTTTTTGCATCTCTGAAGTCCCCTTTCCTTAGAAAACAATGTCATTTTCTTATTTAAAGCTGGCTTCTGTTGTCCCTCATGTCCCACAAATACTGTATCAATTTCACTGACATGAAACTAAGCTCAAGAAAATCAGACCTGACTTGGTTTAAATTCAAAATACAAACATAAACATACTGATTTCCTTGTGTTTAGCAAATAGAAAATTTCATTTTAAAATAGTGAGGAAATTAAAACATCTTGGTCTTCCCTATTGCAGTATTGTCAAATCAAATAACGACACAAAAATTCCAACTACCAAATATTTTCTGTAGAAAAGCTCTGCAGAAAATACTAATTGAGTTCATTAGAGTAGCTTAAATCTCATCAGTCATGAACTTTTCATAGCTCCCTAGTCCCTTCCAGAGAACAACATGCAGATTTATGGAGCAATGTCTGACAACTGGGCATCCATGGGCTCCCAGCAGAGCTGCCAGGCTGGGTGCCCTGGGACAGGGATTCCTGGGACAGGGCACCAGGCAAGCTCCTGCCAGTGCCAGCAGGGGCCACAGCTCCCCTGTCCCTCCTGAACAGATGAAGTCAGCAAGAACACAAAAGCTGGGAAGCATATTGAATTCAGAGGATTTGGGGATTGCCAAGGCAATCTGAGTTGAAGCAAAATAATTGTTGAAAAGAATTCTTCATTTTTGAAGGAATTCCACAGCTGAGAAAAGCTAAAACACTTCTCCAGTTTATGGAACTGGGAACACTGGGATGAAGTGACCAGGCAGCAGGCAGGCCACGCACAGATCAGCCTGACACCTTTCCTCCCTTAGAACAATCAGGCAACAGGGAATCATCTCAACAACACTGGAAAAGCAGGCACTGACTGTGTCAGCCATCCTAGACTAGCTGCCAGCTGATTTACCTGCCTTGCCCACACAGGCCACACTAATGTACTCCTCTAAAAGTACATGAGAACAGCACTCTTCTCCCTCACCTTTCCAAATTAAATCCAATGGGAGAGAGGGAGGAAAATAAACTCATTTCACTTCTAGTTCTAGCATTGCCTGACTCTACTTCTTACCACATGACAGTGGAATATATACATTCCCAAAAAAAGATCTACAGCTCCCAGCATGGTCCCTGCTCTCAGTCTGCATTCCTGTCTCTAGGAGAAGTTATAACTGCAATGTCACTTCAGTTTGAGGCAGCAGACAAAATAAACAGGTTGTTAAAAAATGTTAACAAATGTACTTTTCTCTGTTTCACATTGGTTACATCGATAAAGATATGTGGTTTAGACTCTAGGGAAGGGAATTCTGACTGTTTGGTTGGGAATCTAGTTAAAGGTTTTCTTCACCTTAGATCATGTTGGAGCTATAAACCTGAGCTTGCTTGCAACAATTACAATTCAATGCAGCCTGGGAGAAAGGGGGCAAGAAAAAAGAATGTTTAATTGTTCCTCAATATACTGTTCCACAGCACTATTGCAACAAGCCAAATCTGTTATCACAGTAGGAGAAAGCTTTTATTTTAAATAATGACAATTTGAGTTTCAAGAACCAAGTTCCTCAGGAACTGCAGCCTCAAATCTGTCATGGTACCTCTGATCTCTTCAAAAGCTCTAAGAATATTTATTTTATACTGCTCAAGGATTCCTCAGATAGTTTGGAAGAGACAGCAAAGCAGCTTGGTTTTGCCCTCCAAAGCAATATAATAAAGTGCTAATAAGAATTCCCCAAGAGTGATATGAAGATGCCAGTGTTTCTCTGAGAAAGCTTTTATCTTTTTAGAGCACAATTTTTTTTCCTGTATAGACAAGCAGAATGGGATTTTCAAAAGAATTCACTTTAGCCTGATTTCAGAAGGAAGAGATGGAGAGCTACTTCTGAAAAGTCTTCCTGTACCTTACATAGTGTATGAAACCACCACTTATCGAGGAATGCATTAAATATAGCAAGAACATAGCAACATCCTCAGGAGACTTAAGCCACATATCACTATCCAATCAACAGGGACAAAAATCATGAGCAGAAAGAAAAGTTGGCAGCTCTCATAATTGTATCTGATATCACTGTTAAGTGAAATCTTAACAGAAAAATTACAGAAGTATAAGGAAATATGACATTGTTTTATGTTTTGGACATATTTCCTATGAAATAAAGCAAGATCATAGAACAGAGGATATCTGGGAGGTGCACAGCATTCGCTTTCAATCTAATCACATCAGCATGTATTGCCATTTTAATAAATTTATTAAGCCTAAATAAAAGTGTTCATTAATAAAGACTGAACAGTTGTTTTCTAAGGCAAAGCTATCATGCATTACATTGTGGAAATAGAAAATTTATGCTAAGCATTAAAGACAGAATAAAAAATATGGAGATTGCTTCATTTCTCTTTTCTAAAACTGTCAACTGTTAATGGTCTTTCAGAGGTAGAATTACTTCATACATCAAGCAGAAATCTGCCTTAGATTACTGCTTCAAAATGGAGCTTCTAGACAAAATTCTACCTTTGAGCATTATATGGTAGGCCAATGTAAATGTTTTACAGTGGAGAAACTGAGTAAAACTGAGGGAAAATGACAAGGTGGACATTTTCCATTTCTAATGAATATTAATCAATAAACTGTTAAAGTATTTCAGCTAAAAGTTGCTTCAGAAATACAGATAAAGATCTCAGTGATCTTTAGAGTGTGGCAAGATGTTAAAGATGAGAATGGCCAAGCCTAGGATTACATTTCTATAGCAGTATATATGGGTGAACATTTCAAACTTTTCTCAGGAAAATTAGAAAAACCAAAAATAGAACCTTCCTACTTCTGTGAGAACAGTTCATAGCAAAGCATTCATTCAATTAGTTTCACTTTACCTATTCACAAATTGTCTGTAAAACACTTATAATTTTCTCCAAGGTGCTACTTCAATTAATTCACTGTATAATTTCAGTAAATAACTTTTCAGCTGCAGATTGTGACAAGTGTTCAATATCCATACCTGGAAAAGTGTTGATTAGCTCTGACTGATCTGGGGAGGATTGATGGCAGAACAGGGGTCAGTCCTGCCCAGAGCCCCCTGCATTTATTCCTTCTGTGTAACCTGGCACCAACAAACTACCCAAAGGCTGAGCTGTATCTGCTATTTACTTGCAGTAGTTCAAATGCAGCTTTACAATGAGCATAAACACCTGTATATGCTGTTTAAACTTGACTGCAGGAACTCAGTTTTGCTTGTAGATAGATCATACACATGGCTAGCTTATACCTAAATGACAATTTTTTTCTGATGGAAGTAAGTTTTAAAGTAGCTCAATCTAGCAAGGCTTGATGAAACCAGCATAACTGATTTCAGTAAATGACACCTCTTACTGGGAATAGCCAACAGTCCAACAGATTCCAGAACTGAACAAGGTTTCTGTCTTGTTTCTACTGACAGCTACCAGAAACCAGACCATTAAAAACCATAAAGCCAGACAGCAGTATGTGGAGAAATCTCATGATCATGCTTTGCCCAAAAAAATAAGCATGACACAAATATTTCAAAGTGAAAGCCTCCAGCTATTTAGTGGTAAGGGCTGAGTCACACAATGGCTGTTTAACTGCTTGCACATATGGGTCTGGGTAACCAATGCTAGTTATGTCTTTAAGAAATTAAGCATTTGTTATATTGTGCTATCAACCAGTGTGTTTTCCCATTCACTTAGCAGCAATCTTGAGTTATCTTTGAGAGTTGAAAAGCAGTGGATTCCACAAAAGAGGTTTCAGGAAGAAAATCCAAATGAAATCTCCTGCCTGCAGAGCCAGAACCACCTCCTGTACCCAGAGCCACAGAGCCCTGCTGTCACTGAGCTCCTCAGCCACCACCTCAGTTTCCACCTCCACTGCTGAGTTCCCTGCTCTTGAGCCCCTAGTAATGATCTGTTAGGTGTCTTCTCTTTGGCACATGGCACACCAGCTACACCTTTCAACAACTGACCTTTTGTTCCTCAGTCATCTTTCTTCTTTCAGGACTAGACTTCAGTTTCACTGTCTTTACTTTATGTTGTTCTGTGCTGCTTTTTTGGACAATCCATTTCCCTGCACATCTCTCACCTGAGCCTCAGTGCTCACCTTCTTTAACTCTTACCAGTCCCTCCCTTAGTCCTGCAGCTTTCCTGGTCTCCCACACCACAGTTCTTGCCTCTTCATCCTCCTCTCACACAACACCCAGCCTGAAATGCACCTTCACCTGCATCCTCCTCTCACACAGCACCAACCTCCTCCTCCTTGGGAGGGGAGCTCAGCCTCTGACAAGCTGAATTCCATAAATTTGGTACACACCTTCTACTCATTGCACATCTCTACGTAAAATATTTAGTACATCTTCAGGTCAGAGGGCACTATAAGATCATTTACCTAGATCTTAATCTCTTTCCTTATGGAAACCTTTAGATTTCCACATATTAAAAAATAATTTTCCTATATACTTGCCCATAGATTGCTCCAGACAAGCTACAACATCAAGAGGATCAAGGACCAAAGCCATTGAGGCAAATAAATGAGTTTACCTGGCAAAAATTCCTGCCTTGCCCTGAGGCTGGTGAGCAGTTTGACCCTGACAGTGTCAGTGTGGCAGGTCCACCATGCCTGGAGGAGCCTGGCTCTCTGTGCACTCGTAGGGCTTGTCAGACATGTGGGTGGCACTTCTGAAGAAACCAAAACAACAAAACCAGCAGGCTGCTGCTGTGCTGAGTGGCTGGGAGGAGAATGCTTCAGCTGGGCATTGAAAGGAGGAGTTTGGCTCACAGTGCTTGGAGCCTACAGGAGGTGACACAGGTGGGCTTGCAGAACATGGATCCCTGGTGGACCATCCCTGCACACAGCTGTCCTCCTTCCGTCTTCCATTAACTTGGAAAATATCCTAGAAATATCTCAAGGGAGATATTCTCCTTTGAGTTGATATGCAATAAAATGCCACAGTGATGCAAGAAACACCACTTTTATATATGTCACTACAAAGATGTGAGCCAATGCTGGCAAACAAAACTGATCCCAAGCAAGAGACATCTGCACATTGTTCTTAAGACACTGACAGACTTCAAAAAGTGTCAGTCAAAATAAGATGCTTGAGCAAAACAGCTCAGTTACAAAACAGTGCCCCTCCAGCTTCAAAAATATGTCTCACATGCAGTACCTTTCCACTGGAATTAGTGTCACTGATTGCCAAGTGGAGTTATCATCAGGGTTGGCAATGGCATGACATCACATCACACTCTAGCCCAGACAATCTGCTGTGCAAGTCCTCCAGGACATGGAATATCTTTGGAGTTGCACAGGAGCAATCAATTATAGGAAATATTCAAATTACTTCATAAACCTTATTTTAAAACATTGGAAAAAAAAAAAAAACACCAAATGTTTTCAAAGAGTGGTTGCCTAATGTTTTCTGACTGTTATATCCTCTACAAAGTCTCTGATTGGATACTCCAATATATTTAGCCAAGATTAAGAGAGGAAAAATTCCAAATTGCATAAATACATACCTTTTTCTTTTTCTTTTTATATTAATTCTCTAACTAATCTAAGAATGGTGACAGATTTTATGTATACAGTTCCCGCTAAAGGCTATGGATTTTCAGCAATTAAATCAACATACCTTTCTAAATTTTAGCCTAAGAAGTTGAAGCATAAAATTTGAGATTCTTTTTAAGACTATTTTAGACTGTGGCTTATCCTGAGAACTGGTGGCTTTCTTTAAATATGTAAGTCAATTTGCAGATTCAATAAGGATGAACAAAATTAGGGAAAGCCTCAATGGAGTGTTAGGAATGATCTCAGACTTGGAGCATGTCACTGGCATATAGGTATCTGGAAACATCACAGTTAAACTGACACCACTATTGAGAAAAGCTTCTATACATCACCTAGGCCACATTAAGGAAAGTATTTCATCACTTTGCTGGACTATTCACAACAAAATTCTGGTCAAAAGACTGTAATATAGAAGATATTCTTTCATTTCCTAGAGTTTAAATTAAGAATGTGATTCAGAATTTAAAACTACAGCATGAGAGATTATTCATTTTGTAACAGCAATATAAAATACATTGGCTTTGCCACAGAATATTTCATTAAAAGCTGTTTTATAATTAGTTTCACCACAAACTAAAAAACCCAAATGCAATTGCTTTAATGCAATTAGTCCATCTTATATTTCAATGATGCAAAGTCTCGTTGAGCCATAATAAGATCAAAATAGATTTTTCTCTGCATTCCATTAGTGATTTTAAATCCAGAACTTAGTATCCAGCTTCTGATGAAATTTCCTCCTCCTTTCCTACCAGCTCTCATAACAGTTGAGTATTGTCATCTCTTATTGTACCAGCCTGAAGTTACTGTTCAGTTACAAGAGGGAAACTAATACACGGAAATCTGCAATGTTTGTGTTATATTTAGTTTTTCCATCTATTATGTGGTTCTAGAACTCAAAAAAAGAAATTTGCTGCTTATGTAATGGAAATTAAATAGGAAATTCAAGATGTGAGTCAATTTAGAAGATGCTTGAGCTGCCCTCTTTGCAGATTTTTTCTGAATATTGCATGTGACCATGTCAAAACACTCAATTCTGAAACTCTAAGATCCATTTATTTCCTAGTTTCTATGTACTTCCATTGCTAATTTAAAAGATAAATGTATTCAATGAAATAGAAATACCTTATTGATATTCCAAAAAAGCATCTGGGAGAGACCCAGTGGATTGTGAAAGTATTTTACTGAATAATTCTTCAGGATTCTAATCTTATAAGGTTTATTTTGAAAACACTGAGACAGATCTATACTTTATCTTAAATTAAAACTGAGGAAAAAAGTCCTTTCATTGCAGCTGCACTATGGTTTATTTCCTCTGCTTTGCTTTGGAATCTACAGTACCTCAAAGGCATGGAAGATGATGCTCTCTGCTCCCACAGGCATTATTAAATCTTTAGAGTAGGCCAGTTTTCTCCTGACAGGTCTCTATATTTACTGTTAAGTATTTGACAATATCCCTAACTAAACATTTATTTATTTACTTGTTTACTTGGGTCTAAAATATCAGTTTCTTTAAAGTTTGATGTTAACACCTGTTGTTTAATTCCTTTCAAGGAGAAAAACTGGCTTTCCTCCTGTATTTTTCCCGCTGAGAGGTCATTTTAAAACCATTTCAGAATTTTTTTATATTCCACAGCAGCAGCAGCTAAGCTCCATCTGTGCTTTCAGCAGCCCCACTAATTAGAGATATTCAGATTATTCCCCTCTTCAGTTCATAGTTTATAGACCATTTTCTGCCATCAGTCACACCCATGCAGCCCATCTTTAACTGCACTGAATCCTAAAGGTCTTTCAGTGACGTAACTGGAAATACAATTTATCCATTGTGGTACCTGGCTTCATGACCTGTTTCGGTCTCTGGATATCAGTTAGCCAAATGCAATAATTAAGATGTAAAATTGTTTATACTGTTCTGTGTAAGACAGCTAGAGAAAGGTGGATCACATATGGATTTTTCTCCCTCCAGCAGTGGCATAAAAATAAAACTGCCTTTAAATTAATGAAACAGTCTTCTTTTCTAAAGAGTTTTTGCTCTGGCTACACAGAACTGTAGATGAACAACTATCACAGGACAATTTTTCTGCTTTCCCATGAGTATATAATATCCTGTCACTGAAACAACCCTCTGAAATGGCAAGAACAATCGTGTATCAAAAGTATAGTTTTTAATAATATTGTTCAGGCTCCTGGCCCATGGGAGAGTCACATGAAGTGACTGGGACTTGATGAATCCCTCTGCCCTGTGACCATGCGTGTCCTGCAGTGCAGGTGCAGCAAGGTCTGAATCTCATTTAACAAGTGCTCAGCATGGGAATAAAATTCAGCTGTGCTGTCTCAAAGTCCACAAGGCCATTTGCCTGGGATTTCAGACAGACTCGTTGTTTTCATCATATGCCTACAAATCTTAAACAAACGTGTTGCATGGAACAAGCAATGGGACATCAATGGGACATGAAACTTTGGTTTCATCACTAAGTCAAACTACCAGGATTTCCTTGTTCAAACAGCTCCTTATCTTCAGGAAAGGTTGGAAGAAAAATCATAATAAAGCTTAAGTTGAACATAGCAGCTAGAAAGATGAAGGTACTGTCTGTGTACAGGTAGGTTACAGGATTTCAAATCCAACTGCAAATAAACTCCTGATGATGCTTCTCTCATAATACTTAACTGCACTACTCAATCACTTCCCTTTAACAAAGAATAATTCTGTACAAAAATGTAGCAAAGATAACCACAGAAACTGTCTCAAACATCTTCAAGCAGCTGTACCTTTGTAAGTTTGAATGTCTGAAACAATATGTAAATTACATGTTCCATAAAGCTCCCTCACTGATCTGCCTATTTTTTTGCTAGTGTGTGCTTCAGGCCAGTCTTTCATTTAATAAGTTGCTATCAACTATGAAAACAAACTCTGGGAGTTTTAGAAGAATTGCATGGAGATAACGGCTATCTTCACATCTTAAAATAGATATTTTAGTAAGGTAAATGTGATATAGACAGGAGTCGAGTTGCACATGTACAATTTGCATCAGTACAATTTGACTGTTCACATCATTACAGGAGGAATAGAACTTACAACCTTCATTTATTGGCTGGTGTTCCTTGCAAGTCACTGGAACTAAGGGTCACCTTAATCTGAAAAGGGAATCTCTCTCTTTCTAATGAACTTAGGCTAATGGCCTAAATTATGACAGAAATCTGGATTAATCCAAATCCTTATTAGCATAATGACATTGCATCCTACTTACCCTATTTAAGGAAAAATCTGTTTATTACTTCTTCAACCTTAAAAGAAAAAGCACTAGGGATGACCTGAGATGATGTATCCTGCTCAAGTCTAGTGCACTATTCTACAATCCTTGCCCTAAGAAATTACAACTGGTTTCCATCATTTGAAATAAAAATTCTTGAGATAAAATAAATTTTCAGGAAGCTAGACCCTTCTAATCTAGCAGTGAATTTGGACCAGTGGGAGTTATGTCTTCATAAGGATCTTGCAGTGAGATGCTTAATTAATTTCTAATGAGTTGCACTGTGCTTTTGCTGAGTATGTGTTAACGTGTAATTTTTTTTTCCTGTAATTGTGAATCTTCTTGGTTCAGAGCACAACTGTCATGTCCCTTTGATGTATAATAGATATAAAAAGTCATAAAGGCAAGCCTGGAGCTCTCTGGTTTAACTGTATTTAGGTATGCAATCAAATTGGTTCTCCTAATGCTCATTATGACACTAGCACTATATATGTAATCTGAAGCCTATAAGGTAAAACATGACATTTCTTACAGATTCTCCAAACTACATTCTAAACTTCATCAAAGCATTGCCTTAAGGAACTAATCAGTTTCAGAGTTATAATCAAGTGAGTTATAATGACTGTGTTCACAATGGAAGCCACATCAGAATTAAAACCCATCTTGCTCTCAAAAAGGTACAAAACCCCACCCCACTCCCCCTCAAAAAATCCAACCAAAGACAAAATTCCCTGGGCCCTAGGCCTTTGTCCCATTACAAAGAAAACTCAGATAACTTTTTGGTAATTTTTCTTTGCCTTACCTCATCCTTCTTATCCTCTACTTTGCTCTGACAGGGCAGTGACTTTCTTATGAGTTTTTGTGCTATGAATTATTTTCTGATTCTTTAAAAGCCTGTTGACTGTAATTTGATGCTATACTCTATAGGGGACAGCACAGGCTTGTCTTTTCCCTCTCTTGCAAATATTTGCCTTCTCTAGAGCAAAGCAAAAGAATCATAATTTCCTTCCAATCAAATATTTTTACCTCTAGAAATCAGCTTCCAACTTCTGTTTTGTTATGCATTATGACTACAAAGTACCTGATATTGATGTCCACCCAAAATTTTACACTATGTGCTTGAGCAACAGAATTTGGCCAATTGTGATTACTTGGAAGGCCAGCAGTCAAGATTCTGAATCTGCCTTACTATAGTAAAATAATTGCCAAAAAACAACCCTGCCATTGAGACTTGCATCCCAAAACTCAGCAATGGGTTTGTAAGTTGTAGCAGTTCTGTAGTTTTGGCACTTACTACTATAAATGTGTGAGAAGAGTTTCCAGTCTTTGGCTGGTAAATTACACTAACACAGAAGACTAAAAATAACCCCAGCCATCCCTCTTGGTCATAAGTAATTTCATCCCTGATATGCTACAAAAACATGATTATTCTCACATTTCACTCATATAACAGATGAGATGTGAAATGAGTATCATGGTTGATAAACACCACAGTGGCTGCTAAGTCTCACACTATGTAAACAAAAACTTCTCTGTTCACTGTACGCAAAATTAACAATAAAAATTACTGTGAAATCTGGATGCAAAACCAAGCACAACTTTAGGGAGAAAAGGGTCATTACAGAGGAAATGAGTTGGTGACAGCAGCTCTCCCAGCCAGCTGCAGCTGTAGGAAATTACCCATTGATTTTGATGGGAAATCAAGCCTGTGCACAAAATATTGCTTCAAATACTGTAATTCCTACCCATTTCTAGGGTTTAGTGGGACAAAAGAGGAAGGAAGAAAGCCCCAAGCTCAGTTTTGTGCAGTGCACCTACACATAGGCCACCACACAGTGACTTCAGCATGGTCCAATAGGTCTCTGACACCTTTCAGTCAGAGCTGAGAACAGCTCTCACTAAATGCCATCTACTGCTCTCTACTCCTAACTTTCTGAAATTAAAAGTCTCTCAGAAATGCATTAGTTATTCTGCACCCCTGCATGACTAAAATGCAGAGTGACTAACACACCTGGAAGAATGAGAGAAAAAAAAAAAAAATAACAGAACAATTGCAAGCACAGAAAAGTGCTTCATTAACTGCAGCTTCCCCTCCCACACCTCCCTGTTATAATATGGAACATCTGCTGTGAACAAGAACTAACCTGTTACTACCCAAATTCCAGTACTGATGTATGCATGATTATACACTCCCTCAATCATGGCATTATCCCCTTAAATGGGGCTGAAATAATAATTCAAAATGCTCAGGTATGCTCTACAACAGGTGGATATTGTTTCAGCTTTCACTAAAAGCAATTTAGCACTGCATTATAGGTTTATTTAGGCTTGACTCTTCCTTAACTATTGCTACTGAGCAGGTAAGTAGGGCACTCCCCAGATTACAACCAGATCAGCTGATGCTGTGTGACTCCAGGTATGTTCTGGGTTCTGCCACACAGTTTATGAGCAGAGTTGAGTTTGTAGAAGTTTGCAGGAGGCAAAGCAAGTCTTCTGCACTTCTGTAGCTGCTCATTAGTGCACTGTCCCATTCTAGCAGGCTGCTGCGGGAGCAAGGGCTGAGCAGCCTGACTGCTGAACTACTGTGTTCTACAGAGTGCTCTGTCAGGGCTATTCTGAGATTCAAAATGAAATGCTTTCCTTTTTCATTCAACAAATGCTGTGGGTCAGCATGTGATGACATGCACTTCCATAGCCTCATGCTACTAAGCTTTCTCCTTCTATGGAAGGAGTCCCTACAGGTTCTTTACACTTATTAGACTTGGATTTCCACATTCCAAACTGAAGCAGTAAAAATATGGAAATGGCTTACTCCTAAACAAACAGCCTCCACAGCCTTTGCTTTTCCACTGCAAATCAGACACCTCAGTGATATATTACTGTGGATATGGAGAAGTGCAATTATTTAGGAACTACAGAAAAAAATAGGAACAGAGATACTTTCTAGAAGACACAGAAAGAATTAAAAACAGATATTGGAAAGATGGGGTGGGGGGAAGTACAATTTTCCACCCAAAAAATTCCAGCCCTTCAAACTTCCAGCAATTTCTAAACTCTACCCAAAATGAGTGACTGTACATGGGAAGAGCTCTGAAGGAGACATCTCATATCTTGGCCACTCCCAGGCACAGAATTTTCATCATTCATGAATGGGAAGTAAGCCAGCAGAGAACAAGTGCAGCACAGGACACAGATACTATTTCTGTGTATATCACATAGGTTTGGGTATGAACAGTACATATATAAAGGCGTAAGTGCAAAACTTTTAAGGAGCTTTTTGCTTGAATATAAAGTAACAAAGTGTGGAAGCAGAGGCTTTTAAAATAATTTTCATTGAAATACATTGCAACCAAAGAATAGTTCCCATTAAACAGAATAGAAAGGGATATTGGGAGAAGTAATGAATGGATACCATTGTTGGTTTGCAAGATGGAGATCAAGAGGCTGACGTCAGGTTTTTGTCTGCTTGGTACAACAGTTTCTTACACTGTACAAACGAGAAGGAAGAAATGCATTTTTTTACTCCTTGGATTAGCTTCGGGTTTCCTGTGATGAGAAAAAATTGCTTAGATGAGCTGCCTGAATTTGCTGGCTTATGCCACATTAAAACTTAGTTTTAAAGTGTGAAAAGTTTTCTGAAAAAAAAAAAATGCGCTTTCTAGGCAGCTTAAAGTAGATCAGTTTCCTCTGCAGCATTTACAGAATAAACACAAAACTCTTCAAAGTCTCTCAGAAAAGTTCTTTGAAATACCCTTCTTTTCAAATATGTGCTTCTTTCTGTCTACTTCTATCTTTTTAAACAAGCACAATTTACTTGCAAACAGGATTCTCTTGTATGCTGAACCTGCTGAACCTGAATTTCACAACTATACATAATTATGATAGGTGAATACATTATGCAAGTAGAGATATTTCTTTCACTACAGCCATTTTTCAGCATTCTAATAAAAGAACCTTTGAAGCTGTGAACAACTGGTGTCTAATGGAATCTCTTCTCAGTAGCAGCAGTGTTTAGTTAGGATTGTTGATGGTAAACATTTAATTTCCTTTTAGTCCTTAATTTTTGTGTGGTTAGTCAGTACCCATGAAGGGACTCAGACTGAGTTCTGGAAAGATGACTTCCCTCCTTCTGGTAAGTGAAGTGCAGACATTGGCCATGCTGTAGATTTTGACTTAGCACAGCCCCCAAGGATCCCTGGCATCTGCAACGCAAGCCAGGTCTTACAGACTTCTGAAATATAATTCTCTTCTGAGGGAGTCACTGGCTGCAAGAATAAAAAGTTGTGGTCTTTCCCTTCCTTAACACAACCACTTCTGTACTGAGCAGATGACAAGCACCAAAAAAACCTAGCTGTGGGATTTCCAAAAGGAGATAAGTGCTCTACAAACACATATCCAATGCAATGTGATATCTCTTGGCAGTCTTTGACACTTCCTTTTTGGAATTTCAACACTTTGGCATCTAGTGGTATCACTATAAAACACAAGCAACAAATGGCATAGATGTCACAACACCATTAAATGCCTATTTCGTCCTTCTCCCAAGAAGCAGAACCAACTATTTGTGCCAAAACTGTGAAGCAGTTTAGAAAAAGACAATTGTTCAAACAAAAGACGCCTTGGGTATTAAGTGGATCCTTGTGGATTTTAGAGCTAAAATGTATATTGCTGTCCTGAGTTATGTGAGAGCTCTGTATGGCTGAGAGTTAAAAACTGTGAGAACTAAATTAGTTTTTTTCAGTGCAGACCAAGTCATTTATAAGAAGCTGAGGCATTCATGCTTGCATTGATGTCAGCAGGCCTGGAGTATTCAGCCCTTTAAAAAAATCAGGACACTGCTCTGCTGTCTGCATAAATGTTTGTCACAATATTTGGGCCCTATTAAACCCACACAGACTACTCAGAGGTAAGAGCCTCTGTATCTTATTAAGCAGACCTTCCAGCCATGCACTTTTACAGTACTTCCCTGTCATTTGTTCAGGCCCCTGAAACCGAGCTGCACAGCAGAAACCAAAAAAATATCCAGTAGCTATTATTGGCCAATAGAATCCAACAGCCTTTGTTTCCCTGCAAATTGCTTTTAGAGCTGAAGAACTTGTTTCCCTGCAGTGCAATTTGCCAGTGTAAATCCACACAGGCTCCATAGAGCAGGGCACTCCTCCAGAGGCACGGCCAGTTATGAAAGTCCTGTTCCACCTGTGTTCATCAGCTCCCTATTCATCATCCTTCCAGACACTCGTGCTTTCCCATGTTTTCCCAGGGAGGGGTGGGATGCTTGATGGGTTGTGAGATGGAGGATAAGACATACCTGATCTGGGAGTTTGAATAGTTTGTTTAAAGAAACTCTACTGTTTTGCAGACATCCTGTCACCTAACTGCTGCTGGCACTTTGCGTGTGAAGCAGCTGGAATTTTCAAAGCTGCTCTTTACCTAAAATAAATATATGAATGTATCCAAAATATATTTCATATGCACCCTGAACATATTTAGAAAAAATACCTTGATCCAAGTAATTTTGTAGAGAAAAAACAGCTGGCAAGCACTATATTCCTTCTTTGCCTGGCTTACTCAACAGCACTAGTAAAAGTCAAATAACCCTTTACACAAACATACATTTCCATAGTATCACAGGAATATTTGCCATAATTGCTTGATTAATGTTACATTCAAAATAAAACAGTACATTTGGCTGATATGACAGTGAGAAAATAATTGATATGTCTGCAATCAAGTGCATAACCTTCTAAGTCAGATCTAACTATTCAGGTAAAAAAACATAAGGAAAAAAACCCTACAGATTAAAATTATTGGTCAGAAGCAGTGCCATCTATAATGCCATAGTTTGTATCTCTTCTCAGATGCACATGGTTCCTGGAAGACATATTACTTCTTATTAAAACCTGTGAGAGCCAAGAGTCACAGAAATTCAAATCCTATAGGGAAGACATTATTTACCTGTCAGATAAATTGCTGCTTAGTTTTGTCTTTCCTAAAATTTGCCAAATCAAAGACTTAAGTTAAACTTCTATTTACTTTTTTATAAAAAGCAACTGATGCTAGGAGCTTGAATTTATCTCAGCAGGTGTTAACCATAAAACCAAGCAGCAGTGCTTAAATATCTTCACTTTAACTGTTTCACTATTAATCATTTTGGCAGCCACACCAAACCAGTGATTATCAAAAGCACACACTATTATTTTACACAAGCAGAGATGCAGAGATAAGAGCTAATTCTGCTCTGCTCTTCCAGCACCAAGACATATTCAGGTGCAGCCTTTTTAACAAGCATGTGATCGGTACTTCCCCAACAGAGGAGAGAGGGAATTTTATCCTTTCCCAGGTACAAAATTTGCCTTTGCCACCTGCATGTCCAACCTGGAAACACACTACTCCAATCTTTTCACACCAGAAGACTCCCTGATTGACCTCTCAAAAACTGCAGCTTCTCTCCCTTCTTTTTCTGCCACAATTGTTTGCCTTTTATATTTTCTATCTAAAAATCTGCAGGATCCAAATGATCCGTGCATTTCCTCAATTACACAAGTAAATACACCAAATATCCAACTTGAGAAATAGGAAACAGAGCCATGTGAACTACAATGGGCATTGATATTTCTTGAGAAGGCAATTTAAGGGACCTGCACAGCACAATCCTGGGACACGTACAGAAACCAGCTGTTATATGATGTATGAATCCTGTCCTTATTTCCTAGGATATTTGGGAAAGGTATTGTCCTCCCTCCTCTGACACCACAGCCATGCAATCTCTGCGTTGACAGAGCAAAAACACTGCCCTGTCTTATGCAAGAGTGGAGAAGGACAGCTTGATTTTAAGCACGTAGGAAAAGGAACAACTGTTAAATGAAACAGCCTGCAGTGACCTAATTCAAGAAAGCTTTGTCAGGTGATAATCTTTCTCACCCTTTCTGTGTCATTCCCTGAAGTACATAAGTGTTCAAAACAGTTTTAAAACATTCAGAAATGTGAGAGAAGTAGCTCTCCTCCTGTGCAGTTCTGGCAAAGATTAGAATTCCCAATATAGTTGCTGGTTGCAAAAGTGCTCTTAAGCTGCTGTTTCACTGGGTTCATGTCTGAGTGCCACTAATCAAATTAACTGTGATGGCTGCAGTAAGCTGTTTATAGAGATGAAAGACCTACCAAAAGAAGTTTCTGTTACAGCTTATGAAGCTGAATACTGTTAAGCACATAAACACCCACTGCACAGAAAATCTTGACTTTTTCCTTTCTGCAGTTCCTCACTAGAGGGTCAAGAATACAGAACTGTTCTTGTTAAGTCTTCCACAGGCCCAAAAATCCCTCTTTCCATCATATAACTTTTTTTTATTTTTCCTTGGGGAAAAAAAATTAAAAAGCATTTATTTTTGTTGCCTCACTCAGAAAAAAAAAATAAAATGAAAGGTAATAGAAGCAGTAAACAATGATTTAATGGAATAGATTATTACAGGATGATGGTTGTGTCAAGCTGCAAGCTCTTCCCCATGGTGCAGTTAAAAAATCAAGAAGCAGTCAGGAGTCTGTTCCAAACCAGGGAACTGCCAACCAGGTACTTTTAGCCTGTCAGACTGTTGTGACTTTGAAAAGGAGTAACAGGCTGTTGATGTTTGTAGAAAGCATCCCAGAAAAATAAAAAAAGAGCAGCTACTGAGATGACACAGGAGGCCCCTCAGACACAAGCAATTACCTGTAACTACAGCAACCCAGGAAGACAAAGGAAGGCAGCAGACACACTCTGTGCACAGGGAGGGATGGTGGCCCCAGCTCCTTCCCAGGATCTGGAGCAGATGCCTGAGGACTCGAAGTCTGGGAGCTCTCTGAAACATTACAGATCTTCTAAGGGTTACTCACACAGGATCTGTCATAGGCTTTCTCTCAGTTCACATCAGCCCATTTCTTTACTTCAGCATCAGAATACCCTGCTTCAGTGTTGGCTGAGGACAGTAATGCAAACAAAAAGTGCTGAAAAGATTACTAATTTATGGAGCATACAGGTGTTTTCTAGAAGTGTTATTAAAAGTTACAATATCTGTCTCCTCCCTCCATTTTCTCATTAAAATATACAAAAGTCAAAAAACCCCATACTTTTAAAATATTTTATACCAAAATATCTGTTCTTAATTTGCACAGTTTAAGTGGAAAGAAGGAAAATGAAGCCCCAGACTGCTTTGCACCTGCAGCCCTTGCTAAAGGAGTGCAAGGTAACTCTGCCACTAATGAGTGCCCACTCTGGAACAGCTCCACAGCGGGCACAGTGCTGGAAAAATCACAGAGGTCCTTCTAAATTAGGTCTGAGAATCCTCCTGACAGGAAGAATTAATTAGTGGCATTAATAATGTCAGAGGTCTCTTCCTTTGGTAGTATTACAGTTCTCCTAAATAAATATGTAGCATAAGGTTCCTCTGGATTTCAAAGCAGAGAAAATAATGTTTTCACATCTTTTTGGCATTAGTAACCATTTATGTACAATCATTATATCTAATGATAATATCATCCAGCCAGTCAAATGACTGCCAAGTTTCGCTATTGTAATCCAACAATGAAGAAAAGACTTCATCTTCTCACCACATCTTTTCACCACTCTGACATCCTGATATCTTCCATTTTTTTCCCCTCCAGTTTTAGCTTTTAAGACAGGCAGTGCTAGATTAATACATGTTTAAAAGTGGTTTTCTGCAGACTTCACAAAAGGGGAGAACTTTTTTTAGCTCAACACAAATTTGTAGAAACTGATAATTTGGCAGAAATTTGTTTTTGAATATTTTTTGCTCCACAAAATAAATCTGTTCTTATCATTCATCTCAGAACCATCCATTTCTGTACTTTAAGAGAGTTTCTTTGTGATTTGTGGGTGGATTTATCTATGATTAGAAATATTACAATCAGTTACATTAAGTGATTAAATAGAGACCAAAATTGTGCTTAGAAAATATAGAAATACTTACAAGCCATTACTTAATCAGTTCAACAGCTATTTTTAAACTCAAATTAGGATAAAAATGGATAACAAGAACATATTTTTATTTTATACATGATGCACCAGATTAGCCCTCAGTAGTCAAGTATTAAAAACTGTAAAGGCATAAATACATAAAATGGGACAAAAGGCTATTAAAGCTTAGCATGCAGAAACATGAAATAACCCAACACTTCCCTGATACAGCTCCTAGAAACTGCCAGTATTAATTTGACCAGATAACTTTCAGAGGCAGAATTATGTTTCTGCAATGTAAATAGTCTCTGATGATAGAGAGAAACCCTTTCAGATAAAAGCTGGCTTTTAACAAAGCACATCTTAAGCTTCAGACCAGCCACATATTACAGTTTGCTTTGAAACATGGAGTGCTGCTGGCATTGGATGTATCTCCCTCACGATACATCAAGCCAGGGAATCCTGCAATGGGGAGCACATTAGTTAAAATTACCTTTAAAGACCAGTGTTTGCATTCGTATGCACAGCTGATGTAAAATAGATGTCTTTGTGCTCGAGCTCCTATTTTAAGCCCAGTCACAAAGCACTTTGTGCCTGTACAATGAGATGTGCTGCACCACCAGTCCCGTGAGTGCAGAACTCTGCAGAGCCGGCTGCTGTGATGTTCTGCTGCCCTACCACGGGGATGTTCGTGCTGCCTGCCCAAGATTTGGGGCGAGGAGGGCTGTGCACAGGCCTGGGGACGGCAGGGGGGGAGCAGAGTGAACAGGGCTCCCCCAGGCTGCCCACACCCGATAAGCACAGAAACACCACAGCCCGTCGTGATTCCATCTGTCTTGTGGCGGGGACTGGCGTGACCTACCATGAGAAAACACTTTCTTATCTTTGCCAACAGATAATGGAGTCTTAGTGGGATTTTTAGGAAGAAAGTGCCAGCCACCAAAGATGCTATTAATACCCGATTTCTTGCCCAGGAGACATGCGAAGCCCTACCAGCCCTACCTGCAGCAAGAGCTGCGGCAGCAGTACCTGTGAGAGGACTTTGCTCTCACGCACTTTCTAAGGCCTGTGAAAAGCCCAGAGGGACCCTGAGGTTCAGGTCCAGCCCTGCCCCAGCAGGATGGAGGCAGGAGGAGACAGCTTCACTGCTGGCACTGCTGCAGCAGGCCTGGCAGCCTGAGCACACTGCCAGGGCAGCGAAAGAGGATCTCGCAGCACAGCAAGCAGCTGCCCCCTCCTCTCGATCTCCTCCCTTCCCCACATAAGACAGCAACAGACCACATGGCAGCAGGACCACCCATCAGAGCCCAGATTTCCCCCATCATGACTCAATATTCTGTGCAGTGATCCCTTTTTCCCCTGAGAGCCTGCACACCTTAAAGATAACAGGATCAGGCCTGACTGAAGTCATGTAGACTCTTCCCATTTCCATGAGGCTTTGGGTCTGCTCCTCAATGTACTGCTGATGAAGTGTATTAAAACCTATACACTCAGCTTTCTCCAGCTTATTCAGTATAAATGATGCTGCTTCTTATCTACAAATATAAATTGTTTTGTTGTTTATGTGTTTTTGTAAATTGAGTCCTTGCTGCTCTCTCTATCAAAGGCACAAGTATGTGTCTTGCTAGAAGTAGCATTATCTATTGCCAGAGACACCAGTTTCATTTTTTGATTAGGGAAACATGCACCAGTGCTGTTATAGTTAATACAGCAGTTTTACTAAACAGGTCACACGGGAGGCAATATATTAACTGTCCTACTGAGGAATGCAAGCAGCACAGAGTGTTTGGATTTCCAGCATCCTTGAGAAGTGACTTTGCTATTATACTAACAATGCCCCAGTGAGTAATCATTTTCAGGTACTAACAACTCTTGAAAAGAACTCTTTCAGTCTAATTACGCTGCTGGATTAGAGAAAGCCTTTCAGTGAAGTTTATGGGCCAGATTCTTAGTCACTGTACACAGTCCTAACTCCACAGGTTACAGAAGGAGTAATCCAATTTATGCGCTGGACCTACCTCTCTCTTCTGCAAACCCTGTATTAAAGGTTATGTAATAATTAAGGATGAAGGAATAAAAAAGCCAAACTCCCTGACTTGATTCAATGACTTTGCACATACTGAAATGAGGATGAAAAGAACCAGGCTTCAAGAGATTAGTTCAGTGTAATAAAGCCCATTTAGCATAACACAGAGAACTCTCTGCCACATTTTGGAAGAAAGCATTTTAAATCTGACCTCTGAAGGTCCCAATCCTGCAAAACTCACTCATGATTTAACTCTATGTGGTATACATAATCCCACTGAAATCAAATTATTCACAGTGCAGACAGGCAAGCAGAGTTAAATTACTGGATGAATTATGGGTTAGGCTAGGGAAAAAATTTGCTGGATTCTGTGTCTCCTTGAGATTTGACCAATAAACACACAGGGAAATTTTTGGCATTTTGCTTAGAAGAAATAGCCCTGATTTTCAATGGTTTTGCTTCTGCTTCAAAGAAAATAATCTATTCTTTCTCAAACAAATCTAATTCTCTATAGACATGTTTTTAATGCTTCTCCAATATGGAAAAAAATATTCAATCAAAATTGCCAAAATAAGGAAGCATACATAAGTAATTTTCATTAATCCTACTACAGTTCATGCCTTCTAAACTCATTTGAAGCCTGTGTTCTAGATCAGCAGCACAATGCTAAAGCTGGTTTGAGGCACAGAGCTCCTAGGTGTCATATACCAAATGACAAAATATTCAATAAAGTCGCTGTCTTGCTCCAGCAAGAAAAATACTTTTCTCAACGTGAATACTGAGGACTAAGAAAGATGGGTGCTTTTAGCTCAAGTGTGTTTTAGAAGAAATGCACTAACCAGAGCCAAGGCAAAAAGCCAACAACTACTAGATCAAGAACCTGAAATTTACATTTAATCAACCTCAATTAAGGACAAGAAATCAATTAAACACACTGTTTGCAGAACATTTATTCTGGAAGCATCTTGTATGATGCAGCACTGCTAAAATTACCCCTACAGAAATCAGATGTTATTAGGGAAAGTACAATGGCCAAAGAAAATATGCCACTGAAGTAACTTAAATTAGAACAAGGAATTTCTTTATTTGGTTTCCCAAAACTTCAAACGTAACCTTTGATAAGTTGAATGTTTGATCTTTTAGCTACCAGCACAATTTCCTAGTTACTTTTATAAACTGGAGCTTTCAAACTCCTACCTACTCCCAGTGATCTCTGCATACTGGCTTATTTAATATTCCCTCAGCTTATCTCAAGTCTCAGTGCAGCAAGGCTTTTTAGTTGCTATGGCCTTAAGCATGGAACATGAAAGAAAAGGATATCTGGGAGCCTCATTCTATATTTTTCATTTAAAAACAAGGCCTGGGAGCCTGAGGCATGTCCCCAATCATTTTCATTTGTTTGGGAGCTCCCACTTACACTCGGAGCATTCCATCTTCACAGGGTCCTTCTTCAATTATTCACTGAGACACACAGAAATATCAAAGCTCTATCAGATCTGTGACTCTGTTTCAGCATGAAGTGGGATGCCTGCTTGCAAAATTAGCAAAAGAGACTAAACTGTTAAACAGGTCAAAGGGGTCTTGCCCAAAATCCCATGGCCTAGTTTCCTATTGGTCATTGTGGTAGAGTCTTCCTAATCCCAGTACTCATACAAAAAGCATTTCCTTTCCACAGCCCAAATAACTCACAGCTCCTTCAATGCAGCACCATTGCACTCATCTGGTTGTTGTCACAAGCCCAACAAGAGCTGATAAGCACAATATGTTACATAAAGTATGAACAGACAGCAAGAGAGCACTACATTCACACTGTCTGCTTTTGTTATTCCTAGTAAGAAAAGCACAATATCTTGGTAAGCACCTTTGAATTAATGTGCTTGTGTCATCTTAGGCTTGCAGAAAAGGTAAAGCATGTGTAAGAGGGAAGGAATTTGCAATATCTGAGCACAGCTTTTCCTGTCCAGCTGTGGCACTGACAGACAAGCACTCTTAGCTTGGGAGCTGCACTGATACCATCTCTGAAACCTTCTCACATTGGAGACTGAGGTATTGCAGAAATCAGTGACTCTCATGCTGTGAAGACACCACCAGGTGGATCAGCAATGCAGGGTGATAAAACACAGACTCTAGATCGAGGTGCTGACAGCTCCTGGGAGAGGGAAGCTCCTGTGGCAGGGAGACAGCAGAAGCAAATGAAGCCCCTTCATCCTATGTCCCTTCTCTGGGTAGAGGGGGTGCATGACCACAGTGCACTCAATTCTGCCAGCTCAAGCACCTCATCACAACTGTCTGGACCTGGGGCTGGACCCATTGAGGTTCAGGCCTGAAGAACACAACAGTGATAAGAAATTACATTTTCATTTCTGCCTCTGCTCATATTCTAAAAGTATATTGTGCTCAGACCCTTGGCCTCCTTGCTTGAAGCACCAGGAATACTTCATGAGCTCAGCCAGAGCAACCATGACATAGCAAGCACTGCAGGTGAGAGAACAGTTCCACTGACTTTGGAGACCCCATGGAAACTTTAGGATCTAATGCAGCCTACACCTCAAATCATGCTGCTGTACCTAAAGTCTCCCTGCTATTTTAGGATCTGGCTCAGCTCTGTGTTGTGCTGCAATGTGCAATGCACTTGAGCTCAGCTTGCCCTGGCAGGATGGCACAGCCCAGTAAATTCACTGCCAAGGTAAAAGTGCTATTTTCTAAAAATATGAAGATTTGCTGTTCCCTTCAGAGGTACTCAGACAACAGCAAGAATTAGACACCATGTCATTCTCTAAATCTCCCTCCTTCAGCAAAGAATGTTGTGTACATGAAGTAATCCAAACACTTAAGACAGTATTTCAGATCCAGCTTCTGGAATATTTCAACTTTGCCTGGGAGCTTTAGAAGAGCACTATCTATAGAAATGTAAATATGGGTCCAAAGAAATGTACCAGCTATTATACATATAAGGAAGGAAAATTATCTCTACTGAATTTAAAATATTCTGTAGACTCTCATTTCCATGTTGTCTTTTGCTGTAAAGACTGGCAGATATATATATATAGTGGTATAGCATAGAAATTGGGAGCCTTTTACTACTGGGGAGAATGCAGAGGTAGTGGATAAGAGTAAAAGCTGAATATTCTCTGCTGTTTTCATCCCTCAGACAAAAAAAAATGCTGCTCATTCAAAAACATGGGAAGGTTGGCATACAATGGTAAAGATAAAGGCTACCTAAGATAAAAATTCCCAAGTAACAGAAATTTCCAGCTCATAAAGATACAAAAGTTGAAGAACTTCTGTACAATGAGAGTGGCTTAAATAGGTTTTTCCACTTCCAGTTTCTGATTATTTGAAAATCTTTGATTTCTTCCCTTTGAAAATAACTGAATACTAAGCATGATGTCTGTAAGTTAAAGCTTGCTGATTTAAAATAACTGTATTCACAAGCAGTTTTGTTGACATTAACATACAGTTATAATTATTGGAAAGTTCAATTAATAAGGAAAAATCTTGTCCTTGGAAGTCAGCAACATTCTAGATGAGCACAGAAGAAGACATTACAATACTACCTTTCTTTGTGAACTCAGTTATGATTTATATGTGCTTGCTGTTGTTCATTAAACTTTCATAAAAAATAATGACTCATCAGTAGAAAATGAAACTTTGCTACAGTGCAAATCTTTTGGAGATTTTCACCTGAATTTCTCAAACAAACCTAAGTATTACTCATCTGAACTGAGCAATAACTGTGACATAGATACAAAGCATATGACAGATCTTGCTGAGTGCTGTGGAACACAATTCAAAAATTATATAGACCATAAGTCAGCAGATATTACTCCTATGTCAAGCATACTGCAGCACTTGGGGAACTTCAGCTTCTTCTCCACTGAGAGTTCTTCAGTCATGTGCCTGAGCAGTTTAATGAAACAGGTATATTATAATGCTGCCAGAGAAAGGAATATTTCTGTGAGAAGGAAAATATATACTTGGGTGCTGTATGCAATTTAAATTTATAATAAATTGCAGATGTTATAAATTGTGCTCTGTTTTAGGGGAGTGTTATTCCCAAGCTTGGAATTCCTAAGGGGTGTTTAGAGATATTTTAGGGGCTCACATTCTTATGCTGGCTTCTCCTCCACAAATACATGTTTGACCCCAACACATGGAACATCTGTGCATGTGAATGAACAAACCAAAACTGTTACAGAGCTCTTTGGGTTTGTTACCTGGTATTTACACATAAACCACACCACAGCATATGGAGACCTAACAGGGCTAAGTTCTGTGGGGTTTTGAAATGAGGTGAAAGCACTGGACCCCAGCATGCTTGGGAGATGATGATGTCAAGAAGCCACCCTGACTGAAAGCAGCATCCCACTACTTTTAATAACTCCACACTGCAGGGGTTTCTTGTGACCCAAGTGCAAGACCTGGCACTTCACTTTGTTCAACCTCACACCCTTGGCCTCAGCCCATCAACCTAGCCTGTCCAGATCCCTCTGCAGAGCCTTCCTGCCCCCAGCAGATCCACACTCCCACCCAGTGTGGTGCTGCCTGTGAACTTGCTGAGAGTGCACTTGCTCCCCTTGTCCAGATCATCAGTGAAGACATAAACCAGGGCTGGTGCCAGTGCTGGGCTCTGGGGAGCCCCAGCAGTGCCCAGGAGCCAGCTGGATGGAATTCCATTCCCCAGCACTCTGGGCCCAGCCATCCAGCCCATCTTCACCCAGCAAAGAGAGCAGCTGTGCAAGCCATGAGCAGCCACTTTCTCCAGGAGATGCTGCAGCAAACAGTGACACAGGCTTTACTACAGTCCAGACAGACACATCCACAGCCACCTCCTCATCCACAAAGCAGGTCACCCTGCCATGGAAGGAGATGGGGTTGGTCAAGCAGGACCTGCCTTTCCTATGCCTGTGCCTGCCCCGCAAGGTGTCCTGTGCCTGCCATGGGATGGCTCTCAGGCTGATCTTCTCCCTGACCTTCCCCAGCACCGAGGCCAGGCTGACCTGCCTGTGGTTCCCTGGGTGCTCCTTCTGACCCTCCTGCAGAGAGGCACCCCCTGGTCACGCTGCAGCCAGCTGGGACCTGCTGGTTACCAGGACTGACGATCAGTGATGGAGAGCAGTTGGACAAACCCTTCCAGCACCTTCACCGCCCTTGGGCAGGCTCTGTCCAGTACCAGAGACTTGAGAGGGTCTAAGTGGCTCTGCAGGTCATCACCTACTCCCACCTGGGTTGCAGTGGGTCTGTTCTGATGTTTATCCCTCTCCCCCATCCCAGGGAACTGGTTGCCCTGAGGATAACTGGCTTTTTTGTTGAAGGTATTAAGTACCCCTGTTAAGTCTGCAGAATGCAATTAGACTGCAAGGTTAATGTTAGTATGTTATGTTATTTTAAATTATGTTAAAACAAAATTTACTACTCAACATAGCTGATTTTGTCCATCCAACCTGTGTTTCTGAGAAACAGGTAACAGATTTGTTTACCAAAAAATACTTGTCCTGAAGCCATATGAATTTACATCACCCATTTTTATTCTTAAATTTTGTGTTCACAGTCTCTATTTAACTATAGTATTTATTATGCCTCTGCATGACCTGTAGCTAACCAGCTTAGAGTTTCCTCTCCTTCAAAAACCAAATTTCCCCATTTTTTTGACATCATGTCTTTTAGGTCTCTGAAAAATTTTCTGAATCTGTGGTTTAAAAAAAAAAAAAAATACCTTAGATCCAGTAAATGCTGCCGCTTTTTTTTTTTTTCCCTAGCTGGTGAATATTCCATTCACTCAAAACCTGCCTCCTGCATGCACGTTCTTGCTTCATTCCAAATACAGGAGACAAATTGTTGTTGACATTTCTTGCCTATTTTGCTTCACTATTCAGGATTTCACTGTCTGTATCAAGAAAAGAATCCAATAAAAGTATCTTTTGATCCCAATTGTATTCTAAAATGCTTTTAAAACTTGTTTTAGCCCTCTAGCCATAGTCATATTTCCATTAATGTCCTTTTATGAGATTAAGTTTCCTTCCAATACTGTGTGTTTTAACAAGGATGGCTTTTGACCACTGCAATATATTATTTAGGCAACACTGCTTTATCTGACTCAAGTTTTGGTTAACATTTTTCACTTTAAATATGTGATCCAGGCTGAAAGTTTCAGTGGTTTTGAGTCAGAGTTGTCACACTCAAGCTATATTCTGTTGTGAAAAGGAAAGGTAGTGAATTGTAATTAGGGAATGTAGAGATTGTTTTTCTGAAGGAAATCCAACTGACTTACTCCACAGTGGGATCAAAACAAAGCTTTACTAAGAAGTTACATTTCAATAAAACAGCTGGTGAAATTTTTTAGTACCTCTGCCAGCATTCACCTATGATATATAGTTATAGCTGTTATAAAAAAGGGTTTTCTTCATGCATGCCATAGACTAGTGCTTATAGCCCAGATTGCTCCCCAGTGAGGTTTGCTTGGGCAAATATAACTTAGGAAGGCAGACTCAGTACATCTGCATGTATGTGAGTCTCACGCATACAACCAAGAGCACTGTTGACAGGAACACTCTATTTCTGAGCCAGGCTAAAGGTGTCAGCCAGCAGGTGATCTCACTTTAGGTCACAATGGCTACAGACACAAAAGTAAAATGGAATTAGATGTCAGGGACTAACCAAAACAACTCTGAAGAATAGAGAATTGAGTCTTATGAGAAACACATATCTGGGTATTTGTTATCACATAGTAAAAGCAGTGAAAACACCAAAAATTAACTTTGTTCCCATAAATCCAAGCCCATAAGATTATTTCTTCCTTCCTTTTTTTTCCCCAGTAAGTCAAATGGAGAGACAAGAGAAAAATAGAGGGATTTTACAATGGAACAGATTGGCTTAAATAATAAACTTCAGGTATTTTGAAGGATAGAAAAACATTACTGGATATGCATCACTACAAATGTAATTTTCATATTCTTCTTCCTATATTCTTATTAGGGAGAATTTAGCACTTACCACTAGCCCTACACATGAGAAAGTTGTAGAATTTAGAAATCCATTTATGGCTTTTCATCTGTAAAACTATTTGATTGTATGTTTCACTTTAAAATGAGAATCTGATCTTTATACAAAGAAAAACTACCCCACCCTGAATCAGCCAACACATAACATTCACTGACAAAAGAAAGAAAAAGGCAAATTAAGAAGACAATAGCTCATATTCACTATATATTGTATGCAAAACTCCATTTACTTGCTTTATGAGGGGTTTTTGGAAGGTTTAAAGAAGCTGGAGTGATGGGTTAGTTTTGTATGCCAAATTAACCTAAAATTTGCAATAGGCAAATGGAGCATGCAGTAAGATATAATACTTTAGTACTAGTTAAGGAACAAATGTGGCATTTCTATGGAGAGCTTTTCCACACTAAAAACTCAGTGGAAAGGTATAAATCACTGCTTGCTTTCTACATTTAATTTGATCTAATGCAAGCATGAAAGAAATATGCTGGGAGCTTGGAGAAAATAATAGGTGTTACAGAAAAGGAGATGCTTCATTAAAGAGTATTTCTTTTAAATTCTACTGAAAGAATGGTCTGAGCAGTGTGGATGGGATGCTACCAAAACCTACTCATACTATTGTTCCTAGTAGTTATTATTCTGCATTCATTTAGATTCTTACAATCTCATTTGTTATCAGTATATGGGAACTTTCTCACAAAATTCAACCAAATTTCCAAAGACAAAGTCTGTTTGCAAAGCTACTCATACCTTGCCATCTCTCTGAACATTCTCAGAGCTGGAATTTCTAAAACACTAACTAATTTTTTCTTTCATGGTGACTGGAAAAAATAGAGAGAATCATGCAGAGTTTCTTTTAAGAGAGATCACAATTTCATTTTGCTAATAAAACAGTCTTTCATGTAAAAAACTTCAAATGAATTTGCCCCAGGACCAACTTGAACTTTTGGCACCCACCGTGCTCCTCGTCAAGGAGATCACAGGCCTGCTACCCCTTAATCCTGCTCATCTTGTTTGTTTTGATCCCCACCCATCCTGGCTTCATTCAATGCCCTCCAGTTACTCTTGCTGGAAAAAACAGCAGCAGCCAGTCCCCCTCCACGCTTTGCATGCTGCTAATGATTTTATAGACTGCAATCATGGGGCTGTTTGCTGGGCTGGGAGAGCCTCTTCACTCACACACCAAAGCTAAGCATGTTAACTTTGGTGCTTTAACTATATCTTGCCTCACCTCCTTGTTTTAATCTTTGTGTGTGGCAAATTAAAAAAAAAAAAAAAAAAAAAAAAAAAAGGGAAAAAAAGCCAACTTTCCCACAACCAGTATTTGCATCTTACAAAAATTCTGAAATTTCTAGCAAGTGAAATGTATCAAGAAAAAAAGAGGAAAAGGAAAGTTTTTCTAATGCATAGGGGCTGTAAACAGAGATCAACTCTACTTTCTTTATGTAATTTCCATAAGACTTTCTATAGTTTCAGCTTGCACCATAATGCAGCAAACCCAGTAGAGAGGGCTACTTCTAGAATTCTATTTTTCCTTCCTTCCTCTCTGGAGTATTCTGTGCTTGTCTTTATTCCTTCTCTCCTTCCCAGCTGTATCATGTTCTCTGAAGACCATAAAAGATCTTTCACTTAGGCAGATGATTAAAATAACTCATTTTCAAAAGTAGAAGGGATTTGGGTTCTTTTCAAAAAGATGAACACTGATATGACCGACCTGGCATTACATGGAAGAAAACCTCTTAAAAGGTAGAGGTCACAGGCAGCAAATTTACTTATTGGACTGCTCTTATGCTTTCCGTCATAAACCAGCTTTCAATCTCTAAATTAGCTTTAGGTGCTTGTCCAAGCTGACAGCCAAAGGAGAAACCCATCCCAAGAGCAAGCTAATTATCCCCAGAGGTTTCAAAACTTGAATGGAAAACTGAAGGAAAAGCATCAGAAAAATGAGAGACTGGCTGTTCATCAGTTCTATTCTTAGTGTACGTTTGATGAGATGGTTTAAACACTTAGAAATTAAAAGATCTTGATCACCACAATGGCTGATGCAGTTAAACTGTTTATGAGGAAGGGAGACATCACAGACAATTCCTATTCACAAGACTGAAATCAAGCCTTCTAGAAAAAATTATTCCTTTTATCCTTATGAACATACCAATTGCTGACTCTCAGGTAACTGACAAAATGGTTTACATCATTTCTATAACAAAGACCATGATTCTAGAGTGAAAGGTGTAGTCAGAGAGTGACTAAAAAACCCTGTACTTACTATCCACAAACAAAGGGAAGAAAATAAAGGTTTCTGCTAAAGGTCTGAAAAGGACTAAGTTAATAATGTGAATTCCCTTGGGTAATTTCTAATTTGACTATAAGCATAACTCAACTAAAAGATTTGCATGATGCCCTCAAGTGTCATTATTGCTGCTTGATTGCATTAATTAATACATTGCCAGCATCAGCTCGATAATCGCTGGTTCCTGCTTTGTGCATGATCCCTTAAATTGCAAGTTAGTGCAGGATTTTGTGAAAACAAGTTATTGTTATGTTTACTCCAGTAAGCTTATAGATCACTGCAATTATATAGCAATATAAAATTTCATATGCAAAAAAAAAAAAAAAATTTGCATTTCTAATGACTTGGGGTTTTTCCCCGTCAAAACTTCAACTGTCATAATCAGTCTGAGAGGATTCTGTCAAGGATAACAAAGCAGGATGGAAAATTCAAACCAACCTCCATAGACAGCAAGATGTCTTTCATTAGATTTGGTAGCACACAGATGCACTTTGTTCTTTCAACCACACAGATAAATACTTTCATTGTGTATGTTAATCAGACTGGGAAAAGATACAGAAAATGGAAGAGTCAGATTTAAACTACATTTCTGAACAACTACATCAAGGTCTGCCACTTACTGAGGGTTTCTTTTTTCTTAAGTGAAAAACATTAAAGAAAATATACAGTAATTATTTTTCTTGGAGGATGCAAAGCTTTATACTGACATGAAAAAGAAATGAACCAGTATATCTACAATAATAGATATTAATAGGCACCCCAAGGACAGCAGTACACACTCTCAATACCTCAGAAAGGAAGGAAAATCAAAGCAGTTCAGTATAGAGCAAACAAGGCTTTCAATAAGCTCCTTCTGTATTAAAGGCTTGAGCAAAAAGGTTCAGAGACCTTCCAAGACAGGGAAGGCACCAGCACACACAATTCCCCTTGGACACAGAGGTTACAGCCACACTCCTATTGATTCTGATGAGACTATTATGTCCTGAAATGAATGCTCTTTGATTCAGTGGGATTCTTAGAGATACAAATTGCTTTCCTTAATTGTGATGGGTAGAATGGAGGTAAGAGACCAGTATTGGATCCTCAGTCTTTTTGTGTAGAGAAAAGAGCAATTTCCTGAGCTGCAGGACTGAAATGTTCCACCCCATCAGGGAGGTAGGAGGTGTTTTTTTCATCTTTGATTTTAAGGTGATTTTGTCCTAGTATTATTTCTGAACAAAGTATCCTTCATCATGTTAAAAAAAAAAAAAAAACAAAAAAAAAACCCACAAAAACCACATGCAGCTGTCATCTTCTAATGTCGTTTAGTTATTACTGCAACAGTATTTAATTCTCCTTTATCACCTGACCTGAGCCCATTACAGTTGATGAAAAAATTTTGTAGGCTTTTGACTAAGCTTATTATAACACAAAACTTCATTTCTCTTCCTCAATTTCAATTTGATATAGAACTACAGTACAATTTTAGCAAGTTCTATCAAAGAAAAGACAATTTACTGAGATTAAATTGCATCACACTTATCATATGCATTCTAGATGCACTGACTACCCAAAATCTCAGTTGAAGTTTGTTTAAAGTAAAAACCATACTAACTAAATGAACAATTATTCAAACTATAAATTCAAGAGTGTAACAATATTCAAAGTCTGTCTGCCTGGTATGAAATGGGGATGAAGAGACAAGTGTTAAACAGTGACTAGTGCAGAATATACATGCAGAACATGGGGGTGTTCCTGTCCATGCTGTAAGCATGAGAGCAGCCTGTGAGTGGACTGGAGCTCGCAGTGCTTTGGAGGAGATTCAAAGAACAAAGCAAGTCTGACCCCCCTCAGCTTCATCCTTCTCTCTGCACAGTTCACATCATCACCAAAAACCACCGCTGCAGAGCAGGAGTCCAGTCAATGTTTCTTGGCCTCTTTCACAGATGCTTCTCTGTGCAACACAGCATCATGGCACACATGATAGCTTACACTGAATTATTTTACCAGAATTCCATTAATGGAAGAGATTCCCATCCATTCCTATTGCAATTAAAGTTCATTCAGTGATTGTTACAATGACCTTCCAACTCCTGGTGAAAGTGCCAGATTTTATGTGCTTGTTATTACAAAAAAAATTAAAAAAAAAAAAAAAACCACAAAAAACTCCTACCCTAGCCTCAGTTCTTAACACAGAGAATTCTTTGACTAAGTAGACAGAAAAATATTAGTTAACTGACTTAACATGCTATAATAATTATGGAATCCATTCTGATTTGGCATCTTAAATTGGCCACACTTGTTGAGACACCCAAGGCAAACCACTAATTTTTACCACTGCTATAAGGCTGCTGCAAAGGAAATGCATTCTGACAGACAAATTACAACCTCAGCTTCTATCAGTTTCTTTTGAGTACAGCAGTCAAGATTATGAAATGCTTAAATAACTAAAGGATTCAAACCACTTAGTATGTAACATTCTGACTTGGTAAGAATATAAACATAAAATTCAAGTAAAAATGTTCCTCTTCTCCCTCTAGAATGGTTTAGTCCAAGAAATCTCATTTTCATTAAATAAAGAATATAGAATATGCTACATATGTTTTCAACAGTTACTAACTCAAGGGAATTAGTGAGTAATAGATCATTTAAATTCAAAAAGACAGAATTTCCCTTTTCAGCCAGCACTCCACACAGAATTATTTGAAATGGTGAGAGGACAGGGAATTCTTTCAATGCTTTTCACTAACTAGATGAGCTCCAACAGGTAAAAGACAAATTACACCTTTGGTGGGTAACTAACCAAACCTCTCCCTGAGAACAATTACAGCAGCTGCCTGAGACTGGGAATTGTGCCACTGGAAAATGGACAAACAGCCATGGCATAGAGGAAAACCCGAGTTCCTTTTAGGATTTTGCTGCATCCCCAGAGCCTGAGCAGCTGCGCTGCCCTCGGGGCCCCAGGACTGCATCCCCAGCACCCACTGCCAGACCCACAGCCCAGGGGGATGAAGTGGCAGGGGGTGGCAAAGAGAGAGATTGATGGCAAAACCCACTAACTGCTGCCTTATCTCACAGGCTGGAGAAAAACCCTTCCTCAGCCACGCTCTCTACTGGGAAAATTTCCCACTTTGCTCCTCTTGCAGTGTATTTCTGTACCTCGTTTCCTATTTTGCTTAACATGAGCCAAGTTTGAGCATCATCTGTGTTTTAGTGCTTTCTTCTCAGCTGGGAGGACCTGTAATTGTATGTGTTTCTATTCATATGAAGGATTTAATGAGCTACTAATAAAATCTGCTATCAAAGGCAAATATGCAAGCCATAAGGACAAAAATACGTGTGCACCTCAGTTAAATTTCAAATACCCTGAGGATCTGTATGAACTTTCATATAGATCCTGCCTTGAGTCTGTCTGAAATAGCATAATACATAAAAATTAACCAATTAAAATCCAAGCCTTTTACTTGCTTAAATCTCCAGGTTCATCCAATGGAAGAGCTTTTACTCAGCCATGCCATTGTGTTCCATGTAATGATGGCAATAGGAAATGAATTGTCCTTAAAGCTTCTGACTATAATAAACAGCATGTTGCAGGAACAATATCTGATGCAGGAAAAAAAAAAAAAACCTGCACTGATGTTGTATACTAAGTAAAAACTAAGAGTATAAACAAAATTTTTTCAGAATGAACATACAAAAATCCAAACTCCACAAAAAACCAACCCAAACTAAAAACTCTAAAATTTTAAGTTCCCAGGTATTTTTCTGGCATTTGCTCATCTTTTTCAACTTTTTGTTTATTTCGTTCTTCAAGAAAATTAGTTATCAACGTTCAAAAATTATCACAAATGGATAAATTTCTTATGGGCCTAGTCAATTTTACAAAGCTGTGGCTAAAATCAACTGAATAATGTTCTTACTAAAAGAGTGAGCAGCAGAAAGCTGTGCTGTGGGCAGCCTCCTGCAGCAGTGTTAGCTGCTCTGTGATCCAAAGGAAGGGTTTTCTCTTGGGGTGAACACAGCAAAACAAATGAACCATGCAGAGACTGGCTCTGCTCTGGGAGGTTTTAACTGCAGTACAGGGAAGGGTCCTTGAAAATTAAGATCTGTTTACTGAAGTAGCTCATTTAACAGTGAAATTCCCTTTAAAAGTTGCAGCTGAAACAGCATTACAGATATGCAAAAATTAACTCCTCAGCTTGCTTTAGTTTCCAGTAAAGTCAGAATTTTGAAGCATTTGAGGTATGGAAAAACAGCAGCCTTACCTTAATGACTGCTAAACTTGGCCAGCACTGAACAAGTTCCCCAGGGAAGTGGTCACAGCCCCAGGCCTGACAGAGTTCAGGTGTTTGGACAAGGTTCTCAGGTGTGACTCTTGGGGTGTCCTGTGCAGGACCATAACTTGGACTCGATGATCGTGATGGGTTCCTTCCAGTTTAGCATATTCTGCAGTCCTATGATTAATGTATCTGCTAAATAACATTCCTGTCCTTCACACTATTTCATACTCCCAGTATTTCAGGCAGTTTAGCCTCCAGCTCACCTATAAATATCCTTGATAAATCTGTAGCAGCCCAACCAACAATGAGAAATATTTGACAGAGGAGGGAAAAATTTTGCAAAACACATAGCAGAGTTCAATGCAATTTGGTAGCTGTACTGTGACCAGTGAGCTGTGCTTTACATGGCACAACATTTGTTTCCACATGGATTTTATTCTGACTCTACATCTGTACTCCAGCAACATGGAAAGGCTCTTTTGCTTGGAGATCTAACTTTAACAATAGAGCAGAAGGTGATGAAAACATCATATTTTGCTCTTTCTGCTAATACATTTCAAAATAAGAAAATGATCAATAATAAAGTAATTTCCTTGACTCCTAGGGGAAGAAGTCTGAAAGCTCGGTGTGATTATCTGGATGACCTCAAATTCTTCTTTAATAGCTTTTCATTTATTATCAGACTAAAATTTGACACCTAAGATTGCTGATATATACCCTTTTTTGTGGGCTGCTGCTAGACTGACTCTCTTTACTTTCCCATATTGCATAGTACAGAAGAGAAATATATTTCAAGTTCTGCAGGATTCCAGTTTCACTGGCAGTGTAATAGTGATTTGACAAACATGAATTGGATGATATTCCACCACTCACCAGGCCTTCAAGAAGCTGGGATAAACACATTAGAAGGGCATTGCCATTAATTGCACAGTCCCACACATAACAGACAGTTACTGACAGTTCCTTACTTCTAGAAAGTCTAAGACATGAAAATCCAATGAAAATGGAATTCTCTAACAGTCAAAAAATTACTAACACATGCTCCTTTTAGATATCATATCAATATCTATACTTCTTTATATTTTAAAGGGAAAAAAACCCTAATTATGAACCTGAATGACTTCACACACTTTGCTAGTTCAGGGCCTCTGGTGATTTACAAATTACCAGCAATGGGTCATAAATTTTCATGTCTAATAGACTGATAATTCTCGTTGTGTGCAAATGACTAAGTCAACCCCCTTTCAGAAGAGGAAGAAAGTTGGGCCACTAATCATCTTCCAATCATTTCACCACAAAAGAAGCTAAAAATTGTCATATAATGGGAAACTTGTAATGACTTTTCCACTCTACGGCAGGCACACACTTGTCAGTGTGCATGGGGTCCTTTATTTGGATCATTGCAATACAGAGAGACAAGTCATAAAACTGAGACTTTTTGGTATCTATAATGCTCCTTACTACTACTAGCATAAGGGAAAAAAGAACATCACATATGTGTAGCCTTATATTAAGGAGATATTCAAAGTGCAGAATAAGAAAGTCATTAGATCTTTGAAACTGTAAAAGGCTAGGTATTAATATATCAAAATGTTAAAAAATACACTCTCTGCTCCAGAAATTTAAATTACCTCTCTGACAAAAGCAGAGAAAAAAAAAAAATAGACTAATTAGATGAAATATCTATAATCACTTTGCTAAAGAATCTTAGCTACTCAATTTTTTAAAGAACATTTATAGTACCACGTTCTAAATTATTATACCTTTTTCCCCTTACAAAGGTATTCTACTTGTGAGATTTATTCATTAAGGGAGAGGCCCCTGCCCTAAGAAAGACAAATGACAGAACACATTAACTCATAAGAGTGAATACTTCGAGGGTTATTCAGCAACACACTGATTCTCCATATTTTTGTCATGTACAACAGTGGCTTTATGCTAGAAGATGAAATCCCCACTCTAGGTACTCTAGGTAGCTTTACAGAACTGCACTTCCCCAAGAATATTTTATTGTAACCATAAATAAGTATTTGTAGAGTACCAGAGATAATTGATGTTGGCTGAGAGTAACTCTGTTAATATCAGCTCCCTCCAATGCGCTAAATAAAATTTATTTATGGCCACACAGGAACCATATAAAACACAGTATACACACTACTACAGACATCAAAAACTGGTTAAATAAATGATGTTTTATTTGCATGTGAAGATAATAAACATTCTTGCATTTGCTAAATTTATTTTTGCCTTGCATCACTCTCTGGCTCCTCAGCAGTACATGAGGCTCTGCATCCTCATGAGGATTCTAGCATGTCCTGACTCTTCAGAACTCTTTATATCCCCAGGATTCTTCTTCTCCCATACTACCCCTACATTAGTTACTAGTAATCCCGTATCTATTTTTACTCCTGTCTCTTTAGAGTAACACAGTTTTTGTTACCAGCCTTTAAGCCTTTCTAAAACCCTAAATACAACATATTTATATTGACTCTCTTTAAATTAGGGTCAGTAAAGCCACTGGCTTAGTCTTGCTCTGCATTAGATACATCCATGTAGGGTTTACAAAGTTGAGAGATAAGCATTAGATATTTCTACAGATGCCAGTACAATGTGCAGCAGCATGTCATTAGCAAGGATTTCCAGTGCTCTGTGTACAAAGTACAGCACACAAGCACCTTGCACATCCCAAGGCATTAACTGCTACCTACAGAGTTAAAGCTCTGGAGTTAAAGAAATGTGCTTTAAAAATTATATGCTATCTTTGAATATAATACTAATTACATGAAAAATGAATTTATTTTTTAGATTTTATAATCATGAAGATTTAAGTCAAACCTCTCTTCTCTGACTTAGCACTCAAAAGACAAAATGTACTACTCAGCCTTAATAATGTAATACTAAAATTCATTCTTCAGCCATCACTCCACCATTTTTTCTCCTAGCATGAAAAACAATTCTGATTTCACTTTTTTTACTGGCACTTTTTTTTTTTATTATTTTTACATATACCTTCTATTTAATTTATCCCAAGTACCCTTGGTCTAGATATGCTTTATGCTCTTATATGCATGTGCTCAGCAAAAATCTACTCCTAGGATACCTTCCCTGCATTAAGTAGAGCCAAAGCTAAAACTCAGTTGGAACAGCTTTGAATCCAATTAATCTTTTAAACGGCATATCACAGGATTTTGGGTACCAGGAAAAAAGGAAGGCACCTCACTTGTAAGTGATGTTCTCTGTTCACACAAGGAACTGACTTCTAAGAAAGATGCAAATGTCAGGGGAGAATGTTATCCTGAACAGACTTCTTATGTGAGCACTTCTGTACTGAAATAAAAATGTTTCATATACCCAGCTGAACAGTTTCCCTTGTAGGTAAACTCCAAGTGAGCATCCCCAGGAGCAAGTGCAGGCCCTAAGTTTCTTGATAAGCTGATCATGTTTTCTGGGTGGCTCATTTTTATTACAAATGCTCTTGATCAAATAAATACCAGCTCTTTGGAGGAGCAGACTACATTAAACAGAGCCCCAGCAGATAAGGGCATGCACTGACAGAGCTTCTTGTCAGATTTATTCCAGCAGCACAGGCAGCACAAGGGGCTGAGCCTTCCCCTTCCCCTCTGCTCTCACCCTGCACCCCCAGCAGTGCCAGTGCTGGGTTTGTGTCCAAAGCTGGATCCCAGCTCTCGTGTGCACAGGTGCCTCCAAAAGGGAGGGCAGGAACAAGTGAGCCTAGACAGGAGAAACCTCTCCGGCTTCTCACGAGGTGACAGCCTCACTCCTGCTATCACTGAGATCCCCAGTCTGATGTCTCCTACAAAACCCACCAAAAGAAATTAATTTCTTTTCAGACCCTCTAAAAGCACAGTTATTTTTATTAATCTTCAATAATATGCATTTAGAATCCATTGTTGACTATAATAATTTCTTTTTTGAGGTCCTTTTCTTTAGATCCACAAAAAAAAAAAAAAACAGGTCTTTAAAGACAACACCATAAATATTCACTTAAATATTAATAATTGGCTCTAACACTTGAGATTGTCCTTTCCCAAATCAGAGATGGAGGAAGACATTCATAAACAAGCAAAATTGCTTAAGCAGTTGGTCAAAGGCCTAGCAAGGAATACTAGAAAAATGTTTGACTTTCAACTACTAGTTGTAGTTTAATATTAGACTATTTCATGCCCCTTTAAACTGTAAATTTTTTACTTTTCATTAATGCCTTCACCTAAGTTGCCTGAATGGCATCTTTTTACTTCATAGCTTCAAACATTTAAAACAATTTTTGCAAAAATGTGCCATTCTACTTCATGTTCTCTGATGTCTAGTTTTTAAAAAGGTTTAAGTAAATTTGTAATTTTGGTCTAATTTTCTAAACACATTCTTTCATCTGCTCTCTCTGTACTCCATATACTTTGCTCAGTATAAAGATCACTAACAGGCTAAGGCATGATTTTTTTCCAGGATACAATTAAACTAACAGCCTCCAAGAAATCATCTCAAATAACACAGGTTCTAAGAGCTTAATATATTTTTTAAAAAATCCAAAAGATTTTTCATGTTCACAAGTATATTCTTCTGTTATTTTTGAACAAGTGCTTATTTACTGTGCATAATCTATAATTTGTGTTACTAATAGAATGCCAGAGAAGCATGGAAAAATATTCAAAATAAACAAACAAAAAAATCACTTCTCTTTAAGGTGGGGGGAAAACTCAAAACAACAAAAACCTCTTCGAAGAATTATGAAAGAGCTGTGTCTAAGCTCCTCTTATCTCAGGCTTGGTATCAGCCAAGAAGCACCTCTTCTAAAAAGGCAGATTTTTGGCAGACACAGCAAAGCCAAAGCAGCAAACAGAAAGGTCAGCACAAACACTGCTGAACAATTCATCAGAATTTGGAAAACCACAAATTTTATGCTCAAAACTGTAAAGGTTTAACAGGAAACAAATCAATTCTTAAGCACTAGGTACTCACGACGTTTCCTAAATCTTACTAAAGACTACAAAAAAAAAAAAAAAATTCATTCTTAAAAAGAGGCTTTTTAGGGATATGGAGCACAATATGTGAGAAACCAAACATTGCTTAGAGAGTGTTGCAGTAGAAAAAAAAAAAGCTGAGTAGTTTCAAATGCAAACTTTTACAGCTAATAAAATTCTCCCTTCATTGAAATACAAATGTTGATTTTCCAATTTCACATTCTAGTGTTACTAAAAAAAAAAAAAAAAAAAAAAAGAAAAGGCATTTTTATGAATTCCTATAACCTTACCTTGCAGATTCTTTTTTTTATTCCACTTGGATTTTTGGGTTCTTTTGTGTTTATGTTTAGTTCCTACTAAACATTCAGGTATGATACATGTATTCTATGTTCCTGTCACTTTCCCATCACTTTCTTTCCAAACAATAATTACAAAAAAATCCTTTCTGCTTCACAAATGCCACTCATGTGGAACTAAACTAAATCAAACAACAATTAACAATATGTTAATGAACAAAGCCAGAAGTTTAATGGAGATTAAAAAAGCATTTCTAGCAGTTACAGTGAGGAGATTATTTTAAACAAAAGCTTCCTGCAGCTAAATACATCACATAAACAATAAATTCCAGTCTATAATTACAAAAATTGATTTTTATTTGCAATAATTTGCAAATTTAGCAAAAGGCAGAGACTAGAAATGGAGCATTTCCTGCTACAGATAAAGTGGAAACTTATTCATCTAGTAAAAAGTGGAGCATGGCAACTGTAAAACACAGGGTTTTGGCAAGTGATCACCACACCTGGTATTATTTTAATAGGCAAAATCCTAGCAGAAGGTATAGTTATTTCAAACTGAAGTTAATGAAACACTGGCTTCAGAGAGACCACAATTTATGTTAAATTGCTCTTAATACAACAAATATGAGTTCTCAAGTTAGGAAATAAAAATATATCTGATATCATAGAAACCAGGTAGGTAGGTATATATCTTGTTAGCATAAATCCTGTTAACATTCAACTCCATTTTCATATATACATTTTAGCTCCCCTCACCTGCTGAATTGAATTCTACAATTACTTAAAAGGAGAAATATTAGGCAACTGAAGGTTAGGTTAGAAATCTCCAGAAATATTTATGAATATTTTGTCATCCACCACAAATTCTTTTGATAGTGTTTAATACTAAAACTAAAAAAGAAACATAACACAAAAAGTTATTTAGATAAGAAACATTTAGCTCAGAAAATGAATGCATTGACTATTGTTTGAAACTCCTCGTTACAGTTTCTCACCATTCCTGCTCTATAAATCTGGAGAGCAGCCAGCAGTGGCACCTGCAGCACACAGAGGTGGGTGACACCCAACTGGGCAGGTTTGTTTCTGGAATTCAGAGGGGCAATGAAATTCACCCTGCCTCCAATGGCAGCTTCACCCACTGCTGCAGGGTGCAGACTCTGTGAGTGGCACACAGGAAAAAGGACTTTGGGAACAGCTGTGACCACTCCTGGCCACCACCAACATTCTGAATTTCACTACCAGACACATACAAGCTCATCTGGGTACATCAGTTTCCTTGCATTTCCAAATGATCTTTGATGTCTAAATAACATTTTTTTCCTTGCTAAAGACAAAATTACAGCGATTTTAAAGTTGCCATTAATATAATCTATCTTGTTTATTAATGGTTTTAATTCTACTTGGAGCTCTTTGTAAATGTTTTTCTTAATGCAGTCAACTCATTTGTCTGGCATGGACTTTTCTGTCTGTCTATTGTCCATATGTTCATCAAACCCAAAATATAATTGACTGCAAGCTTATTTGCATGGTTTCCCATCTGTCCCTGTCAAGTAAACTTTGTTTTATTATTTACTAATGGAAAATTAACCTTCTGTGCTCTTGAAAAATGAATCAGTCACCTCCATTAGGTAATTTATTGTTCTATTGAATTTGTAAGGCAGATCCCCCTTTGCAAAGGAGGGCCCTACTATCAGCAAATATTAAGGGAGAAGAACAAGAACGTGGCTGCTACCACTTCCCACAGGAACAGCACTGGTCTGCACAACAGTTTCTACTTCCTTATAGTTGATTAAATTTTTGTCTTTGTCTAGAGCCTCCACAAGATTCTTCATTATCATTCTGTAATTCAAACTAAATAAAAAAAAAATATATATAATATATGCAGGAATTGCAATGTCATGGTATTATAAAGTCATTCCTGGAATGATGCCACAGTTCATCTAGTTAATAAGTAGGGAAACCTGTGTATTCCTTCCAATACAGATACATTTAACAGATAAAATCTTGTTCCTACTAGCACTTAACACATACCAAAATTCGATTTATAAATGAAAAGTGAAATTAACTTCACGTTGCTTTATAATTATGCAGCAAGTGGGATTTGCTTAATTTAGACCATGCACACCAATTGCAGCCGTAACCCTGACTCCACAGCCTCTGAATGCATCCAAGACAACAGCGTTGCCACAGAAAAATTCAAAGCAGAAGGATATCATTCCCCAAAGGAAACAGCAAGATCCATCATTTATCTCTGCATATAAAGAGGAAAATACCTCCAAGAGTGAGGGAGACCTAGAGTAACAAACAAGGAGGGTAGGTAAGTGCAGCACGTGGGAGCAATCCTCGTTCACTCAGCTGCCAGGGAACAGCTTTCACCAGCAGCAAAGGTTGATAAGTTCAGCTTCAGCATTCTTGTACAGCTCTCTCTTGTGCCAAAATTGAACATAAAAAAGAAACTGGAGAAGTGCCTAGGAACAAAAATTCATTTCCCTGAGGTTTCTGAAAACGAACATGGTGCAGAGCTGTGATCTCCATTGCAGCACAGGTGCTGCCATGCAAAGGCATTGAAAAAGCAGCAGCACGGAAACAATGAGTGAGGTGTGATACACCCCTGGCAGCAGGGCCAGACTCAAACATTGCAAAACTGCTATGGCAATGAGATTGCAAAGCACTGCCTGAAAGTATGCACAAATATTTATTCTATCTACACAAATGGGATCAGCAACCTTTACATTTGAAGGATATTTCTTTACACCAAGCAGAAATAATCAATTAAGCTTTTAATTAATTTGCAAACAGCAAGAGCTACTGGTGCATTTAGTTAGCTCAGAAGCAGATGATGTCTAGGTCTTGTTATTGCCCCTCATATGCTACTATGGGTAAAAACAGAAGTTTTCCCTCAAGGCTGATTTGCACTGCAGGGGTATCTCCAAGCAAAGTTAGAAATATTTATTCCCTGCTTCAGCTCAGCAAAAGACACACAAAAAATGAATCCATACAGACACTCCCCAAACAGCATCAATACATGTTTTCCTGCCATAAATTCAAACCAAGTTTGTTATGACACAGGAGCTGACTGGCATTGCTTTTGATGGATTTTGTAGGTTAGGTTAGACTCTCAAGCAATCAGGCTCTGTTTCCAATCAAGAGCTTTGGACTTAACTAAAGAAACACATAAATATATTTGGACCCAAACATGAAAAGGACATATGTAGATAAAGAAGTATATATGTATACATATATATATATGCACACAGACACCAGTTTGACTCACTGTAGTTAGAAGTCTGTGTTCCCTGAGAAAATGCTGAGTATTCAGATGCAGACTTTCCTCATTGCCAGAAACTTAAGAGTAATTAATGTCCCCATCTCTCCTTCCTGTGTGCCACAGAGGAGGAGAGGAGCACTCTCCCACCATTTCAGGCTCATCCTGGCACAACTGGACTGGGATGCAAACACCAAAGTGGTGTACTTGGAAAACTTCTTTGGCCATGCTTTGTGAAGTGACAGGGTACTTTGTGCTTTCCTACAACCCTTCCCAAAGGGCCCTGGGAAGAGGAAGACAGAATTGGTGGTCTGGCTCTGCCACTTTGTGCCCCAGGAGGAGCAGCAGGAGGGGCAGGGCTCAGCAGTGCCACTGCTCTGCACAGAGGAGCCCAGGTTACCAGTGCATTTTGCATTGTGCATTTCCTCAGTCTTCCAAAAGTTGGAATTTGAACTTAGCTATTTCTTGGATTTCACTGTGTATTTACAATATATGGTGCAGGAAATAAATGTGAAGTGAAATAAAGAAATTAATGTAGACACCTTAGACAGGTATACTCTACTTTCACAAAAACAGAGTTCTCATAGATTTCTGTGAGAGTTCTGCGTGAATAACTACCGAATAAAAACTTTGCAATCTACTTTTATGTCTTCTTATACATTACAACTCAGAAATATGCAATATGAACACAAAATATCCTCAGATATGTTGAGATATGCAGAGCAACTACAACCACCCAGAAAAAAAAAAAATCACAGAAATGTTATAGATTCTCTAACTTAATTTTTAAAAGCTGCAGTGTTGTTGGCATACTTGTCTAACATTTCAGAAATTCAGTTAAAATATACTTTTTGCATCATTGCTAGATTTTGTCAACCTGCTCCTTTGAAATATAGGGTGCTGCAAATGGAAGTTTTTATGGATACTGAAGACACACCTGAGCACAAATTAAAATGAAGGCATCCTATGGCCAGTGGTACCAGGCAGTGGCCTTGCTGCCAGCAGCCCCTCGATGTCTCCAAGGAATCTCGAGAGAGAGTTATGCCTCTCTGTCCAGGGCATGTGAATGTCACAGTAAATGCCAGCTGATAACCAAACCAGGACAGCTGCACCCCAGAGCAACCAGCTCCTCTGCAATAAAGCTGGGGGTGCTAAAGCCAGTGTGAAAGAGTCTGCAGGATTAGGTGTGCAGACTGCTTAGCCAGGTTTCCTTTGCCACAACAGACTGAAGCTAAAAATCATGAAGTGATAAATTCCTCAGGATGCTGCTCTAATCAGTGGGGATTACATAAGTGTGTCCTACCTGCAAACTGCACTCAAACATGGAATTATTTAATCAAAAGGAAATTTAAGTGCTTGAAAGGAAATAAAGGCTTTATTATCTGCAAGCAATTGTTCAGTTGTAGTGTTCTTGTTCATTGTCTGGGGGAACAGAGGTGATTCATGAATATATTCTGCTGTCCCTTCCACTACAGATACAAGTTAACCACTGAAATATCCGAACAATTTTTATTTTGGTCCTGCTTAACTGCACCATCTTCTGTCAATGTAAAACATTAATTGCCCAAGGACAATCAATCAAAAGCTAAATTAAAATCAGACACCAAAATTTCCATGTCACAGGCTCATTTTCCTCATGTTAGAGGTGATGGAAGTTCATTGAAGCCCAATAGTAAGGTGAGGAAAATTAGGCCCTGCAAAAATGGTGAACAAAAATGTTTAGGAAATATGTGGGGTTTAGTTAGTGTTGCAGCACAAGAAGCCCAAGAGAATCAGCTGAATGTATTCTATAACAATAACCAAAAAACCACAAAAACAATAACAAAAAAAATAGAAAGCCTGTTGAAAAATAAATAAAAGGCATTAGTGTAGGATTTAATGGAGGATTATTTTAAACATCTTAACTTTGACAGAAGTTTGGTGGAATTTTTTTATTTTTCTTTTAATTGTAAATTCACCTTTGTTGCCAAGATCTTGCTTCAGAGTGGGAAGCATTATACACCTGTTGCTCAAGACTGACAAAATGACAGTTTATGATCTTTGGCTCAGCACATCCAATTACAGTATAGAGCAGGAAGAGTAAAGAAATTCTCCATATTCCACATCCTTTAGATGCAAAAACACCAGTCTGCAAAGCCTTATCTTATTGAATTAATATTGACTCAAAGGTAAATTCAATGCACCCCATATTTTACTTCTGTATAGATTATATTTATGCTATACTTTCATCATCTTGATTTTTATCAAGTCATTGTTTGCTGACATACTTGATTTAGGTGTGATTTTGACTCTCAAATGGTTATCTAATCATTGGCCTCCTTTCACAGTCCATTATGTTAACCCAAATCTGCAAAAACACAATTATTTCAGTCTTAGAGCAGTTCAGAGACATTAAATATTTAAAAGTTTTCCCTTTTAGCTGCTGAGTGACTCCTGAATAACCATTAAAAAAAAAAAAAAATCTAACAGATGCAATTGTAAAAAAAAAAAAGTCACTGGCATAGGCAGACATTGGTTTATTTCACACTCAGTTGTTACCCTCTTTTGGCAGCGACAAAGTGACAAAAGGAAGGGAAAACTGCAGCACCTGAACTCTGGTATCATAGCACAGATGCTGGACCCAGTGAACGATGCAGACCAGGTCAAGTGCAGCCTGTGTGTGCTGCCCCCAGAGAGTGCCTGGCACATCTGCAGCTGCAAGGGCAGAGCTTTCTGTGTGTAGCAGTGACCTACATTTAAGGTGCACATCCCTTTTACATTTTCAGTAAGCCAGTAACCTGCAATTAACATTTCAAATGCAAAATGTACTGCAGAAGGGTGGTGCTGTTCAGCCTACTCTGTCACAAGCAATCATCATTTCCCAATCCTTACACCACCAAGGCACATGCATAAAACATATTTCTTTATCTGCCAGCATCCTCAGATTTCTGCCATCTTGCTACATCTAGCATCACACTGACAAACTGAGACTCCTTTGACCACACGAGCATAAACAAACATAACAGAAAAAAACCCCTGTGTGAACACAAAGGCCTTGTGGAGAAAAAAGAAAATACACAGGTGTAAACAACAGAAAATTTACAGAGTGTGCCTGGAGAGGCAAGGCTGAATTCTTCAGACCACTGGGAGCACTCCCCTTATTCCACCTGCAGCACTGAAAGATCAAGCACTGGACAGATGATTGCCCTGTGTTGTGTAAGGTTGTGGTTTTGGAGCAGAGCTGACAGAACTGCTCTACATTATCCACGGGTCAGCTCCCCAGCTGTGACTTCTGGCACAAACACAGCAGGCAAACCAGAGACACCTCAAAATTAAGTCAGGAAAACCTGTTCTCATCTCCCCCTGATATCAGAGAGCTTTATCTGGGCAGGATTCTGTATATCTGCTTTTGATGAAGAAATGGTTACCTGACTGCCTGCAGAGCTGAAAAGAGAATCTGACTTGCAGGTGAGCTTTACCATCTCCTTGTCACACACCTGCTCCCCACCCACCTGGCTGCTGAGTGCTCACAGGGACTCGGGCAATTCCCCAGATATTTGGAGCTATGGCAAGAGCCAGCTGCTCCCAGTGCCCCAGGCTGGCAGCCTGTGGCCAGCCTGTCACACCTCAGCTGGCAAGGAAAAGGGAGGGAGCACAGCTGAAAAGTACTGATGTAACACAAGGAAAAATGAACACTACCATAGAGACAAACCAATTGAAAAGCCTTAAATCCCTTGAAATGCATTTAAAGAGTTATTTAAAGAAGCCAAAGTTAAAGACAATTTGAAAGCAGTCACCAGTGCTAGCAATATAAGAAAATAATATCACTATTTGTTGTATTGAAGACTTCTGGAAGTAATTTTACTGTAATAGCACCATTGAATGCTCTGTAGAAGTGTGTTAAAACTGGGCTGTCAAATGTTTGGATGTTCACATTTATGTAATGTTCTGCGAAGATCCTGGGAAGGCTGGAGAAATTATTCACTTTAGAGAAAACACATTAAAAAAATTTATAACCATGAAGTTCTGCAGTGGCTTGGCAGCTATGAAGAACAAAACAAAACAAAAAAAAAAAATCACTAAAAAGTAACCAGATAAGTGAAAGTAGGCCTAGTTCAAACATTACCCAGAGGATCAGTGCTATTTTTTAATGTGATTTCTGTGACACATCACAAATGACCAAATGCTCCAGAATAAAAGAGGACACTGGGTCAGATCCTGATTTTAGTGAGGAACACTGACTGCAGCCCCAAAAGTAAGACACTGAGGTGAAATACTTTGTGTTTTCCAAGTATTTCAGCTTCGATAATCAGTGAGTTGCTGACCAGGAGACAGAGATTCAACAATTTTCAGCCTTGACACAATTTGCTGCATCATCTAAATCATCAGATGTACACAGGAGTAAAAGAGTTGCATCAAAACATAACATTGTCTAGCTATCACATGCAAACATGAAATTTGGAAATCATCATGAAAATTGTAGGCAGTGTATGATCCAGGAAACCAGGCAGGCATAAAAATGAAATATGGAGAAAAGCCTATTATATTTTTATGGTCTCCTCACATGCCTAAAATAATATTTTACTGAAATTAGGTCAGAAAGCTCCGAATCTTGCAGGATCAAATGCAGAAAAAAACCCCAATATTAGGACTAAAAAGAGAACTGGTGAAAAAAATCATATCCTATTTCTGCAGTCTTCATAATGAACAGACATCTTACACTTTTTATAAGAAAACGTTTACATTGTTTTTCTCTTGAGGTATACAGATATAATTCCATCACACTGACCAGACATGAAGTTATGCTGTTTGGAGAGCAAAAGCTCAGTTCTAGTTGAGACTTAATTACCAAGAGCAAGGAGAGTTTCTACAGCCACACTGGTGGTAAAACATTCACCTCAGAGTTCTCCCTGCTTTCAGCTGGAGCTGGGACTGAGGTGCCTTCCAACATGAATCATCCTATAATGTTACTACTTTTAATACTGACTATTCCATTAAATTATATTAACTAAACCAATTAATAAATTAATTAGATAAATTACTTTATATTAATTGGACTCTAATGACCAATTAATACAAAATTCACCTGTGATTTTTGCAGGTATTCATACAATGCTCATTACAAGCCCATAGGCCCACTGAGGTCCTTTAGAAGCCCATAAAGTGGTGCACATTTCTACCATATTCCTGATGTTTCAACGTTTCTGCTCACTCTCCAAGAGGACACAACAAAAGACATTTTGATGTACAGAGTAAAACTTTTGGCCTATTTTAATCTGTGGTAAAAGTTCTATTAACATCCATGCACCTGGATATTATTGCATAGCACACACACACAGTGGAGAGCACCACTCCTGCAAAGCTGCCAACTTCAGCTGAGGGGAAAGGTAGGAGGAATATATTGGAAAAAGGAATTTAAATCCAACAGTTAACCTTCTATTAGTCCCACTTTTCCCTTAAGCCATCATGTAATACTTCGCTTGTGTTTTCTCCCCCTACACACCAGTTTTTGTAGAACAGGAGTTATTTTGCAGCAGCAATTAATTTATCAGTTTTCTTCAACTTACAGTATTGAAAAACATGCAGAAAACTTTAATTTACAGCTATAATCAATGTCTTTGTGACATTCTGCCAAGAAAAAAAAAAATTCCTCTTTGCTTGAAAATGGTTAAAGCACTCATGATAACCAGCAAAGAACCTTCAAAAATATAAACATCCAGAGAAATTTTAGGCATGAAAATTCCTAAGAATTATTTTATAGTGTCTGAAAGCCACACCAACACCTGTATGATACTGCCAGATGATAGCTTTTTTTTTCTTTCCTTTCTGCAGCATCCCACTGGAATTTTTCTTAATATTAAAGAATCCTTCTGTTCAAATTTAGCTTGATTTAAAGCTCATTCTTGTTTTATTTCATAATGTATACACTTATGTTTAAGCAATGAAAATACAATATTCCACCAATCCTAATTGCAGGAGGCTTGGCTCCTGAGATAAGAAGTTTTAGAAAGCCCAGCACCCATAATCGGCACTCCATGTTCTCACAAGATCAGGTCCCAGAAGCCAGCGAGGCAAAAATCTTCTTATCAGAGTTCAGCAAATTAGGTGTTAATATTCTGTGTGTCTCTTTTTTTTTTCCTTTATAAATGCTTAAATAAGTAACAAACTTTTTTTATTTATTAAAAACTGAATTATTGTAGTCTAATTTATCTGGAATGCACTAGAAGCACTTCAAATATGGGATTCTCCATTTAACTGGTAACAGAGTACTCTAACTCACTCCATCCAAAACAGTTCTATAAAAAGTTCATATGCAGTTGACTTTCTTCTTCTCAGACAAAACTGGGGGCAGTATTTATGAGACTCTCAAAATCCTGATTAGCTTCACACAAAACAGAGGCACAGGCAGTTACATCCCAAATACAGCAAAATAGTTCTTCAGAAAAATTCTAAAAGCCTTACAATTGGCACCGTGAAGCACAAACTTGAATTTTTTAAGACTGCTATTTGTGAGCAGAAAGCAGTTTTTCCTGTTAATGAAGTGTTAATTCTGATGCCCCCACAGCCTCTAGCTGGTTTTCTTCTGAAGCTGCTGCACTGTATTGGGCAGAACACAAACTTCTTGCAGCTCACAGGAGGAAGAATTGAGACTTCACCATCCTTGGCTGCCTGAGACACAGCAGCCTTTTCATCTGAGCTGCACATTACAGCTCAAGAGTGCCAAAAAGAGTTCCAAAAGAAATGCATTGATACCACATTCATTGTCCTGCTGTGCAGTACATGGAACTGGAAGCCACAGCTTAAGCACCACTACAATCACTAATTTTCAGTATCTGGAATTCGGCTGGCAACACCTTTGTTTTGCTTCCCGTGCATTCTTCAAATGAAAATGCTTATGAATCAAGCAGTGAAGTCCAAAGGCAAAGATGACAAAAAACCTCTTCCATCTTCATTAGGGGGCAAATCAGTTGTTGAACTATTTTCTTCCTCATCTTGCTCAGGGCAAGAGACCAAAAGAGTAGAGATATTAAAGATCTTCCTTTATTAGAGATATTAAAGATCTTCCTTTATTGAAACTCAATTACTTGAGTCCAAATCTGACTTGCACTTGAGCAGAGCATTACCTCACAATGCAGAAAATACCAGCAACTTCACTGGTATTCGCAAAAAAGAGAAAGAACATAACCCTAAATAATTTAGATCTTGGTTTTCTAAAGCATTTCCAGATTTCAGCTTTCTAGTGCATTTCTAGGCATCTGAGTGAAGCCTTCTTAACACAACTTTTCTAAACAATTATATATATCATAGAGAAAAATTAAATTGTTTGCAGAAGTCTCTCACTACAGACTAAAGTTGATGATTCTATGACTGCCATACAAACATTGAGCTAAATTGAACCAGAAGTTGCCTGAACCAGAAGCAGTAAGAAATAATCCTACCAGATGGGAACTGTAAGCATTACATTATTGACCCTGATACAATAAGCAGTGTGCAAACAGATAGACACCTTATTTAGACACACATTAACACATTTTTAGGAGAAAATGTGTGTTTTCTAACAGTTGTGTTCAGCTCTCTTTAGATGACTGATGAATTGCTTGTGCTTTTAAACACAGCAAACTGGGAAGCTAAACTAAATAGAAATGTGTGCCCTCCATACCTTCTGAAGCATAGCTTTATGTCATTTAAAAGGAAAACATTGGAAGGAACACAGCAATATGTAAACAGTCTTTTCATTGCTAGAACTGCCTGTTTCCTGCAGGCTCCTCTGTGCTAACAGCAGCCTCATAAGCAGCAAGGTCCTCAGAAAGGAGAAAAAGGGGTTGAAATCCAAATACTATTTATTTGAAATTTCAGCAAGATGCAGAAAGGTAGAAAAACCTGGGCTCTGAGGTGAGACAGACCCACACAAACCAGATCAGCTCTGAATTCTCTTGACCCAGCCAAGCGAAAACTGTAACCACATGATAATATCCATACAGAGATGGAATAGGTGGAAATAAAATCTTGGTCCTCTAGCCCAAGAACTTAAAATCTTTAATTGCCACTCATGGGAGCAATGATTCCAACTCCTTCCTATGCTTCCTGCAGATCTTCAGCCTATTATTTCTACATCCATCACACATGGAAATTCTTCAGGAATTCTTCAGGAACTGTAAGATCACAAACACTTCATAACAAAACTGTGTTAAATCTGTTGAAACTCCAGTGTACATGTTAATATTTGCCCTTGCAGGAGAGTTATGGAAATTTCTGTGCTTGACCCTGCTATTAAGGCAATTCACAAATACAGCTCTTTGTGGGATGATTTTGCTTTTCCTTAGAAGCAAAATGTCAAGTTATTTACTTCATTTAATTGCATATATTTATTCCTCAAGTCAAAACAGCAGTTCAGGGATCCAAATTTAAAAGTACTATTTCCCTGCCAGAGTATTCCAAGTGAAAGCAGAATTATATAAATATTCAATTCTTATATTACATTATTCTTTATTCTAAGCTCATGGCTTCCTGACACTGAGACCTGTAAGAATAGTCACATTTTTGGAGTCCCCTGGGTCATACAGAAGAAACCTGCACTAAAGAGATACCAAACATTAAAAAGTTTGATTTTTCTTTAACATATCTCTCTGCAATCAGGAGTGAAAATTATTTTCCACTACATAATGGCTCAGGCACAAAAACTCAGCCTGTGCCCTAGAAATTTGTAGGCAACACCTCAGGATTCCAGGTACCTGCTTCACACATCCTTGTGCTGGGACTTCACACCAGGCCAGCAGTGGACATTATGGATCTCCTAAAGAACATCAAGACAAGGAAGAGCCATCATTTCATCCAGCCTATGTTCTCCAGAACAGTAATGTTTTCTTTTCAGTACCCCTGGTCAATGCTGGTGACCCCAAAGGGTGGAAAGAATTAAAAAACTTTAAGAGCGTGAACAGAAAACAAAGATCAGAACAAACACTTAAGAAGACAAGGATTGAACACCTGAGAGCAGCACAGCAAGGGCAGTCACAGCAGCAGATTAAACAGAGTCACAAGCCTCAGTTTAATCACTGGTTTCATAAATTTATATACTATGACTCTCTCTATCCAACCAGTAGAATTTTAATCATCAGTTTCCTGGTTTTCTTCCCTGTTATTTTGATCTCAACATGGTTCCAACCTGTCAGGTATTAGGGATTTAAAGCTTAATTAGTTATGAACAGGAATAAGTTTGATTTTTCACTACAGAATTTCACACTTACTGATTATAAGCACAGAAAAATAAAACAGAAATCTAAAGCCTAGAGTGACAATACTGGAAATTATTCTAATGACTTTTCCAAAATCTAGCTGCAGACTTGTTGGAAACTGTTGTTTCCAAACTATTTGTAGCAGCAGGCATCAGACTAAACCCAGGAAACCTGGATTCAATTCCCAATCTCATGTACATCTGAAGAGTCATTTTCCTGAACCAATAAAAAGGAACTGCTTCTCTAACAGTTCCTTATTTCCCAGTCTTGCCTGCACAATCCTGCTTTGATTTGTTCTGAGCTTGGGGAGGCCTGAGAACCTCTCCAGCAGCAGGTGTTCGACACTTGCAGAATGCACCAAGCAGCTGCTGTTCCTCTTTCTCAGCAAGGGTTCTACAGCTACCCAGGGCACACACAAAAACACTCACTAGAGAGAACTGGGACAGAAACCCTTAAAGAAGTAAAGCATTTGGGGAAATACAATTTTTAACACTGATTAAGAAAACTTTACAGGAAATATCAGGTAAGAAAAAACCTTAGATCAAATTAGCTGGGGTGTACTGATTCCTGCCAATATTTTTCTGTTTACCTTCTCTTTTTGTTCCTCTCCTGATAACCCTTCACATTTCTGTTTCAAATTGTCAAACACTCTATTGCTTTGCATATACAAAATATCATTAAAGAATGGAAAGAAAATTCTGCAGTACACTCTTCTTCCCCAAGCTATTTGCTATCCAAATCTCCAGCTAATAAGATGTTCCTCACCAAGAGGCTGCTAAATCACATCTACCTCCAAAAGTGACATGCAGCTGAGTGAGTGCTGCAAGCTCTCAGCTTGAGACAGAAATTACGGATAAGAGAAGGGTAAGCAGTATATTTAGTTAGCCATTAATCTGGGCTAAGAACACAGACTATCAGGAAAATTGCTTTCCACTAGCACTTACTGCAGTTACAGCTACATTTTATAAATGTAACTATTAGCATGTTCTACTCCAGGCTGTGCAAAGGGAGATAACCAGAACACAAACACTGGTGTGTCACATTTCAACAGAAAATGCTTTATTTTTAACCCCAGGAAAACATAAGGTGAAATTCATTTGACTAATGCACACTGAGACTGACATTTCCTTGAGTGAGTTACATGCAGCATCCATCAGAGCTGAGTGTGAGGAAAAAATAATGAATTTATGGATGCATGAACAATGAACATTTCTTATGTTTTATAGAACTGTGTCACTATGGGAGGAATTTAAGCAGGAGGGAACATGCTAGTTACTACACAGTAGAGATACAACTTAATGATGGTTTGCAAAGCAGAGGCCTTTCACTTTATGGGAAAAAAAAAAAAAAGACTAGTGGATAAAGAAAAATATGTTTTCAAAAAGAGAGAAAGGTCTTGAGCTGTTGTTTGCCTGTCCATAGGGAGGCAAGAACTGGATTTCCAGTACTCTCTCATTCCCAAACTTGCCTTAACAGTAATTTCAAAGTCCACTGAAAGAATTAAGTTCTCCTTAAAGTTGTCACTGTCTGCACAGCTGCAGCATCTTAGAGAAATATTTGGCTTCATGTGCACTAAATTCATGCTTAGTTTCCCTGTCATAACTCTTACACTTCCATAGCAGAGGTTTAGACTTCTGTTTCACTGCAGTAAGCCTGCATGTTATTTTTTGTCTTCAGTTTGTTTAGTACCAAAGGCAAATCTGGGGGAAGATGACAAACCACAGCTGCATTTACTTGTGCAACAGCCAGGGTTGGCTCACTGAGAATCTCTTGGAGTCTGCAACCCACTATGGAAACTCGGGCTAGGGGGCTTTCTCCTGCCAAGTTTCCAGAGTCTGGTTTGCAGCTGATGTTGCTGGACCTCCTGTCAGTGAGCTCGCAGCTGCCACTCGTGATAATGTGTTCATCGGGGTAAAGGGAATGAATTACTTCACTTTGTCAGTTCGCAAGTTACTGAAACCACTTCTTATGGTTAAGCCCTGCAATTTTTATTATAACCAAATTAATGATAAAATTGATTTATTACTCCCTAAATGCAGATCTCTGCACTTGACACAAAGGGATTTTTTTTCCCCAAACAATCTGCACAAAGGACTATTGAAACTTCCCTTTGTATTTTTTTTCCGCTACCCCATCCACCAGTCAGTGTTACATCCGTGGAAAAAAAGGAGGCAAAATTTTTCATGCTGTGCAACAGCACTGTCAAACAGACCACGGAACTCATAGCCAAGAAAAATAGAGCAAAACAGACTAAAGGTATTCACAGAACTACAGATGATTTTGCTAGTGAATTTCCATAGGTCACTCAGTGTCAGCTAGGAGATTACAATGACTGTGATTACCACAGCAGACACCTGCTCACTCTGCACATAATTCCTGGTTTTGATGGACTGATGACTTTAGCAGCTCTATCCAAAGACTAAGTCTGACCCCACCCATTTAGAACACAGCAAACCAACAGAAGGCACTGCACAGCAAAAGCAGGCAGCCTGTTCAGCTGCTTCTATTGCTCAAACAGGGAAATGTTTATGTCCAGAGCCCAGCCCCTTTTGCTGGCAGTGAGAAAGGATGACTGAAAGAGACAGGACAGGAATTAGATTTGAAGGTAGGCTTGCATGGAGGGACAGGGAGCATCAATAAGATGACATAATGTTATAATGACATAATGTGGGATATTACATATAAATAGCCCTAGAAATCCTCAATTCCAGTTCTCTTAATAGAGACCAAGGCTTCCCAAGGTAGGGAAACATTTGTGCTTAAGTGCACAAGACAAGTCTGCTTCTGACACCTGCTCAGAACGCAGCAGCTCCTCAGCAGACATGGCTGAGGGAGTGACACAAGCACAGGAGGGCTGTCCCAAAAAGGTGGCACCATCTGACAGCTAAATAGGAATCTCTGAAGTGACCACATGGTGTCAAACCACCTTCTGGAAGAAAAACCTCTATGTCCAATGAACAATCCCAGGCACCCCTCTTCCCCCATCCTCCCTTGAGTTTCATGATGGCCAAGGCTGTAATTAACCCAGGAAGCTGATTAGAACATTGTTATTCCCTGCTACGTAGTTGACTATTGCAGTGCAGATGGAATTATTTCCCATGTATACTAAAACACTTTAAATAAACTGTAACCAGCTCCGGTGACAGCTGTGTGTTTGACTGGGCTCAATTTACAGTGTCAACATAGATAACACACCCCAGTGATGAAGACAAGCCTAAATTCTGGGGTTTATGAGTATGGCTCATTTTGAAAAGGTCTTAAAAGTCAAGGTCAGCAACTTTGGGATAAGTTTGTGTGTTTTTTTGCTTAGATCCTTCTTCCCCATGCACCAAAGAATGTCTGTGTTGTCTCATTTAAAGTTTTTTTATGGAGAATGAGTAACTTATAATAATTACATGCATATTGACATTTCAGTTGATGAGTCATTTTAACTATGGTCTGATAAAAAGTAACTATACTTAAGCTCTAATAAAAAGTTGCTATAATTGAAATCTTTTGCCTATATGGTGAGTGGTACAGTCCCACAAAGATCCTGCACATAGCAGTACACACAGTGCAGCTCTCTGAGACAGGATAATCTTAACCCAGACATAAAGAGAAAATTATTTAATACAATAATGATTTGGATTTGCCTGCACAAACAGGAGGTTTAGGTTCTGCATATTTAGTTATCACTGAAAACAAAGCATGTTTATAAAACACCAGGACAGCATTTTTTAGCCATCTGAGGTAGGGGGGAAAGTGAAAATAACTTTTTCCTTTTTCTGTACAGATCAATGAGATACATTCTATTCAAAGAGGTAAGCAGCCCCATGTTTTTAACATACTCAGTAGATAAAGAGACAGGATCCTCCTGTTAAGATTCAGATTATACTTTCCTGAAGTAGTTCTGCCATCATCATCATCGTCCACAGAAGAGTGTAAGCAAACTGGATTCCCTGGTATAAAACTAACCACCTTAAATCCCTCTCCTTCCCCATACTACTCCCTTCCAACTCACCTATGTTTGTTTTCAGCCAACAGAAAAAAAAAAGCTTAGTTAGTTTGTCTTGATATCTCATGGGTGTGGGGTATTGTGTGTGCTCCTGTCAGCTTTTTGCATGCATTGCAAAGTGCAAATACAACATGGTTATCCAGGCTAATCAGCTGCAGGGACTCACTGGCATTTAGTCAGTCATGGATGGGGCTTGGAGAGATGTACTGCACCAAGCTCTTCAAGGTTAGTGTGAAAAAACAGCAACACAATAAAGGGAAATTATTCTTTTTTTGGATATACTTACCTCTTTGCAGCTTCTGAGAAAATACTTCAACACTTTTCAGATCAACTGCAATTTTTTCCCAGGTCAGAAAAGAGGCCAAGCAAAATTCAGAAGAAACTAAAGTTCTGAAAGCTAAATTACCTCCACTCTCAAAGAAAATTGTGCAAAATTATGCCTTTAAATTTAGGGAGCAGCAAATATAGAATTCTTGGTAACCTTAAACACCAGCAGATATTTATTTATACTTGAGAAGTTTTATTCCTCCTGGAATAAAAGAATTTCCAGGCTGGTTCAAGCTGACACGTTAATTTTGCCTCCAATTACCCTGTACATTGCAGCGAATGGATAAATAGCCCGTGCTGTAAGAGCCGTGTCAGACACCTCCAGAGGAGCAGAGCTGTCCCAGGTGGTGCAAGGCACTATTTATTCCCTGGTAGCTGCAGTGGTGTGGGCACCCACACATCCCCAAGTGGCCCCAGGGACTTCACGTGTCAAGCCTGCCCCAGCTGCAGGCACAGAGTGTTGCTACTTGAGGAACACACCAAAACCAGGGTACCACTTAAATATGTCCTGCAGGTCCAGAACTACCACAGCAAAGCAGCTAGATATTGTTCAGTTGTGTGAAGGTTTTTTGCACCAGGTAGAATAAATTAGTAGACAGAATAAATTAATCATGCTTTAACAGAAGAGCAGTGACAGGAGAGCTGTATTTTTCATGCATTGTTTCAAAATTTTTCACTTTATGCGAGTTCTGACTCCTTTCCCACTTTTTTCTATCACACGAACAAAATAAATACATTTTTAAAGTGTGGTTTATAGGAAATTTGTAGCTAAGAGATGAAATAATTCACAAAGTAAAAATTTTCTAGATTCCCAAAACATTACAAATTTTCATTCTATTAAAAGATAAATTACATACACATCTGAAAAATGTTTGCTTTATCCCATGACCAGAAAACAACTAGACTCCACAGGACAAGTGAGATCTAAATTATCCATATATGAATACATCTATTTTAAAGTGAAAAAATATAAAAGGTCAGTGTGCTACAGAGTAAGAAAGAACCCTACTAAAGAAATTAACTAAAGTTAAGGTCTCATTTTTGATGAAAAGGCCAATTTTGATTGACTACTCCAAAATGGTTTCACTTACATTTGGAAATGCATCTTCTAAAAAAAAATATTTTTCCTTCTGCTGCTCTTAGAGTGCCCTCTCCCCTTATGCAATTTCTGAAAGCAATTTCAAGAGGAAAGTGAGTAGTTTTAGACTGACTGATCCGCCTCGAGAGATTAAAAGGGGTTGTGTTAGTTTTCACTAGCATGGAGCAGAGAGGAGTCTTCTCTAAGTAACTGGAAGACCTGCTGAGTGGGATGATCATCATTTTATAGTGCAGAATGTTGTGGACATGGGCCAGCCTCTCCAGAGACAGCCATCCACCTGCTTAACCTGAGTGCATTGAAATTCCCTGCTCCCCTGTCATCAATTTCCTCTCTCTCACACCTCCATTCTGACCAGAGAGCATCACAAAATCAGGTAAAGTAGTAATTGCTTCAAGTGCTTCTTAGTGGTTTGGAAGAGTCCTATATTTTTTCCAAGCAGCAGCAAATCAGCCAGGTAATATTATGCCAATAACTAAAAGCAGACAGAAGAGAAAATTTCAGAATTAAAATTGGATGAGTGCATTTTAAAAGCATAGCAAACACTCCTTTCCCTTCTGCAGCCTGCTCAAGGAAACATGTACCATACCCTTCTCAAAAGCCTCAGAAAAGGAATTTAACAGTAAATCTAACACTATCCAGAAGCCTCCTCCTCTCCCAGAATTGAGCAGAATCAACAGAAGCACAGATTCTTTCTGTGTAAAAGCCTCCATACATCATTTCTAAATTTAAGGTTTGGTCACTTCTTTGTTCCTGTGTTTTTCACACAGCTGCAGGACCTTAGGAAAGTGCAGACTGACTTAGCCAAGATACTTTGGAGCTGGTTCTCAGTGCCAGCAGAGATGCCAGGGGATGTGGGTGTGAGCACAGAGCCACTGCCCAGCCACACTGCTCCTGCTGACCCTGAACTGCTGCTCAGTTCCTCCAGATGCCCCAGGGCAGACTGCAGGGCAGCACTGCTCAGCCCAGGTATTAATACATCTTTAATTCATGTCAAAATAACCCCCCTAAAGTTCTCGAGATTGATCAGCTGGAAAAAGACAGAAGCAGTACAGGAAAGCACTTTTTTTCTATCATTCTTCTCTCCAGCTATTCCTTCTCCAAATATAAAGTCAGTACTCTCTTGTACAGCTCTACACTCTCACTGAGCACTTAGGGCATCCTGACCTTGTTCATGTCTGCTCTGTGATGCAAGTCATAAACAACATCAACCCAAAAGATGTTATTGCAGCTAAGTTCTGAGGAACCACTCCTTGAACTCAGTTTTTGGCTTCAGTCTCTAAATGAAATTTTATTGAAGTGATCAGCTTTAGCTGTCAAATTTTCTGATCTGCTATCCTACATAAACAGATTGTGATAGTGTAATTTTCAGAAGAAATGGAGATGAATTATCAGAGAAGATTTTCTGAGATCTATTCAAACAGACATTGTATTGTCCTTGGTAATAATGGATGAGATCCACTTGACAAACTTGAAAACTGGGATACTTAGGTACAGAATGTACAAGGGGTTGCTTCAAATGAGCACTCAAATGGCTCCTGGTAATTTCCAGAAAAAGCACATCTCTGTTTCTGGGAAATATTTTATCATTTCCTAGACACAAATAACACATGAACTTTCCGTTAGGAATTATGTGAAACAAAAAAAAAAAAAATGAAGCCACTTATGTCATGTTAGATGCAATTACATGTTGGAATATGTTGTATCCAGATCACTGGTTAGAAAGTGGGAAGCAACAGGCTGTCTCTCCACAAGACAGAAAAAACATTATATACCTTGTGAATAATCTGAACTGCAGTTATTGCATCCTCAAGCAAAAAAAACCAAACATTTTCTTCACAAAACAAAACAAAAAAAAAAAAAAAAAAAGCAGCTCAGTAAATCTTCCTTAAGTCAATCCTGAAATTCGAGCGTTCAAAAATCCCTGTGTTCCCAAGGCATTCTGAAAACCCTTGTACATCCTCAAGGGAAAAATCTCTACTACAAATGTGGTTTTGGGACATGCCTTGGTTCTAATCATCAACACAGATGATCTTATAATAACCACCAAAGTTTTATCCTATAGATTTCTCTCCTCTCATTTCCTAATTTAAAGCAATTAGAGTACAAGACCACATGTTTTTTCTTTTCCTCTGGCACATCTAGATGGCGGAGAACTCCTGTGAATAATGACCTTATTATAAATAAATGTACAATGATGATAACAGGTATCATCTGTACCAAGGATTTGTTAAAATTCAGTGAGCAGAAATCTTCCAAGGTGGCTGCAGGAGATGCCTGCTGAAAGGGTTCTTCATACACTTAAACAGATGTTCATCCTGCTTATTCATTTTAATCTGCTAAAAGTATCTTAGCTAGAAACATCTTAAGAACAATTTTATCAGCTTAACCATACAGTAAGGAAGAGAACTTGGGACATGATTAGAGCACAAATTATAAAGGCCTTGAATAGGTGCCACATATAACTTGGCATTAAGCCGACCCAAAAAATAACCATTTTTCTTTTTAGAATGATGCATCTTTATAGAATTGCAACATGTAAGTTAATGGCTCTTATAAATCTTCAGCAAGAACATAAAAAACATAATGAAACTTAATGAGACTTAACGATGATGTAAATCTTAATTCATCTAACTCCAACCAGTGACTTTCAGGGATTTTTATGGCAGTATTTTTAAAGCTGTTTTCTAATGAACAAGAGATTTTCTCCCACAGTGTCTCCTTAGGTTGCCTTATGAAATAAGTTGTCCAGCATTGAAACACTCTTTGCAGTCTAGAATTCTATATACCACAAATGGAAGCAGACAGCTGCTCTGATTTTCCGTCTTATATTCAGTTACCTTGCCCCCCATTTAATGCAGAAACTATTAAGAAGATTAAGTAAATAGATTCAATTTGCTATGTGCCAATCAATGTTACAGAGTCAGTGTGTTTTTGTGTTCATAAACAGAAAACAGCACAAGTTAATTGCAAAACCACATATCACAAATGGCTACAAATCTGCTTTAACTATCTCCATTTTTCCTTATTTCACAATGGCTTTAGTAACCTTCACCCTTAACCATAAACCCTGATTAGGGGCACTAAATGACTGGTATGTTCCTGGGAGCTGATTACATGCAATTTGCTTATGGCTTATCAAGTCTTAGCTACTGATAAGGTCTTCCTCATCTCCCTTCTTCAGAATACCAGCTGGGATACAGGAAATATTCCACTGGTTTTATCAAAGACATAAATGAACTGAATCTTCACTGGTATAATTCTCTGTGGTTTAAGGAAGCAACAGCTCTTTGCCAGTTTATCCACCCTGACACTGTGTTTACAAAGCAGACACTCTAGATTGACTGATGGATACTTATTTGGGTTTAAACATGACAGAACATATTTGTTTCAAGATCTTTTTAAAAATATTTTTCATGGCTTTAAATAAGTAGTTTTGAACTTGACTTTTCACCATAGCCAAAAACCAACCTCCAAACAAAACAAAAGCCCAACAAAGACATCCCCACCTCCCCAAGCACCCCCGCCAAAAAAACAAACAGAAAAAAACCAGCAAAATTAAACCAAGCCAAAAAAAGCACTTGAGTCATTAAGCTAAACAATTCAACTCTATGTGGCACAAAAAGATAGAAATTAAATATCTAGCAAGAAAGATTGATCTTCCCAGCTGTACAGTTTTCCATGAAAAACCTGTCATAGATCAACAGCTTTTTTCCACAAAGGCAGAGGGAACAGAAAGAGTACAGCAGGTGCCCTTTATAGCTGTAAATTTCTTGCACAGCTCATGGAACTGACTCTCCACTGCATCAGTATTTGGGCAGGAATTCAGAGTAGATCAGATCAGAATAAAAACTGGCAAGCACTTATTCCTTGTTCATTGTTTGGGGATTTCTTATATGAATTCAGTGATAAATGGAAGCAAACCAAGGGTTTGCCATTTCTTTATCACAGTACACTAGGAAAGAGCCTTAAGCTAAGAGTGGGAAAAGATTCTTTACAATGAAATCTTACCATGCCCAGCTCTACAAAACAGCTAGAGAACTAGCTTGCAGATGTCAGGAATGACATCTGCCTTTCCAGATCCAGATTTTATGAATAACAATATACAGAAATAAAATACTTTTTTCTATATATTTTTTGTAAATAAGATTTCTACATATAAATTTATTGATATTTTTGATATTTTTTCTGAAGAGTTTCTAGTAATCACAATGCCGCCCAACACATGAAAACCCCATTTAAATTATCTGGCTTCATTTTGCCCCTGCCACCAAGTCTGAAGCAGATGCTTATTCATATCCGATTTAAGTAATGGTGCTAACAACCACAGAAGACCAGGCTCTGCTCATACTATAGGCCAAAGACTTGCCTGCATTATATTGACTATTCCCATTACTTGGGAATACTTTAAAAACCTGCATGATTAGAGTTTCAAAGCCTGTTTTGAATACCAGAACTCCATGGATGCCATATTTTTCTGAATTAGTTGTATAAACACTGAGAAGTGACAAAAAAAAAACAATCAGAGAATTAATGATTTTATTGGTGCTTGTGCAGTGATTATCCAGTAATCTCATAGCCAGATAACTGAGTCCTTTTTTGCTATAAGTTATCTATTGCTCCTTCATCTCATTTATCCTGAAATAAAAATATTTTGTGTATTTTTATGTAATAAGCCTAATACAGATATCAAAGCAGTTTAGGATTATAGGTGCTTAATACTTAATCATTCCTTATTAGTTCATTCTTCATTTCAGTTCTAATTTTAAAGAGGCATACCCAAATTAAAATAAAAATAATACAAAAGTATGTAAATTTTTCATTCGCACCATACTTTTGAAACTACAAATCTCTTCTTTGATATTTTCATATAGTTAATTTTTACCAAGAAAACTCACTGAAACAGTATGGCAATGCCAGGAGGAAGGAGGAAAGAGCAGATGGATCATTATTAGCATGAAAACCTTGGATGTCAAAATGACACAGAAAATAGGTGGGTTTTGAAAGGAACTGTGTTTGCAAAGCTGGCCAAGCATAAAACAAAGCCACTCAGACACACCAACTCCAGTGAGGTGGGTGACTTTGAAGGCTTTTAACAATATTTTTCAGTAATCTTCAGTCACAAATGCTCGGGCAGTGAACTAACCTTGAACCATCTTCCTCTCATCTTTCAATACAGAAACACTTTCATGTTCTAAATGACTGTCCAAATACTACAATCAGAGCAATTCCTCTCAGGATGAAGGGAGTCATACAACATTTCACTGTGTAATACAGCAATATTCCTGTTCTGCTGCTTACTGCAGGGCATTCCCTGGCAGGGATAATGGGTCTGTACTGAAAACACCAAATCCAGCAAGACAGAATGGCAGTAAGGGAACCAACAAACTGGTGTTAGCCCTCCAGCCCTGTTTGTGGTAATAGTAGGAAAGAGATAAAATAATTAGTTCTATGAGCTTTAATTAAACATATTTTAGATTTACTTTTTAGGCCTTAAAGAATGAGTCGTGAAATTATTCTTGGTAGGGCAGTGGCTACAGTCTGGAAAGCAATACACTCAAGTCTTTGCTTTACAAGCAAAGATGCCTAGGAGAGAGAAAAATTATCTTCAATTGCCAACTGCTATGAATGTTTACTGTAATTGCAAAGATGATTTTTGGCCATCTCTTTCAACAGCCACAGAAGGATCCCAAGTTTCCGTGGTTCCCCATGATAACACAGTCATGCTTCCTTTCACCACTGCCTCCAGAGGCAGCTCAAGCCAGGCTTTTGTGGGAAGGAACTCAGAAAAATGCAGAGACACAGGGTAAGTCAAGATGACAGGAAACTGAAGGGATGAGAAGAATATAGGATGGAGAGAAATTAAAAGAAAAAGAGAAGTTGAAGCTGAAATTTTTAAAACATGTACCAAGGAAAACACAGAAGTGATTTATTCTTTTAGGCTTATATTGTTTGAATTCTTATGACTTACAAGTCTTCAACACTGCAGGAATTCATATAAGGCACAAGATTTTCTGGACTTGGATGGGATAGAAATCTTTCCAGGATTCTCATAATAACATGAAGAAGAATTTAACTTATTGCATCATATGCTACTATATAGACTTAAGAAGATTTAAAGTCTGTATTGTTTTTGACTGTTTGCAGTGTTCATTAACATCTCTGATAAAAATTCTGCTAATTAGCATTCATGGAACTAATATGCATTAAGCAAAAGCTGATGAATAAAAAATATTATTATTAATGTTTACTAATCCCTCCTTTTTCAGCAATTAACTTACAAGCACCTGCATGCTTTTGTATCTAATTAAATTTCCCAAAATACCTTTCCTACTGATGTAATTTAGATGTTTCCTAGAACATTTAAAAGCTGCTGGAATTGTCTAAGTGAACATGCTATTCAACAACTGAATGACACATGAGTCAGGGAAAGCACTCTGCTTACTTTACACAGATTCCAAAATTACTGACTTATTTGAGAGATAATAAATAGCTTACATGATTTGTAGCTTGTAAAAATTACAGAAATTTATGATTTTCTGAGCATGCAGGGTATTCTTGCAGTACATAAGGGACAGCTTTATCTGAGGTTCCTGTACCTACCAGCAGATTTACTGAAATACATTTGCATTTGTTTGTCCTGGTTTCTGTGGCCACAAGTGCAATATTGATACACTCCCACACAAGCATATTCATTGAAAAACCTGGCTTTGTGTGTTTACATTGTAATATTATTAAGATGGGTGTGTTAAGACCTACTGCACTGGTTAAAATTGAGCTACTTCAATCCTGCCTACCCAACACACATCATTAGGGGCAGCAGCCATACAACCCTCAAGCAGGTTTTGACATCCTTTCATTTCTTGCAAACTTCTAAACCACAAGCTGTGTGGGTGAGGGACAGGTATTCACCACATTTTCCTCAGACCTAGCTGAGGCTTTTTGACACCATAGCAATATTTGACCACACACTGCATCAATCAGCAGCACAGTCCTCTTGACTCCTCAGTCAAAGCTAGGGATTCTAAGCCTGCAATTCATATGCTTCCAAAGCAAAAAATGTCACATCTTACACTCATTCATCTGTTTCCTACATCGTGAACAGCAGTAATGTAGGGCATATTTTTTGCCTGCCTTTTTTCATTTCCCTTTCTTCAATTCCTTGTAGAATAACAGAAATTAAAACCTAGACTTTCACTTGCTTACAAGATTCTTTATTCTTTTATTTGTCTTGTCAGACTTACTGCATCTATACAATTCCCCTAGTAGATTAAGAAGCCTCAGAGGCTATTGCTCAGATTAAGCACTTGTTCTTACTGTAATCTTCTTATTCTCAATGTTTCCATCTTCTGCTCTAGCCACATGATTAAACAATAAGTATATTATATCTTTCAGTACATCTGTCATTTGAGGTCCCATCACTCAGCTTACTTCTGAGATAGTCCATTGCAATGAGATTTGCTACCTGTCCTTCATAGGAAGTGCATTTAGTCCAATTTTCAAGCATTCTAGAAAATTGTCTTATTTAGCAATGCCTAGGTTATTTCATATGCTGCCATTTTCTGCTATCTTTCAGTACAAAAGGTCTTTAATGAGCTACCAGGCAAGCCCATTACTTAAATTACAAGTGATCCTATGTGAGTCTAAACAAAATATCCTACCTTAAAAAAAAATGTATCAATCTTCTTCTGAAGTATAATGTGACCATTAATTTTAACACTATTTCCTGCCTTGGGAAATAGGCATGGTCCCACTCACAAGCTTTCAATACTTTCCATAAAACGGCTGGACTGATGGAACTTTATTACAAATTCTACTGGAAGACAGTTCAGCACCTTGGATAATGAAGAAAATATAATACTCTAAATGTGATGCATTTCTGTTTTCCGCCTTTCTGGCTGGATCCTCAGCAGATCAGACCGTTAAATACAGACTAGAGACATGTTGTGGAAATATTTTATTATCAAACGTCTCAATAGACTAGGAAGAATATTTGTGCTTCTCTTGGAACATATTTATCTAACAAGAAAGATTTCTTTCCTACTCATGGTTATCACTGCAGCGCCGGATTTCTTCGGCCCGACTGGCTCCCGACGCGGTCGGCGAGAGCGGCCGCCCCCGGAGAGCGCCAGAGCCGGGCTGCAGGGCACAGCTGCTCTGCCCGGGACAGGACTGTGCCCAGGGCGGGGACACGGAACAGGGAGAGGGCTTCTGTACATCTTCCAAAGGCGTCTATTTCCCAGCAGGTCAAGAACAGAAAGACAAAAACAAAGCCATGCACCAACACACGGGAAGGGACAAGGGGAGGTTACAAACTTTGTCCAATCGCAAGGATCCTGGGGAGGAGCCTAAAGCAGGGAATACAATGTTCCAACCAATAGGGAATACCAGGGGCTGGTGTGGAATGTTCTAGAAGTAAAGGTGGGGCTAGAATGACAGACAGGAAGAAGGGCAGGGTTAAAGTGACGGACATGGAAGGGCCTGGAACAAAGGGCAGGTCTCTGGGGAAATGGACAAGGGGAGCGGGAGAATACAACTTGGGGATAAACGATTTGTACAGGGGCAACGCAACCAACCATTATAAACTTACACAAGAAAACACACCACCACGAGCTGCCAGTTGGGGTTCATTAAAATATTAAAACAAACACGAGATATTAAGATAGGCCAAGATCCTAAAACTTGCAGCAGCTTAAGTAACATTCTTCTGGTCAAAATATACCAAGTTCAGTGTCAGTGCTCCAGAATGTGGAGAATTCTTTTGGCCTGGAAAGTTGGATTAGGATGCCAATAAATAAAAGCCTGACCTTTTGATGAGGGCACCCAAATATCTTTGGTACAGTAAATAAAGCTCCAGTAAGAAGTGTTTGCCTGTGACCCATCATTCTGCTGGCTCTGGAAATGCTTCACCACTCCACTGCACAAGTGACTGAGTACAGCTAGGAGCTGGGCAGCCCTTTCCCAGAGAGGGAATGGAAGAGAGCAGGACAGTGGGAGAAATACCCAGAACAGGACAGGAAAAACCCGCAAAACCAGACCTTAATGCTTGGGTTTGATCTGTTGAACACTATTAGTTAAGCACTTAACTAAATTAGCTGAATATTACCCAAAGCAGAAACAGAACTTCCGTTATCAAGTGTGCGCCAGGAAAGTCTATAAACATTCCTGTGCAGAAAAGAGCGGGAGCAATGAACCCTAACCAGAAAATACTAGAGCTGCAACCACAGTTCCTGTTTTGGGAAGAGGGGAAGGAAGGTATTATTTACATGTGAAACATTTGGAGGTGAGCAGGAGGGGAAGTAGCATCTGTGCTTTTGCTTCATGGTTATTAATACCTATGAAGTAGAATCCTAGGTCATGTTTAGAGCTCCTAAACAAATTGTAACAATGAAACTTCACCTCTTGTCAACTCTACAGGGACTAAAAGATCCAAAAAACCAATGTCATTAGAAAAGCCAAGAAAATAAGCCTTAAGCAGCTGTTCATTATCTCACAGAAAACATTAACATTCCAGACTTCCTTGACACAATATACAAAAATAAATAGACAAACAAAAAAAAAATTAAAACACTCTTCTGCAACACACCAGGCAAACAATACAAGTATTCATGTCAATCATATTACTTTTATTTTTTATATCAGTTTTTTGGCTCTCACATTTCTTCCTGTGTCAGATAAGGTATGAAGAAACATCCTTTATTTCCACCTAAACTTATAATTTAAACCAAAGTATTGAATGTGCTTTTCCTTTCCAACTCCTCTTCCTGCTTGCTTTTCTAGAAGCAGGGTAGCAGCCACTGTCTAGACTTTTACCTCAGGCACTTTGAAACAGTATAAAAATGCAATGAAAGTCCTGAATTAATCAAGATAATTCTATTCTAGTGACATCTTTTTAACTCTGTACATAATCTTTTCTGAGTCTTGCAGTCTGTGATACATTCATCTTCCATTCAGCATCTCTTAAACCTACTGGAGCAGAAGCTGGGAAGAACAAATAGGATCCCTGGGAAACCAGTACCTATGGAGACTGGACCAAAGCAGGGCTGAATTTCTTTAGTTACAGTGGATTGTGAAAAGTGAGGAAGTCATATTGTGACAAATAAAAACAAAGACAGCGTTTTGGGAAAAGAACATAATGCAAAAATGAAGACAGGCCCAACTACTTCTTCAGTATTCCCAAACCATGAATCCCACACCAAAGTCTACAAGCCTGCTGGTGGGAATGTGTCTCCCAGGTGCTTCAGGCACAGGGCTCCTCACAGTCCCACTGTCCCTCTTCCCATCCCATCCCAGGCAGCCCCCGATTCCTGCTCTCAGCTCTGCTCCTGCCAGCCCCAGGCTCAGCCTGTGCACAGACCTGGGAAGGCTTGTGGAGCTGGGGATGGAGAGAACAGGGGAATTGCCACCACTTTAAAGGGAGCACCCTGACAGGACAGCTCCTGGGAGTGAACCATCCTGTCCCAAAGGCAGCTAAACACGAGCCTCTCTGGAAATCTGCTGAACAAAGTTATTGGCTAGATTTGCTCCAGGATTCGAACTACAGAGAAGGCAAAAGGACATCCAACTACAAAAGAGCATTGACCTAAGATATGTAGGAGTGCTAACCTTATATATTATCTCCAAATATTACCTCTGTGGGAAGAGAGTCATTCCAAGAAATTACAAACAGCTTTTACAGACTAAACAGTTCAGGGTCACTTTCTTCCAGTTACTCACAGTACAGAGATTTTATCTAATTCTAGTGCATTGGCTTCCAGCATTTGCAAGATTAAAGCAGAGTCATTTGGCTTCTCACTGAGGAAATATGTTGTTAGGCTAAGACCTGATGTTAGAGATCATGTCATATATTCAAATGATTGTGCATATTCATTAATATGCAAATTATAACACAAAATCAGATTAATCCCAATGCCTGAAATCTCTAGCTCTCATGACCTACAGGCTTAAATTGTGCATGTAGAACTACTTGTTCATCAGTGTGACTTTGGCTTGCTTTATGATTAAATACAAATCAGACACATACACATAATTTTTCTATGTAACTAGATGCTATCTAGGTTAAAACTGAAATATTTATTGTAAAGACTTATGTTTCCAAATACCTTTCAAAGACTCCTCAAACATCTTCAGGTTTGCATGTTTATTCCAGCTACTTCAGGCAGTTGTTCAAGAGCACCAGCTTTCCTTTTTAACCCCTTAGTAAATGAAATGAGTTGCCAATGCAACAAGCCCATTTATTTAGGTTTTGATTGATTTTCTAAGAGTTACACAGCAAAAAAACTCCACTGAGGTCTAATCAGCTGCATGGGAACAGCAAGTATACAAAAACCTTTGGCAACCAATTATAAATCAAAAACGTCTTTCAAAACACTGTCTTGAAATCATCACCACACTGGATACACTCATACAGCTACTGGATAACTGAGTTATGACACTTTCATTAATTAAGCAAGTTTAAACTTGTGTACTTTTATAGTTAAGTCCATAAACAGCCTTCTACACAGATGGATCCTTTGAAAAAAGGGACACAGAGATAAAGTCACTCTCATCAAAAGCAATCATGAGCTACACTTTCCTCCAAACTGTATCAAACTACCATCTTCATAATTTCAGGGTTAGGAAAAATTAATTTTCTTTTGACTGGGTTGACAAAATATAAATTCTTATATGATAACTGAATCCTGCAGAACACAAGTAATCAAAATAGTTTGTATTTACCATATATGTTTTTAGCAGTTACATGAGGCTTGATTGTGTGTGATTGAAAGAATAATTTAATCATGGATTTATTAGTCCTTTCATAGATGTTGATTTAGGTATGAAACAGTCACCGTGCCATTTATTTTGGTAAGGAGTTTCCTGTGTTCTAAGGTGCCACATATTGCTGACATGTCTGCAAGTAAGGCAATTACATTTATACCCTCTTCAGATCTGTCTTAAATGAACAACCAGTCATGGAGTAATACTTTATATTCCTTAGATTAAACACTTTTAAGAAAATTATGGTCGGAGGTCTAAAAGAGAACATTGCCTTCAGAAATTTGTAAATATAAGCCTCAGAAAAAACATAAGCCTGACATTTTTCACCTCTGAAGAATTCTTTGCTTGTTTGAGTTCTGCAAGTCTTTTTGCTGTATTTTAGACAGTTAAACATCTGCTGTAGTAAGATCTTGGTCACTGGGTCATAGAGTGGTCATAGTTCCCCCAACAGGGACATCACTGGAAAAACTGTAATGGCAAACTGGATACTTATTCTTTCACAACCTATGATAATTTAGGAATGAGTTTGATTAAAAATATTGATACTTAACTTTTCACACTTACACATGCTTGTTAGCAACTTCTGACAACACATTCACAGTTACAGATAGAGACTCTGAAATCTGAGGTAACTACTAAAAATCAGAAATTGGGAGAAAGCTAACACCAACTAAATATAAAAGTATTATCTTCCTATTCCTATGTTAGCCCAGAGTAAGGGTCTGAAGAGGAAACATGTTCAAGTCAGTATTCCCCCAGAAAGTAACATTTATAACAATATCCAGGTTTTCTGCCTGGATATTTTACATCTCCAGAGTGAAATATGTTACAGGACTCTGAAAGGGGTGGTGGCACAGACAGACAAGACTGACATAGGCATAATTATAATGAAGCCAAGGGGCCCATCCTTTCCCATACCACAAGGAATAATCAGTGGCCAACAAAAGTTACCTTCAAGCATTCTAACAATCTTATTTGTTTGGATGTTTTGCTTGAGGGCCTTGGTAAAATGCAATAAGAGAGGATCTGGGCCAAATCCTTCCCTAATATTAATTTATAGGAACAACAAAAGAGATGGATTTTATCTGAAGGGATGCAGACTGCATTAGAGAGCTCTAGATCCAGATGATTGCATCATAACCCTCTTACCATAGGGCTGGCTGTCAGATAAGAGACAATTACAATTACAGACTCCTAGTCTAAAGACTGGAGAGTCCAAGTCAGCTATTAGACACCACCAGAGCTTCAGAGGTTGAGGCTGGGATCCATTTTCCCTTTTTCAAGAACTATCACATCACATTTTCAATTTGTGCTCCCTCCTTAGATATCTTCCCACTTAAAAGGGCAAAGCTCTTGACCCCAGCTACAGCAGAACTCCTCATCTCCCTGCAATAAAACTCCCTGATCTCTAAATATGCCAATACAAGCAGATAAACACGTCAAAACAGCCACAATCTCCCCACAAAAAGGATGGACAAAAGCCTGCTGACTGGATGCACGCCACAATAATCATCCAGATTTGTCTAGGAACAATACAGGATTGACTTCCTGTAACCTATGGTTTCAGCAGGGGCTTATTAAACATGTTTAGCCCACATCAGTGAATATCTGAAACTGATGCAAGTTGCTGCAGCCCCAACAAAAGAGCAGATGGCTGTGAAAGCTGCTGTTCATACACCAGAGATCTCATATGTATGCAAATTTGCATTGCAGTATATACTGAGTCTGTTCCCTCCCTATTCCCCTCCACCTTCTTACTTCATTGTACAATTAAAATATCAAAAAGTCCTGCTTTGTTCCTCTTGCAAGCAGCAGGAATAAGTACCAAACAGTCCAGTCACCTCATCCCTAAGATCCTCTCCAAAAGTGAAATCTAGACCCTAAGCTAGAATGCAAATATGCCTCAATAGTTTTCTTTTTGTTGTGCCTCAGCAGGTATTTTTAATTGGGCTTTTAATGCAAAAATAAAGAGAAAACCATTTTTAAAAGGAATCTGAAAAAAATATATTTCTGCCTATATTTATTAAGTTAGAATAGTAAGTATTAGTTTTTGAATTAACACATAGGCATATTTGATTTTTTTTTTTTTTTTAGTCTTTAAACTCTTGAGACTTCACTAGCATTAACTATTAAAGTGAAAATAGTCAGGTCACATTTAGTTCAGTGTCATGTTTCAGATGAAAGTGAGTAAGGAGTGTATTTCTTGTGCACCATTACAATCCAGTGAACATTGCCTTAGTTACTATTGTGTTCCACATAAAGATGGCTTCGTAGCATTTACTGACTCCGTTTTGAGCTCCCACACAAACATAACCACAAGTAGAAGCACAAGCAAATATTGACCTCATCTGCAGCCCAAGAGCTGTTGTGGTGGTTGCTCAGGAACTCTGGCAGCGCTTCAACCACCAAGAAAGGCAACGGAAACTTTTACAAGCATGACATGAGTAAACTATTCGTCACATTATCAACACTAAATAGGTTATCATTCTTCAGAAACATTAAAGGGTTCAGAAAATATTTGTTGCAGGGCCCTAACTTGTTTGGGCTTTCCAAATAATGAAGAAAAATATTGCTCTTATTTCTGTGAGAGAGGGAGGAGAATGGAGAAGACGGAGGAGGCATTACTGTTATTCTTGGCTCTGGGTCAGACGGGTCTGGTTTATTCTGCTGAGTGAAGAGTGGAAAACTACTTAAAGCGGAACAAAATAACATTAGCACAGACTTTGACTACTTTTTATCTGGTCCTCTGGCAAAAAAATTAAAAGGCACACATTCACATGCCCTTATTTTGGTCTCAGGGAAAATATGATGAAAAATAATTGTTTGCATGAAAGAGTGTGCAGCCATTTTCTTTTGAAATTAGCCCTATTCAAAAGAAGTAGCAACTAAAAGGTTAAATCCTTCATTAAAATAAGAAAAGAATGCTAAAGATCAGTACAGCCAAAAGCAGATGCTTAAAAACTAGACTGCTGAATCCATACTCAGCCACATAAATTAGATCCTGGAGATTTATGTGATTAGCCATATGAAGAAATATTTCTAATTCTCATCTTAGAGTTCACAAGTAAAAGAAACAATATATCAAATAATATTCACATACATTTGTCTGTGATGATTTGGAATTAAGTATTCATGTTTAGTGTAATATATTGTTTATTGTAATATATATTATTACACAAAATGGCAAAATCTGAAATCAAAATGTACTGGAAGATTTGCCCTGTTATATGTATAAGTCTTCAGCTTTTCAAATGGATTCAATGAAGTGCTTGAAGCCTTTGGTGAAAATACATTGATCTAATAAAGGTCTATCACCACTTCATACACCACTTAGTGATATCAGCTCCTGCTCACACAAGCATGCATGCAGGATGTATATAAAGAGAGAAATTTAAAATAAAGAAACCAAGTAGGCTACTTTTGAGATAGCTCCTTGAAGAACTATCTTGGAAAACACTAGTATTACAGGCAAACTTCAATTGCACTGGGAGATCAAGGCTGGACAATCCTGTATCAAAACCTCTGAATTCTCCGAACATCAATCTGGTTGGAGTGATTAATGTGTGATAAAAGGCACCCAGGTTTCAGAATTAAGGTATCTAAACCCCAGACCATTGCCTTGCCAAGGGAGTGTGCACAGATGAGTCTCCAGCCTGCAGCAGCTGCCTGGGAGATACCAGAGAAGGGGAAGGAGGACAGAAACAAAAGTTCAGTTGAGGTGAGCAGTCGTGGAGTTTGCTGAGGAAAGATTTGCCTCAGTAAGCATGATAACATATAATAGGGCAAACTGAGATTTTTAAGGACCAATCCCCTGCTGGTTACTGTAGTTATGAGCCAGCATTACTCTTGCATAATCCTTGACAGGAAGAAGTTAGTCAGCTCTGTACAAATCAGAAATTGTTCTGCAGGTCTACACCAAAAGGTGCCAGCTCTTTAGCTCTGCTGCTATGAAGCCATTAGTGCTTAAATGCTCTGCAAGAACAAAACTACAAATCTCTGATCTGACAGGATTAGGTTATCAGTGCATATAAAGCAAAGATATAGATGAGAAAGAATAATGTTTCAAGAACAAAATGCTCCAGAGATTATCCAGAGACTGAAAAACCTTTTAAAATACATCCAATGAAAATGGAGCATGACATCATGTGATGGTGTAGAAAAAAATTAGTTTATATAAAGCTTTACATTCTAGGGCACTAGAATTATTAATAAAAGAATTAGAAATACTGCACACTATTTTCACCCGTAAAAAAATATGAAGATGAAAGTTTGTTCTCTCTGTTACTCCTTTCACTGCATCCTGTTTTCAAGGGCAGGCTGAAAGAGGCAGTGCTAGGGCAAGCAAAGGGACCTCCAATAAAACCAAGTGACAGCGAGGTAGGCACAGCTCCTGCTGCCTGCAGCCCCGTCCCAGCAGAGGCTCTGCCAGACCTGGCATGGTCACAGTGCCAGCCCAGCACAGCCAGGCTGCCCTGCACACTGAAAGGGCAGCTGGAGGGAACAGGCTCTAACCTCTCATCCCAAAATCTCCTGTAATACAGGGGGTCAAGTCCTTTAATTTTTGTCTCCCAAACACCCAAATTACAAAACACAAAGCTGAATACAGCCCTGGTGAAAACAGTTGAGAGTGTAAGGACATCAGAGAAATCTTTCAATTACACCAAGGCCACAGGTATGCATAAAAAGTTATTAACCATATGGCAAAGGAGGAGAGGAACTACAAAGAAAATTCCACAGAAACTCATCCATATTTTGCTTGGTTCTAAAGTGCAATTATGTGACAAAGACATTATTTCAGACAAAATTGTATATATAATGGCCATGTTTAAAGTAAACAAGGGCTTAAGAATTTGAAAGCAAGGAGAGGAAATATTTAGGTTTCTAAATTGCCCTCCAGAACTCAATGTTTGATTTTCTGCACAACTAAGGGTGACTTCAAAGTTCACATTAGAGAAATAAAAGGCGGGGGGGAAGGGGATAGACTCAGTGCTCTCTTACCCCCATCATAAAACAGGAAATACAAATAAAGATTTGTGGCTTTGCATCTACAGACAAGCAGATATTGTACTCAATCACTGCTCATTCAGAAAGTCAGAAAGAGCTATCATTAAAAGCTTCTAAGAAACAGCTCCTTTTTATGGCTTCCAACTGCTTTGCCACAATGTAATTAGTCTCAGTGCAGTATAATCAAACACACTGATGACTTGGTGACCTAGTCATATTGACAGGGCCCAGGTAATAAGGGTAAATACAAATGTAATCTTGTTAAGCAATATGGTTTTTAACTTCAATCCCACCCATATTGTAGGGGTTTAAAGAGATTGGAATAAACTTGCTGAAGCCAGCACTTGGAATGAGAAATGTAGACATAAGGTTTTTTTCACCTTTTTCATACCACAACTGTTATTTGCTCTCTTTTGGCTCATTTTAATTGACATGAGTGCAGTGCTTTACAGGAAGATACTGCACCACAGAACAAACCCTCAAGTACACTGGCTGCCCATGTTACCTGTGCCTTTCTTGTAGGTGACAATTCCCATTGATTTTCTTCAAATTTCCCACAGCTACTGTCAAGGGGGAGTGTTTTTCATCAGCCCTCATCAGGATAGCCCTTACAAGCCCTCAATAAAGCAAAGACTCAAAAATCTGTTGCTATACTTAGGCAAACACCAAAGCATTGCCTGGAGCAGCCCATGCCAGGGTTATTATTCAGGGGAGGAACAACAGAGACTCAGCTTCATAACATGGACTTTCCCCTACTCCCAAACAGCATTTTTAGAAAAGTAAAACTCAAAGATAGATCAGCTGAAATGGAAAGTCAAACTTCCAAACTTCCCCAGTCAATCAATTTTGTTATTTTATGTTAAGCATTCTATGGAGCTATTCATCGAAAACAACTGAAAAAACAGTTTCTGGGGAGGCCATGTATGCCAAGCAAGAAACATCTATAAGCGTAGTTCTAAGAGCACCTCCTCCAGTAGCAGTGCCAATTTGAATAGTGCCTTCCTACCTTCTCATTATCCTCTTAATTGTGCCATGCATTAACGAAATTAACCTGCACATGTTCACTGTGCTGCCACGTGAAGAAGGCATCATCAAAGGCCATGATGGCTCCCCAGTGCCATCAGCACAGAGAGGGGATGCTTAAATCAGCAGTGGCACTGATGGAAAGTCAGGTGAGCCTATGGCATAACTGCAAGCAAGACAAAGTACAATTCTATGGGGATATTTAAGGCACTTCCACTCAGACTAGAATGTAGTGTTGGAGAAAGTGAAAATTCTGAAAGCTCTGTAAAGTAAGATTTGGTTCTTCTGGTTTGATTTTTTGAACGGGATGGTGTTGTCTATTTGAAGGTTAGTTGATGGGGGGAAGCAGAGTGTTTAGCATTAAACCATCTGAAAAAAATGTGAAAAAGGCACCAAGCTTATGGATGCCTCCCTTCAGAAGTTCTGGAGAAAACAGGGTTTCAGGATTTCTCTCCTTTAGCAGCAGAGGTAGCTGAGGTCTTTCCTCTCCCCCTTCCCCAATAGCCTCGAGTTCCTGCCCACCCACCCTCCTGCTGCCGCCTTCCAGTAGTGCCAAATTAACCATTTGTGGAGCTGAACAGTGAATTAATTGCTTGGTGTTTTAAAAAAAGACATCAGAGATTCTGAGTTGCATGAATCAGGTTACAATGTGCTACATCAGAGAACACAAGTGGTGGGAAGCAGGAAGAACAAGCACAGGAACTACTCAAGAGAAAAAGAACTGCCAAGAAGAGGTTCCTCAATATCACTGCCTCCAAGACCATGATTTAACCTAATTAAGTTAATTAACTGGAAGATTTGAGAGAAAGATAGTTGGCATTTGAGAAAGGGGAGACAAAACCATGGAACAGAAAAGGCTGTTAGCAGGAATGTGGATAACAGATCATTGGCATCTGCAGAAAAGAGAATAGCATTGTAAACAATGAGATCTGAAAATTTTTCAGGAACTGATTGACAAGCAAACATGTTCACCCAACTGAATTAGAAATTAAATGTGCAGAAAAGCCACACCTTCTAACTTGTGGCTTCAAGTAATTCCAAATCTGCTGAGCTCCAGCGCTCACAGTCCAAACCTGAGCTTTAAATCCATACCTCATCCTCTTCACCAGTCATGTGAAGTTTCAGTATCAAAATAAGTCTACTATATACATGTAAAAATTTAACTGTTACAAAGGTGATTATCTTAGTGAAGGATAAAGAGAGTTTCTGAATAATTTTCTCAATGCACAAGTTTTCAGAGTCATGATATCCCAAATGGCATCAAGATTTTAATAGCATTAATTTTTTTTAATCTCACTTTGTGCAACACAAGTAATACAAGTTTTTAGGACAAATAAGTTATTCATAAAATCATGACCATCTCAGAAAAGGACTTTGAAACTTAATCACCCCAATTACAGTAGAACAACAATTCAATCATCTCCACACCCATATGCAATAGCAGTGCTATAACCACAAATCTAGAATCAAAACATATCAAATTAGTCAGAAAAATCCCTCAGAGACAACACACAGCACAAAAAGGCAGGATTAATGCCTTAAGTGCAATGGCAAGCAACATCAAAAATATCTACCCAATGATGACCTGTTCCCCTAGGTTTCATTGCTTGTCACTAGATAAGGCAAGTTATTTTAGTAAACTCTTGCTCTCCTCCCTCTCCACAGATTCAGTAGTTTTATATTTTAGGTTAGATTGATTGGAAAAAATAAGTTATATCATTATAAGACCTCACAGATGAAGGCAAATTGGCAAGTATAGACAGCACCAAGTCCAGTAACAAAGATTAGGAAAGATGCACCAGCCTGAAGCAGGAAAATGAAATTAGTGTTTGAGCATGAGTTCATCTTTGCCTATAAATAGACCCAAATCCACTAACTTGAGAATGCCACAAGATGCAAACTTTGAGATCTGTAGATACCCAGGCACTACAGGATTGTGCATTTCTCCCACCAACCTCAGCAGTGTTATACACACCTGCACTCTGATAGCTGCAATGCAGACATTACACATTAAATACTGAGCATGCCATTCCTCAGAATCACTCATAAATACCCTAAGAGAGCAAAGCAGGACTTGATATAAAGCAACCAAAATTAATGGGCCCATTCAGAAGATTTTCACAACTTAAAATAGCAGAATTTTTCTTGGAGTATTATAAATATTGCAGGAAAGGGTCTATTGTCACTACTATTTAGCAGTGTTTATAGATTCCCTTTGGCCTGAGTTGACCACATAGAATCTGACTCCTGGTAAAACAAAAAAATTTCTTGATTTACTCTATTTTATTTCCTTTCAGCCATGGTTTTAAGTCATGACAAATACAGAGACAGGAAAAAGGTGGCCAAGTAAAATATGGCCTCAAATATGACTCCATTTAATTTCTCTTTTCTCTGCACAAGCAGTGCTCAGAAGTAGAGTCAAACTGCCTCTGTTTGGGGACACAAGATGAAAATTCCTCCTCTACTGGGTTTCCAAAACAGTAAGACATGTTCTAAGGGCCATTCTCGTTTGAGCTGTATAAAGCTGGGATTCACACTCACTGGAGATCATTAAAAACACTTTTGATTGCCTTTATAATGTATGGTGACAAGCCTAACTCCATTAACCTACTGAGGCTTAAAATTATTATTGTGCTCACTGTCCTCATCACTAAAAGATAATAAAGATGTCACAGCATATTATTTAAACAAAGTTACTATTAAATAGACAAAGAAAGAAGTAATTGATGCTGGTACAAGGTTTCAAATGCACTCTAGCTATACTTATGAAAGCTTTCAAGGGATGCTTGTATTTTAAAGCAGAAAACTTCATGGGTTTGTGCTACACATTTGCAAAGATTAACTAAGTACAGCCTTAAGCTTTTCTACAAACATCAGCCACCAAGGGCAGAGCCAGAACACAAGGCAAGCAGAACAGAGAAGTTGCTTGCAGAAAAAGAAGAAAAGGAGTGGATGGAAACCAATTTGCCAGCAGCAGGGAAGGAAACCACACTATCACCCAGCTCCTCTCTACTGCAAAGGCAGGTCAGGATTCTGAGGCCCTTAGAGCCTCCCACCTTTTTGCAGGTGAGCATTAACTCCTGTTATACAGCAGGATATATGTTGCTGTTGTTATGCAGCAACCCCTGTTACACAACTCCTTCATTTTGGTACTTCCCTCTTTTATACTAACACTGAAATCCTTTTTGCATTATTTTCTAATTTCAGCATTGTACCCTGCTGACCAGGTTCTATTCTTCACACACATGAAGGAAAACTAAAACAGCTCCATACAGCCCCTTTTCCTTTCTCTCAACTACATGTAACCTTGATAGGCATCCGAAGACTCAGAAAAGCACACAGCACTCAAATCAGACTACAAACAATATATGCACCAGCAAGTACTTCATTTCTACAGAGCTTTTGTTTTGTTGTTTTCTTTGGATTTTGGAGGGTTTTTAAAAATTTTTCTTCTGCAGAGAGTGTGCACAGTAAAAATGAAGGCCTGAGAGAAATTAGAGCTAGAAACCATTGACAGTCTTCTTCCTAAGTCTGTAAGAGTTTTCACCACCAAGACAGACAATTAAAAGACAAAATCACCTGTCTTCATACAAAAAGAAATTGAAAACAAAACCATAAGAAAACCCAGCCAAAAAAAATCAAAACTAAAGCGTTCTTCACTTTTTTTTCTAGATCCCCTATCAGGTAGAGACGCCCACCTTACTGCCTGCCTCAATGCAGAAAAAAAATACACTTGTGGACAGGGTAGAAAACAAGTGAACATCTCTCCCTAATAAAATAAATAAGCAGCATATTTAAACAGGGAGGGCAGTAGGACTGCTAAACTAGCAATCATTTAGAGCAGTTTAATAAGCAGCATTTTAAATAGCATCTAGACATGCCATATCTAGTACATGCAATTTTAGCTAAGGGTGAGTCACTTCTATATGCTTGGATGGGATGAACTTGAATTTGGCCATGCCAATTAAAGCTCAGCATTCTGAGCTACTGAACTAAAAATGTAATTTGAAATCTCTCCTTCTAAATATTCTTCATTTCAAGGAGGTGGGGGGAGTGTGAGCACCAAATGCAGTCTTTGGAAATCAGCTGAGTCATAAACTAGAATAAGAAAAAGGCTATCTCAAAAAGAATACAGATACTTATAAAACTCTATTTAATCAAAAGCCAGGAGAAATTAAGAAAAAAATGCAGAAAAAAAAATCTTTTTATCTTTCATTTGCATAGACAGCAGCAAAGCTACAGTTAACTTACCAAGAATAAAAAGAAATTTAAATAATTGTGGAACTGAACTGTGTCATGATGTCCAAGTATAACATAGTACCTCTAGTAATAAGCATGGAATTCTGATGTACTTTAAACAGAAAGGTCAGACAAATGCCTCCAACAGCAAGTCTATGCCAATAATAGAAAGCACAGATTTATATAAAGATATTGCAAAACTGGAGTAATTTGACCAGATCTAGATAGAAAATCAAAACTTCTGCCCTTTTCCTTTTTTTTTCTTTTTAATGGCTAAGCTTCTGCTGCAGCTAGATATAAACAGTAATGAGAAGATTGGCTTTAAAGTGAATCATTGTATTATTACTGAACCACTTCTCTAAATTTTGCCCTACATACACTTGTAACAAACACAGAAGCAAAAGAAAGGAAAGCTTATACAAATCATGCCATGTCTCCATCATGAATCCTGTCATTTCAAGACCAGAGCAGATGAATAAACATTTTCTTTACACAAGGAATGAGAGCCAGTGCCTGGTGGCCCAGCACAGCTGCAGTGCAGCACAGAACAGCTGGTTTCACAAGCCACAGCCCTGGCCAGTCACACGTGTTTAGCTGGAATTAGAAACAGCAGAGGTCAGGGGTTAAGAGAGAAGATTACATGACACACCAACTACCCAGAGCTTTACTGGAATTTGCTGGTGAACTCTCACTCAGGGGAAGAATTTGTCAGGGAAGTTTTCAGCAGGGGAACAATGGATGGGAGCATTCAAGCCCTCAATTTTTAACACTGTCCTGACAGTAAGCAGGCTGGAGAATAAGAGACAATGTTTAATCAAGCAGAATTTTCACAGGACATTTCTATGGTTTCTGGCTTTAATTTGATCAGTGCAGCCCACACTAACATACTCATTCTAAATTGAAATTCAGCGTTGTGTGCATAACCACCATGAGAGCAGTGAGACATCCACTATTTCCTTCCTCTACATTTCGTGCTCAAGCTTCTCTCAAACTACTCATCCCACATGGAAAAACAATTTCTACTGTGATTTCCTTTCCCTATCCTCTACCACTTTCTGCATTCAGAGGCTTTGTACTTCCCTCTCAGCAGGCAGGAGACTACAAAAAGTCTATGATCTCATGTGGAGCACAGGTTACGTTTTAAGTTTAAAGTCACTATTTTAATGTAATGGAGCTTCACTAGTTTCCACCCTTTGTGCCATTTAGCAGAGCTTTTCTGCACCTGAGTCTCAAGATTGTCACAGCACATGTCATAGCTGGGATGGCCACGATAGGCAGAGCATCACCGTACAACACTGGAAAGCATCAGCCCATACACAGTAACACCTTACCACTTCAGAAGGCATCAGGCATCTGCCCATGCAGAGTAACATCAGGTCACCTCAGCAGGCTGCAATGCAGGCATCTGCCCTTGTTCTTTAGCCCAAACTTTTATCCCCTCATGTTGCTGCAGTGCCCCTGTGAGCCCTCTGCTCCCTTTGGGGGTTGCTCAGTGCCCCTGGGCACTCCATGGCTCATTGTGTCAGTGCTGCTCACCTGCTGCTCACAGCTGAGCCACTGGGGATGAGCTCCCACAGCCCCACCCCAATCACCACAAACTCTGTGCCTACACAAGATCTGCTAATTTATTCTTGGAAAGACACTGCAGTCTCCTATTTAGTGTCTGATTTATCTGTTTTACCAAAGGACAGTTGCAGGAAGGTAAGAAGTTACTCACTTCAGAGGCTTTACCAGCAATACTAGTACTGCAGCCTTTGAAGAGCTCATGTCAAAATAATTCCTCCAGTCTAGACCCTCTTGGTCACCTGGAGAACAAGCACTTCCCCACTGTGGGGAACTTCCAGCACTGTCCTGCTGTGAAGTGTCACTGCCAACAGCACAGACCAATGCATATTCCTGAGAACATCCTCACTGCCAGTACTGCCTCATGCCACTTGTCACATCACTGAAGTGAACACTCATCATTTACGGATTCCTCTCCCCACAATGGATCCAATCCCCCACACTCTCTGAACTTCTAATGCTTTCATTTCAAGGATAGAATAAAGGGGAATGAGAGGCATTGTTTAAAACTCAGCCTTATAATGTGGATCTTACTGAAAGTTATTGGAACATCATTGGAACTGCTTATAGTCACATCATCCTCGGAAAAAGAGCCCAGCATTCCAGCCTTCCTCATTCATTGTCATAAATGGGTAATTGGCATCATTAACATTCTTCCCAGCTGGAAAGAATGCCCTTCTACGTTGCAGCTGAAATAATATGTTGTTCAGAGATGCCTGTTCTTCTTGTTCCATTCAATGGCAACTTAAATTTTCTATTTATTCCTCTTATGTAGTAATATTTTAATCAATAAAGCATTCCTTGTATTCTTAAGGAAAATAAAATATATCATTCAAAGAACAAATCCTGCAGCAACTATAAACCAACAATGACTATTTTGGCATTTCAGCATGACTATATCATATCCATTCCTGTCACTGGGAAAACCAGAACCATAGCTACTAAAAGAATCTCACTGTATGAAACCAAAACCACAAATCCCTTTTATACAGAGAGCATACAGTGGAAATTAACACCAAGTGACAGAAACTTAGTTTTTTGTTATGGAAGTTTATGCAGGCTGTGATTTGTATGTCTATTTATATGAAAAGCCAGTTCTCTTTACATAATTAGAACAGCTCTCAAGGCAGGAAGAATATAATAGGCAGTAATGACTTCGAAGGGAGAAAACCTCTCTGGAGTTAGCACTACATCACAGCCAAAACACGTTGCATAAGGAGAGTTCTCAAAACAGGAGACAAAAGCAATCTGGGGGAGGAGCAGCATTTAGCTGCAGACATTTTTCCTACTCCTTGGCTGTGAACATGAATGGCTGGAAAACTGACAAGTTTTCACAGGCATGACTGAGCCCAGTCTTGACTCAGAATTAAATGGGACATAAGGCTTTGGCTGCCCAAAATCACTAGCATGGACAAAAATTAAAACTAAAATTACCTTCACTATTTGTATCAGTGTAAGAGGAAAAAAACACTCAAAAGCAATTGGGAATGACACTGTTTATTGCTTGGCAGAAATCCATCATTACTATGAGCTAATGAGAACTGAAAAGAAAGAAAATTAACCTGAGTGTTGTTCCAACCTGGACAATAAAAAGTAGTAAATTCTTTTTAGTTCAAATTGAAAAATAAGTTAATTTTGTTTACTTCTATGATTACCATAGATTATGGCTTAATTTTTGTAAGCTAACATGATCACACTTTGGCCATTTCATACTTCATCTGCACTTGTATTTCCAGCTCTTGCAAGTGCCCTGCTGGGGTGCACAGAGCCTCTACACATCTTCACTGGGCTGCTGAATCAATCAGCAGGAAGGGTCCATGGTAAAGCTAAACCAAGAGTTTTCCTGTTAATGACACTGCTCCACAGCCATGTTGATGTGAGGCAATTATTATTGAGCTCTACCTTCGAGACAGTGAAGGCCAGCATCACCAGAGTCCCCATGGCAGCTCCACCCACAGCCCTGCAGGCAAGCACTCAAAGCAGGGTGGCAGGGCTCACTGAGCACCACCTGCATGTCCCATCTAGAACTGTGCAGGTCAGAGCTGTTGCCTTCACACTGAATGACTTCATAAAGCTATGGGTTACAGGCCAAACTCAACTTTTCCATTTGCTCATGTCAGAAAATAAAAGGCTTTGCAATACTTGGTACTTCTTAGAAATGAGACTGAGCTGACAGGCTTGCTGGCACTCATGACACTTGAAACCATGCTGACTGGACAAAAAACCTGATGAGCAAGTTCCACGGCAGAGTCTGGCAAGCAGCTTCCAAACATGGTTATCTCTCTACAATCAAACAGAAAAACTGCACTGCTGCCACACTTAAAAAATACAAGCAGGAAGAAGCATAAAAAAATTATGAATTAAGCTCTCAATTTCTCTTAAAAAAAAAAAAACTCTAAAAATCTGTGTCCATTTATATAATTTGGCTTGCAAAATTATCCCTTACCACCCCTATTCCAGCCAATATAAGTGAGTTACTTATTCACCTTAAAAATAAATTCAGCCCACTCAACATTATCTGACACAAAACCAAAAGCTAAAATAATTGCTGCTAACTTATCTCAAGGTTTCAATCTTGCAAAAAATTAAGTGGATGAATAATTCTGTATCCAAGATTATCCCCATTGACTTCAATATATGCAGTCAGCTTTAATATCAAATTCCACCTATATGTAAATTCCCTACACCTGAGGAGATTCTACAAACACTTGTCACACCACTCTACAGTGGCATAGAGGGATACAAACTGCACAAAAAACAGACACAGGAAAAAAATAATATCTGAATTTGCAGTTCTAAAAGTTATAAAGTCTACACAGAACCATAGTCCTAGAACCAGTAAGAGGAAAGTGTGGTTAAGAAATGGGGAATTATAATTCATCGAAAATTATCTGCAGAATAATGAACAACTGATTGGTTAAATTCGGCCCAGTGATGAAAGATGGGAAAGGCTGTGTAAACCTGCAAGTTTAAAAGCAAACTGCAGATAAAAATAAGATTGAATAACGGGGAAGTCATGGTGGAGAGCAAGCACGTAAAACCTGACAGTAATACTGATTAGCTTTCATCAAATATTAGCATTCTTTTTCAGAAGACTGCTCATAACATATAAGACTTCTTTTCCCTGTTTATTTGGCTTCATATTCTCCACTATACATATGCTGCTGTGCATCAAAACAACTCACAAAATATGCAAAAAGAAGGTTCAGTACCACTTTGATCTCACCCGCTTTGACAGCACCAGGTTTTTGTAAAGCTCTTTAAAAGTTTTAGGTTTATAGAAACAGAAGTGTTGCTACCAGAGCTGCTGTCCTATGAGGTGATGGCAGTCATGGCAGACAGGGGCACTTGCCACTGTCATATAAATGCTTGCTGTTATATAAAAAGTACAGCAAAACATGATGATGGTACAGTACTGTGTGTGGCTGTGGTTTGGATAGGTGATCTGAAGAGTGCTCAAGATGACAGGAACATTTCGGCTCTTGATGGTCCGTGCTTGCACAGCATCAAGGCCTCTTCCATTTGTCATGCTCCCTACAAGCATGGAGCCTGGGGGTGCAGGAAAAACTGGGAGGGGGCACAGCCAGGACAGCTGACCACAGGGATTTATTATGTTCCATACCATTCTGCATCATGCTCAGCGTACAGAGGTGGTGGACAAAGAGGGTGATATTTGGAAGTACATTCCTAGGATTCCCAAGCAACCATTACCTATGGTGAAGCTCAGCTTCACTAAAAATGGCTAAATATCTGCCTTTCCACAAGAAGCAGAGAATGAATTCCTTATTTTACTTGGCTTGTGCATTTTGCTTTACCTAATGAGCTGCCTTTATCCAACCCCTGGAGTGTTCTCAGGGGTATGACATGGTTCAGACAGCTCCAGAGTCATTGTAGAGCTCCTAGCTCATGCATCCAATCAGGGAAATCAGAGGTGGATAATGCCAGTGAACTGCTATCACACAGTTCACTCCTGTTCTCACTGCCAATGTCGGGCATCTTTTTTGATGTAGGTGACAGTATCCCTTCCCATCTCATTTATGCTCTTTCAACTGCTCCCATTCCCCTCAGGAATCTCTTGTGGAATAGTCTAATCTCACTGAGCTAAACTGAAAAGTAGACTGTCCTCCCTTCCTAGGCAATAAGAACAAGGCACAATTTCCCTTTCATTTGGTGCTGTACTCAGACCTCAAGTTGTAACACACAGAATTCAGCAGGATACCTGTGAAAGAACTGAGAGAGCGAGTGAGCACGGGAGAGAGGTTTGGCTCCAGTCTTGCTTCTCAAGAAGGGCAGCTGAAACAGCACAAAAGTTAAATATCACTGGCATGTAAATCACTATAGCCTTAAGCATAGAAAAGACACTTGGGACTGTTTCTGAGCTAGTGCTTCTTGAATTTTTCCTGAGGTACTTGAAACTTGCTCAGTATTTTGCTCCAACAAAACCAAAAATTATGAAAAATCTCCATCACAGCAAAAAAAATATATTTCTTTTCACTACTGAGAAATCAAAGTTATTAGAAAAACAAATTAAATTAGCTATAGTATATATGCACTCAATCATTTTAGTTCCTTGTATGACAAGGCTGTTAGTCTTAACATTTTAAGGTGCCTTCATAACCTTTAGGTCCAAAATTTCCATCCACCTCCACAGGCTCTTAATCTGAACCCAAGTCTGTAAGATCCTATTTGCTATGCAGCTTCCACTTGTCCCTTTTCTTTATTCTAACCACAACAGAAAAATGAAACCATGGAAAATTTTTCAGAGACCTTTTACAGAGGCAATTAAGCATTTCTTAGGACATTTTGGCAAGCTAGCAAATCATCTCCATCAACCTCTATTCACAGGTGAGCCTTTGCCTCTGAGTAACTGGTAAATGCTCTTCACTTCTGAGGCAGCACATCCAGACTGACTCCCTGTGTCCCCTTGCTCTGAGAAAAGCTGGGTTCATGACAGAGAGGTCAGTTCATGGGGCAAATACTAATAAATAATAGAGGATATTTAAATCTCACTTCTTCGAGATTATTCTTTAAATTTCAGCTCAACACTGAATCCAAGAGAGAATCCCAGTCTTGGATAATAGCTATTATTATGGTATTTTTGTTTAAGCTTTTTGATTCATAAGAGAAATTTCACTTCCTTCTCCCTCCCTTTTAAGAAAACTGAGTTTACATAGATCCAACTGTTTACCCAATATTTTACCACTGTTCCCAATGTTTTCAACAGCAGCTTTTAGCTGATCAGAGCCAAGGCTCATATCCAGACATACAATCCAGTCTCCAATACAGCAAAAAGCTAAAATGACATTTCACAAACAGCAAGTTTTTTTAAGTAGGTATCCATCAAAAATACATTTTTTCCTCAGTACCATGGCCTTGAAAATACTGCTTTTTCCAATTTCCTACATGCTGTTTAATGTATGCAGTGTCAGTCACACCACATTGTGTCATTTTATATAGCAGGTCAGCAGGAGCCACCATGTTCAAAGGTATCTGGTATTTTGCCAAATCATTTGGCACATCTCATATTCTCATCAGTTTGAATTACTTGTAGATCATTTCAAAAGAGGGACATAATTATTGGCAATCATTCAGAAAATGGCAGACAGTCTGAGTGCTTTGCTGGACTTATCCTCCATCTAGAAACTGCAAGATAGACAGATTTCCCTGAAACAATGTAACTGCATGTCAGATTAATACCTGTGCAATTCTTGCTTACGTTTACTATTTTGGGGAAATGTTTTACAATTCTTCCTTACAGTGAATAGTACTTCATTCTACAGCTTCCCTAAAGGCAGCTCATAACCAGTGTTATTAGGAATACCAAATTCTGACCCTGAGGCAGAGATTAAATAATACTGGATTCAAATATTAACTCACTACCATACACTTTCTAAACTAAGCATATGTCTTTCATTCTTTAAAAGATTTCATTTTTACAGTAATTCTACAATAATTAAAAAAATAATTAAAGCATTCTTTACATCAAACTCGAGATGATAAACCCCCTTATTATTATGCACATCTGGTTTTGTGCCATTTAACACTTTGCACGTAGGAGCACAAGAGGTAAATAGTGCACACTGATGGTTAAATTCTGCTTACACAAACAGGAATATTCTTGAAAAGGCCACAGGTAGTGAGAGGAAAACAAATCCCAGATCATATGTATCATAACAGTGAGATATTTTTTCCACAGATGGCTGCAAAACAGAGCTTTCTGTGTAGAAGAACCTTGCTGTTGGAAACTACAGGGAACTGTACTCCAACCCCATCTGACTGCAGGTCAGGGACAAGAAGCATAGGGAATAAAACTGGAAAAGCATCCATTTAAAGTGAAACAATACAAGCTCTTCACCCAGATGTAAAATAAGCTCCCATACATAGAAAAAAAAAAAACAAACAAAAAAAAAAAAAAAAAAAAAACAAAAAAAAAAAAACTGCAGAGCAACAAATAAACCAAAGGCTAAAGATCTGTAGTGAGCTTGCACTGATGAAAACACAGGCCAAGAAGATCAACCAGCAAGAGAAGTCTGATGGATCTGACAGACAGATTTGGGGATGTGCAAAGAGCCTGCAGCCTCACCCAAAGGCAGCCAGTGAGATCCTAGACTGAAATATCAACACACTAGAGCCCATTTATGAAATACAAGCTCCCAAGCAGAGAGGACTTGACATTTCCATAGATTCTCTCACATACCTGCTTTCTCAAGTATAGTTTTCTAATTTAAAAGCCTTGATTTTAGTAAACAGTAATTTTAAAATCAGCGTAAAAATTGATTTATATAGCTAGCAAACCAATTTTACAGAACATTCTCCAAATCAAAGCCAAATCCAAACACCCCTTGAATTGAATTATAAGAGTATCTGCATCCTAACAGCATATAAAGAAAAATTTGTGGTGTTTGATCATGACAACAAAGCCGGCCATTGAGTGCAGGTTTGTAGAGATAACAAGGAAGATGGAGACTGTAAACCTCATTCCACCTTGAAAAAGGTGTGGCAAACATCTCCTCACAGTCAGAGAATGAGAGCAGCTCAAGACTGAACAAGCAGTTTTCACTGTGATCTGCCAGATAGTGACAATTATTTTGACTGAGAATGTTTTATCCACTGCAGAAGCTAAAATAATCTTTAAGTGTTGCAAAGCAGCTAAAGGTTACTCAAAACTATATCTAATTTCCACCTACAGTTTTAATAAACCCAGGGATTCAAACATAAGAAGTTTGAAAGCAAGCCTGAAACCTCTGTGACCTCATGGACTCCTAAAAAGGGGTTTTGTCAGATACAGCTGTCACTTGTTTAAGATTAAGGAGTCATCCATAAAGTGGAAGGAAAAAGGGAGGAGGAGAACTGAGAGTCAGAAAAGAAAAGGAACAGTTGCGTGTAGCAGAGGTGACACTGCATAATAAAAACCTTACATGAAACTGGTTTAATTTTTTATAGTTAAATGAAATCCATTGTCAAAAGAATTTAATTTTCCAAATTCTCAGGACAAAAGGCTTGCTTTCAATGTGGTCAAAATGAGGAATTTTTTTTTTTTATATTCCATTCTATATTGAACAATAGCACTTGTCTAAAAATGGGCTTAGACTCATATTACTCAATCACCTTTTCCCCAGTGAAGTTCCCTCTAAGTGAATGGTCTCTTTTCTCTGCTGTCTATAAAAGCAGCTGTGCAGGAAATCTAAATAAGGGTAGATACAGGAACATATCACCAACAGTTCTTTACTAACTTCTCCTATTTTATAGGCACTTCAGTTAGGCTACATCGTAATATTAATAATTTGACGTCTATCCCAAAGAAAACCCCAGTACAATAAGTTTTCTGATCAGAGGTGACACAAAACAGTAGGTTCATCGCAGAAGAATGCATATGCTTTCAAATTTTGTTTTCAGAAATGAATTTTTAAAAAATAAAGTGATTGTTTTCACTCAAGCACAATATTTATTTTTTTCCCAAAAAGTATTTTTGTTTTGTAGCATTTAAATAACAGCAGCAAAATATTTGTACATAAGTAGACAGCATGAGATACAACCCCATACAGTGCTTGTGTCCAGATGTTCATTTGTTCACAAGCTTGAGCACTAAAAGTTCCAAAGACCAGCAATGTGAAAAGCAGAAGTACACAGCAAGAAAGATAAATCCTTTCAGAGCCCATCTAGTACCTACAAGCAGCATCGGGTAGATAAGGAAACATCAGTATATGTGCTTCTAATTCCCCCAAAATTACTGCAATTTCTGGTTTTATTTTAAAAGGTACATATTTCTCTTCATCAAAAATTCAGTACAGATATGAGTTTAAAAAACAGGGCAGGACAGGGGTTACAGTCTTCCAAAAACGAGCAGGTATTTACTACATTTCATATTGATGTCTTCTTTCAGCATTATGGTTCAGCTTTAAAAGCCTTAGAATATGACTTTGACTTCTACCTTTCATTATTTATAACAGCTCCTACAAATAAAATCATCTGTTTCCTTGTTTTCTACCCAGATTTGGAAAAGTTTAGGAACACAGATCTCCAGCCTGTCATTAGCATTGTCAGAGTGCCCAGCCAAGGTCTGCTCTAACAACAAAGCACTTTGGAAGGGGCCTTTGGCCCAAGGAGCTTAAACTTTTGAACTGATGCTAAAAGTTGCTCTGCACAGCTTAAACCAGGGTTAACCACACTGCAAACACAAGTGTCAGGCTTCACAAGTGTAGGATTTTAACAGATAATTATGGAAAAAGAAAGGATCAAGCTGAAAATAAGATCACTTAATTATACAGCTGGGTATTATGTAAGTACAGTACAGGCTGATGGCACCTGCAGGTACTAATTATCATTAGTACCTACTAGTACTATTTGAAGAAATATCTTCTGTGCAGATGTAAGCCATCATTTGTTCATACCTTTTGCCAGTTACAGCTATCTCAGTGGATTTTTTTTTCTTATTTAAAATTTATTTTGAAATAACAATAAAAGTTTAATTTAGTGACTATTTTTGTTCCATCCTAGTACTTATTTCAGGAACACTTTTTGTGATTGAAATTTTTATTTTAGCACTTTTCAGAACTAAGCAAGTACATATAATCTATAGGCAGTCTTATGAGACAGGGTCCAACAAACAGTCAGCATCCCTGCAGTTCATTGAAAGAGGCTCAATAAGAATCTCATGGGAATATTAAATAACAATAAAGCTCTTCTCAAATAATGGACACACCGAGGGATTGGCAGCACTATGGCAAAAGAAGTCCAGACAAAAATGTTGTTTCCAAGGTGCTGTGAACAGATCCCACATTCTGTCAAATGAGCTGCTTGCACAGGACTGATAACAGGGCTCTGAACAGGATGCTGAGCTGGGGAGTTAATAAGGCAACACTGCAATGCCCCCTGCATGGGGAGAGGCAGATGGACTCAGCATGTTTTCATGCTTGGTCAGGTGTTATTAATCTATGACCAAAAGAGCAGGTGGCTGCCAGAAATTGCAAGAATTTTTCAAAAATCACTCAGCTCTGCAAAGCCTGAATATACTTCTTTAAAAAGAGAGAGGGAAAGAAAAAAAAAAAAAAAAAAAAAAAAAAAAAAAAAAAAAAGGAAGAGATTGCAACCAAGTTCTGTTTCAGTAATTGCTAAGTTTAGACAATGGTGCATAGTGAACATAGCATGGCAATTTTTCCCCTCTAAAACTTAGCCTAGAATAGGGGTTACTCAGCAAAAACAAACATTTCAAAATAGTTTGTTTAAAAAAACCTTAAACATATCCCCTTGATAGCAGATTCCTTTGAAGGATTGCTATGGAAAACTGTAACCCAAACCCCAACGGCAATGTTCCCTGAAAGAACAGATACATATACAAAATCTCAAGTAGAGACAATATACAGAAGTCAGGTTATTGTCTTGTAAGGGTGCCTGACACACAGTAAGCAGGACAATTTTTTAGTGGGATAGTATAGGAGACAACTTATCCAGTGAGGATTTTATGGACTCATTTAAATTCACCAGCTTTTACCTTTATCATAAAAGCAAAATTGTAAAATAGTTTTCCTCTTTTCATAAATTAATGCATCTGGTTACACTTTTACTTTGCTCAGCCTCAACAACAAAAATAATTTTGAATGAGCATGGAAAATCAGCTTCAATGTTTCATGGGCAAAAAAGTCTCTTATCTATACAGACTACAGTATCCCCATTCAATATAAACATTTACATTTTAAGAATCCCTTCACGTTATTGCAGAGTACATAATGAAAAGTTTAGAAAAGGCAGTTTCATTCAAGCACAATGGAAAACAGATGTTTCTTCAAAAACTTCTAATACTCCCACTCTTCTATTTAACTTGGATCCCATGAACTAAACCAAACACCGTAATACTGACATTTGAAATAATTCTGTAATTATTTTTCTATACTCCACACTATTAATATTACTTGGAGTACTGCTTCTCATTTCCACTGTGTTTGGGGGATTGGATGGTTCAATTAGAAGAACAAATAAAAAAGGAGATAAATATATCTTGTGTTAATCTAGGCAATGTCACTGGACATAATGACTCCATTTCTCATCTGTAGGAAGAATGTAAAATTATCTACTGCAATACATGCATACTTAAGCAAAAGTATTCTTTCATTGTAGAACCTTTGGACTAACACAACCTTTCTCCTAGCAAGGAAGTGGTTGTTTTTAGCTTAAAGAAGTTCTTCACCCTTGTGACCAAACTGACTGCTCAAAAAATGGGAACTGAGAAGGCAGGGCAGATAATAGAACTGACTAAGCCTATACCACAACTGAAAAATAACTCCTGGATATGTATCTTCAGTGTCAGTGCCCCCAAGATAGATTGTTTCAGAAAATGAACTCTAGATTTGCTGGCTAAGTACTGGCTGAAAATCCTTTTCAGAACAGCACCAAACACATATTGTCTGCTAATAAACACAAACCAGCAGTGATGTTTGAAAGTAAAGGAGATGCACTATTTCATTTACAATTCAGTTATAATCTGATTAGTATTTCCTTCCTAAAACCAAAGGCACTTTTCTTTGAGGAAGGAAGGGTTTAAAAAAAAACAAACAGAAGAACAACCTTGCTATGTTTAATTGTAATGATTGTTTCTGTCAGCAAGGTCATTCATTAACTGCAGCACTGCAATAATTGTCTCTTTTTATTGCAGGGCTTGCCCAAGACTTGATATTCTGCTACAGCATTGTTGAATAGTAGAGATTGGACACAGGTTCAGGCAAACAACGTGGTCATTTAAACACCACAGATATGAATTACTGTTTCTTCCCTGCTTGCAATAACTGATTGTCTCAGTAGGCATTTTCTATATGGAGACTAGTGGCTTTAATTTTACACGTAATCATTAAAATCTAATTGGTGTGATCATTCCTTAGAGCAGATAAGGTATCTAATGTAGTAGCAATTACTGCTTAAAACTTACATTACCCAGGCCATTTTAAATGCAAAGAAAGGAGTACTGTTATGACAGCCACAATCTTAAAAGACAGAAATTTACAAAATATATTGTATACAAGTATATTGTAGAGGAGTAGAATTCCCCTGAAATATATACTGAATAGGCAGTTCTGAGGAACTGGAGGTGGTTCTTTCTGCAATGCACAGGTCTGCAAAACTTGAGAATATTAACCTCAACATGTGAGGCAGTCATGTAACAATGATATAGTGCTGCCTGCAAGCAAATAACCCTGACAAACCCTATCCAACATCATCCATGACACAGTCAATCTGTAAATAAATGCAAGCTGCCTACCTTCCTTCCCAAACAAGTCAGTTTGGAATACTGTTTGCCAAGCATTTGAGAAGTCAGGCTGACGTTTTGAGGCAGATGTTTCAAACAATATGAGTTTCTTCAACTGTTTAACAAAAGAAATTAGGTTCCACTTAAAAAAAAAAAAGTCTTTGGAATTGCAGAATTTAACATAAAATTTCAAAAATATTTAAGTTTTTACATTTGTATCTAGAGTGGTAAAGAGTTTGTATAAATTATTTCCATAAATGTCATTAACAAATATGAGCCATAAGACAAACACCAATATCAGAACACATCAGAAATTGTTTGAGGGAATATGCATAAATTGCAGAATAAGGCCCCTTTATAAGAGGCACAATTCTCAGACAGATCACTTTTGCTGGAAATAGCTTAAGTGATACTCCAGGTGGATGCAATGATCCAAAACTGAAAGAAGAGATGAGTTTCCTATTTCCAAGTATTTAATAATAAAGAAAAATGAACAGTCTTTCTATAAAAACAGAGGTTGGGAATTTATTTTTCTCTAGCTTTCATCTCTCATTGCTGCTGTAGGCCTAGATTAGTATTTGCAATAATCAAAACCTGTACGCAAAAATATCACACTATTTCTCTTTGCAAATTACTTTGGCTATCTTGTTCTCTGAACAGTGTCATTTTTAGCATGCTTTTAACACATACTTTTCCTCTTAAAGCTGTTAAAAGGCCTCAGCTCTGTTAATGCAGGCCTCCCTTTATCTGACACCAATGATTTTTACCAGGTCACTGGTTTAATGCCTTTAAGCCCTTTATAAATTAATCATCAGTGAGGCCAAATTATTTTGTCAACTTCCTAACAGTATCTGCAGTTCTGAATAACTGGCTTCCAGTGGAAGATCTGAATGAAAAGCCCTTAGCAATTTTTAAAATCTCTTTCTATCCATGAGAGCTAAGGACTGCAAGGAGCACACTATTATCATTCCAATGCCACATCCTACCCTTGTGGATAGCAAGGTTTGACAAAGGTGGGAGGGGATGGAATTACATCAGGGCAACCAAGGTATTTTTATTTCTTAGGAATTAAACACCCACCCCTGTCTGGCCCCCTGGACCAAATCCAGGAAGTCATTTCAGCTGGAGATAGTCCTTGCTGATTTGGGTTGGCCATGTGCATTTTTAACATCAGGCATTGTTTCAATGCTTGGATCAAGATACAGCACTAGTTCCTGGATGAAAATGTAAAATCACAGTACAGAAATCTTTTACACATGTAAATGCACTTATAACTCAACATTATACATATTTGTCTATTTAACACCCCTTCAAAAAAAGAAGAGTTTTCATAAGGTAGAAGAATTTCAATCTCCCTTCCAGAACTCAAATTCCTTCTTAAAAAAATTAGAACTCTTAATCCTGTACAAAAGCCATTCATGTGGGCCTAAAATCACTGATAAAACAGTGTTTAAACAAAGACAATTTATATTACTGATCGTTCACGTGACCTGTGAAGAACTTCTGGAGAGAAGGACAATTCCAATTACTAAACCATTCGTCACTCTAATAGGATCTGCTTTCCTCCTTAGAGTATTACAGCATTTTGGGGAGCATTAAACAATGCTTGCAAGATGTATCTGTGTGGGAGCCGTACAGAACGTACTGATCTGAAGGCACATCTGTTGGGTCAGGAATCACACCAGAGGGAGTGGCAGCTTTCCAGCCCCTGGCAGTGCTGCCTCTCCCAGGGAGGACAGAGCGTGGGCAGGGCAGCTGAGTGACCTTGGCACACCGAGCTGCTCGCAGTCAGCGCCGCAACACCGCGCTCCAGGGAAGCTGTGACGTTATCCAAGCAAGACAACAGCAGAAATATTGCCAGAGACACTGCCACTACAATTAGAATTTGTGAGAAGGGGGAAATGAAAGAAACAGAAGTTGTTCGGAATAAGGATCATGACTGGGGATGAGTAACCAGCGGTCCAAAGAGAAAGAACTATGTGATTTGTATATAAATCTACTTCATAAAAATAACAACCTGTTCTGTATTTTCACAACATTCTTGAATGTCAGGCATGATGCAGTTAAGGTACCAAGGAGCTGTGCACAGATAAAATGTGTCCTGTGTGTTACAGTTGTGCTGAATAAATAATGAATTTACTTTTTCCTTACAGCAACTAGAAATCACTGGAGGTAGAACTGTCTGTAAAACAGAATTTGACGAGAGAGACACTGCATTTATTTCTCAAGATGAAATCTAATGTCTGAAGTTATATACAAGTGTCCAAAGCAACTTTTATGATGCATATTCTTTTTCTTCCCACTCCCTCACTCATTGCTAGTTTTCTATTAGTTTGAAAAGGTGGTAGAGCTATAGCATGAATTCTCATTAAAACACCTGAGCATGTTTAAAATTGCCACTGCCCATTCCTGTACCAACACAACTCCAAATTAAATAGGGAACTAAAGGCATTCACAGTATCAGCAAGTAAATAATTTTCTATTCTGGACACTTACACTGAAAGCTCAAAATGGGACAGGGGAAAGGGAGAGAGGAAGAGGCCGAGTCAAGTCTCATTGCTGTGACTTGCTATAAGAGTAGTTGTCCTCATTCTTTGCTGGAAACATGAACTCCACAGTAGTTACTACCAGGCTAAACAGAAAACGTTTGGTTCACAGCATTGTAACTTCAGCATTAAAATTGCTTGCTGGCAATTTCTAGCAATTTGTAGCTGTTGTTGCCAGTGAGTGCTAACAATCACCAGGAGCCAGATTCCAGCTAACCCTGTCAGCACTTCAGTTTTTGGCAAACATTTCACAGATAATGTTTTGACGCCTCTGTGCTCACTTGCAGTCCAGTCAGATTAGTGATCACAGGTTGAAGTACACTGCACTATTGTGCTCCTTACAACAATTACCCTCTGTTAATCTTTGAAGTGAAGGAAACCAGCACTGCTCCTTAACAGAAATTTCAAAAGTGGCATACACTTTGTCTAACCTTGTAGGTGAATTGCACCCACCTGCATGATAGCTTCCACAAAACACTCACACACAGGGGTTGAACTAGAGTTCCCTTCCAACTCAAACTGTATTATGATATGCAGGAACATGAGAAAATTGTAATACACCACCTTAAGATTCAGAAAACTTCCACATCAAGCAACACAATAGCACAAGTGACACCTTTGCATTGCCAGGGCACCTAGCAGTTGTATGCTTGTACTTAGCTCAAAGTTCAAAAGGCCATGAACCCCAGTGAGGCATCTGCAGGTATGTGCAGTAGAAATCCAAATCAAATTAAAACGGAGCTATATCCTAAAAAGGGCTCATCCTAAATTAGCATCTTACTCTCCCTCCTTACCTCCAGTCTGGGTCTCTCAGCTTCTTATAGCCTTCCATGTCAGATACATATTATCTATTGCAAGTCTTTCACATATTTCTTGCCTGACTTCACCTTAGAGGAAAGGCATTAATATATTGAACTCTGGCCCCATAAATGTTCCCACTGGAACACATTTTGTACAGGAATATGCCCCATTGTGACAGCAGATGGAAATTTCAGACCAGAAAATGAAACAGATTTTCAAGAAAGTAAAATAATGTGTAATTAACCTTTATAACAGCTTATCAAGGTACGTGGGCAGGCTTCCAACAGTCACCACGTCTCAAACCAAAAACTGAAGATTAAAGTTCAGCAATCATTTTAGCTAGTGGGCATGATACTGGAGCTATCTGTGAAATATTCACACATATTATAAAAGGTCAGACAGTAGGATTCCTCTTAAACATACATACAAGAATATCAGCCTGTAATAACAAAGACAGCTTTGATTATGGCAGCATGGCTTTATAGAATTTCACGGGAGAAGACTACCACATGTGTTTTGGCTGCTCAGACCTCTATGATCATTTTCAATAAAGGACAAAGTTTTGTTGCTTCATCAATATTCTTTGGATAAATTCTGTCCATAACTACCTTAGGAAAAAGGAACAAAAATCTAAGACTACAGTCTAGAGAGTCAAGACACTCACAGGATATGAAGTATGAAAGGCATTTTGTTTGCAAACTAGCAACCACAATCAAAATAGAAGGATAATAAGGCAGATGGAGTTAATACAAAGCAATAGAATTCCTTGTCTCTTTAGTGATCCCAGCAGAATCTTTCAGGTAGGAAATAATTATCTCTTATTTTACTTAGTTATACTTGATCGTAGTCCTAACACTTTAGGTCATGCAGTTACATCCAAATAAAACATCCTAAAGTTTTACCTGGTACAAATAGTAATTTCTCATTCTACATATTATATGTTCTGATATTTAAAGAAACCCAGACAGACAAGGTTGCAAATAAAATTCAGACTAGAAACATTACAGGGAATAAAACAGCTAGATATACTGACATACTGACACAATATCAGAAAAACTACTGCTGTCACTTGAAACTAATAACAAAAGTCATCTTGCCTTTGGCATCACTCCAAAAGGTTTGTGTTGTAACAGTATGAAAAATCCTGAATCTTATTAAAGCATTGAAGGGTTAATCTTAAATTAACTACATAATCTGAAATGGTGCCTGAAGAATGTATTACTCTCCAGAGTACTTTTGTTTTCTGACAGCTGCTTAGGCAGCCGAGCTGTGCAATGAATACACTGATGATGAAGCATTTATGAGCTTAAAGTGAAGCACCACTTCACCACATACTTGTGGATCACGTTCACCGTGTGATTTTGGGATGACTTCTTTTTTAGAAAGTTTTTTGACAAAAACTTTAAAAATGGGAAGGCTTTTAGTTGAAAAGAACAGGCACCCCAGTGAGGTGCCGGGTGGTTTGTGCATCTCCGCAGGAGTGCCACGGCCGGGCCTCGGGGCAGCGCCGAGGGTTTGGATGCCAGCACTGCTGTCACCCGCGGCGTCTGCTGTGCCCAGGCAGAAACAAACCCAAAGCACAACCAAAGCACAGCCCCAGAGCAGAGCCAGGACAAAGGCACAGCAGCAGCGCTCCCAGGGGAGTCAGTCGGCCCTCCTGGGCCCTGGCTGTCGCAGGCTGACAAGGAGGCCCTGGAGCAGGAGACCTGCCCTCCATCAAAGCTCCCAGCTGCTGTCCCCCGGAGCTGGGCTGCTGATCACGCTCTGCTCGCCCTCACGAGTGTCCCAGGCACATGGGATGCACAGACATTTTCCACATGCAGAGCACGGCACAGCCCCACAGCGAGGCAGAGCACGGCCCCTCCCTGGCACACAGGCTCTCCAAAGAGACAAGAGAAAGGGCTGCCAAGCTCCAGCAGGACTCTCATGCTCGTTCTCCTCTCTCTTCCCAGCTTCTCCCAGCCGTCCCCTGGGCTGCTGGGTTTGGGTCGCTGTGCTCTCATGGGATGCTCTCACCACAATGTCCCCTGTGCCCAGAACTGGGCTCTTCTGGGGCAAGGGAAATATGGCACCACCACAGCCCAGGGCCTGGCCCAATGGGAGAGATGGCACAGCAGGACTCCCAGGAGGAGCACACAACAAAAACAAAACAAACCCAGAAACACAGATAAGAGTAAAGGGTGGGAAAAGCAAGGCTTTAACTGCCAGGATGGTCAGTAAGTGTTGACCATCACAGCACAGTGCAAGTGATGGTACGGAGAAAACAGGTGGTGCCTGACGCTGTTGAGGCAGGATGGGAATGAAGGGACTCTGATTTATTTCAAAATACATCGCTCTTTATACAGAGCTTCATGCAGACCAACTCTATTGATCCTGAAGTGAAAACAATTGACACCATTGGTGCACAGTGCATGATGCACAGTGGTAGAACTTAACTATAAACAATGTGAACAAGAAGTAAAGAACCTTATTTACCTTCTTTTCAGCACTTTCTCAGGCTTCTGCCTGGTTAGGAACTTTCCATTTCTCTCTTTGACTGAATCTGAGACCGACAGGTACCTTTAGGGACAGGCCCAAAAGCTGCAGACAGACCAAGCTCTATAAACAGCCACCTTGCTTTAAAAAAAACTGTTCCTAGAGGTGGCTGACAATCAAATGGATGCATGAACCAAAAGCTTTCACACAAACATATGCTTAACCAAGGATTTACTGCAATATGCTTTTTTCCCATTCAGCCAGTGAGTTATCAAATTCTAAGAAGTCAAAATTAGTACTGGAAAACTCATCAGCCATCTCCAGAACCTCACTGCTGATATTTTTTTTTTTTTTCTTAATTGGAATAATGTCGAGGAGCATCCCTTGCTAGTACAGAGCTATAACAGTGCAACACAGACATGGAGCTGGCATACAGAGCCTGGCTCCACAACACATCTATGCTAAGAGGTGTGACAGAGGAAAGAGCAAGGCAAAAGGGACTAATTGATTTGGACAAATAAATAATTCTAAGAAGATCATGTTTCTTCAAAGTTTGTTTATGCTGATGAAAATATGCTGAACTGTTGACTCTCCTTTTCAAGCTAGACAGCTGCTGACTCAACTCTTACTACAAATTTTAAGTGATGCGTCTTCAGGGTATTTTGCCAAACTAGAAACTAGTGAAGTCATTGCACAAATAGCTTGAGAGATTAAGCTGTCACAGGTTATAAAGAGGGTCAATCATCAAAGTATTTCAATAAAGATTTACTCTGTCATACTTTAAGTTTCTTGATAGGCAGGACAGCCATTTCCTTATTTCTGCCTTTATTTCTGTGTTACCTGAAATAAATCAGAAACTTGGTACCTGATACAAAACAAACTGAAATTAAAAAAAAAAAAAAAATGGAGTATTGTGTTTTCCAAAAACATATCTCATGGGATTCCTGTAAGCTTCATTAGGTATAATTTTGAAGAGAAAATTGATTAATAGGAAATGGTGAAATGTTCTGTAAGATCAACAGGAAAGGCAAAACAGTTCTCTTTTTTCACATTAATAATAAAAATATTTCAGTTAAATTGTCATTCTGAATATCTCTTTTTCTTCTAAATGTTCTATACTCATATGGCACTATGGTTTGACCTCAGTCTCATACAACAGTACACAATCCTGGCAATACCAAGGAAGAAAATATCCACAGACCAGTTTTTCTTTACATTTCATAATTTAACTTATAAGTAGTTCCACACCCAGCAGAACAATCAACATACAGGCAGCACAGTAACCAGCTGAGATTAGATCTCAGCAAGGAGAATAATACCAGAAAAGCAAAAAGGAACATTGCCTCTTGGATTTACTGATCTATGTTTTTCTACACAGCCCATAAAACATGCTCACTGGTAGACCTTTTAAACTGGTGGAATGAAATCAATCTTCTCTAACGTAAAACAGGACTGCATCTATTGTGTATTTTAAATAGTAATTCACTTTGAGATCATTTGAAGAAATGAGCTAAATTTCATTAAAGATGATAGTATCTTTAACCAAGAGGCCCCAGAAATGATGGGCTGCCATGGGCACACCAGAGATTACAACCACCCTTGCAGGAGGCAAATTGATTTTCTGCTTCTGTGAAGCCTAACAAATGCTACCACATGCTTTGTTCCCAAATCACTCTCAAACCAACTATCATGTTGATCAGATTTACTCATTCTCTTAAAAAAAAAAAAAAACACTTCATTTTTTTTTAAAGTTAGCTATTTATCTTTCAAAACTAGTATCATCTTATTAGACCAGAAAAAAAAAAAATGGTAACTGTGCTAGAAAGTTTCCCTTCATCCCCATCATAATAGAAGCAGTTTCTAAAGATATTGTCAAGCATAATGAGATGATTAAAATTTATTGACTGGCTTTCTGCCTTCATACAATTCACTTGCTCCTGATTTATTATTTACACAACCTTACATATACAAAAATAGTAGACAGATCCAGTACAGGATTGACAAAAGATCATTTCTTTCCTATCTGCTGAGCTAGCTTTTTGGTAAGAATTATCCCACTAATATATAGCTGAAGCATGCTGGCATAAGCACCTGCTTGTGTTTTCATGTGCTGTGTGGGTACTGGCTATATTTAAAGCAGATTACTGTCCATAGGAAAAATAATTTATTTGGATCCAGTAGAAACGCACTGAGGTGTGCAGCACACTTGTCAGAGAGATGAATGTAGACCTCAGTAATAAGATTCACCTCAGCTCTAGGGTTAAGCTCTATCTCAGCCTCCCTGCAGACAGACCAAGAAAGCCACAGCAGCAGAGCACACCCACAGCACCTCCCCACGCCGAGGCCAGCGGATGCCAGAAGCCACACACAGCCCCAGTAAAAGCTGTTAGTCCCCTGGGCAACCCCAGCAGCTGTCCCTGACAGGGTTTAGGCAACATCTCTGAGCTGCTATCAGGACTGTTCAGCCAGGTAAAACCCAGAAGGAGCCAGTGTCCAACATTCTTTCCTACCCTTGGGCTGAACCTCAGATGAATGGGAGTGGGGCCCAGGCAGACACCAGCTGGGGGCTGGGGAGCCTCAGACCAACATGCTTCCAGTGCTTTCTGCCAGTTGCTCATAGCTCCAGGAATTCCACCCCAAAAGCTTGAATGTGCACAACATGAATCACCTCTCACAATAGCAAAAGACAAAAACCATTCTTGGTCTTACCTGCAGCTCTGTGTTCTGATTTATCTGATGTATTGTTCTTAAACAACAATCAAGAAGTAGAGCTAGGACATGCCCAAATAGACTCTTTCCAGGCAGCCACCTAGAAGACCTCCTCACTTAAGCAGGCACAATTTAAACCTTGATGACAACAAAAAAAACCTCAGCTAAGAGGAATCAGCTACACAGCTGCCACAGTCACAGAGGTGTTAACCCCTCCTCCAGCACAGCTGATTCTGCAAGCACAAATTGCCACCATCTTCCTCTCCCATCCAAACCTGCAGCCCTCAAATAGTTACTGTATTTGAAACAGTTTTTATTTCCCAGGTATGAATTCAGTTTCCTACAGCATAATTGCATCACTTTCAGGTAACTCTGAAACGCCCCAAGATGTCTGATTAGGCAGTCCCAAAATCTGCTGGGGCACTCTTAGATCAAAAGCCAGTTTTTAGCCAGATGTGCTTGAAGGGAATAAGCTGAATGAATAAAACACAAACACATTTTGTAGGTGTCCCATACCTCTTGAAGACATTTGATTCCTGTGAACACCCAGGAACACTAAACTGCTGTGCTTTAACAGTAATTGGAGATGAGAACAGAGAATGAACTTTCTTTAGTTCATTACTCCCTGTGACAAGAAGAGGTTTGCTAATGTTAAGTTAAAAAATAGGAAAGCTGCAAATTTCCCCTAATAGAAGCTAATAAAATGAAATAGTCTTTAAAAAGCATCAGTGGATCTCCTGATGCTTGGAGAATTTAAAACTGTGCTAGCCAAAACACCAAAGCTGGTACATAGCAAATTTCTTCTGGAAATTGATCTAGAAGAAAAAGATAATCTTTCTGGTTACAGGGAATTAATATTTATTCCACTTGTGTTGAAACTATGTAATTGTACTGAAGCAGTATCAAGTGTTTCATTTTGCAAAACTCAAAAGGCATGGTGAAAGACAGAGATGTTCAGGTCATGTGTTGGTTATGTGTGTTGTCATGTGCTGTCACCTGCAGAGCACAAACTGCTTCAGGCCAGGCTGTCCTCGGTTACACCTCTGCAAATCCTGCTGAAAGCTAATAGGTTTGGACAAGTTTATTCCAAGTTGTCTCTTAAGAGAGAAATAAATGGGAGCAAAAAAATTTTAGTGATGGCCTCATTTAGCCTATGGTGTTCCTGCAAACAGCAGAGTTGGAAAGGAAAGTATCCACCCTGGCTTTCAGATTTAGGTGAGGATTACAGAGCTAATAGGGATTGTAGAAAATCTTTTATGCATAAAGAGAGGACAGTTGATAAAATTTCATGACAAAAGAAAAAGTCTCCTTGATTCATTGACACCTTTACAGACCTAGAATAACCAGGTTTGATTTCCACAGTGGCACACCACGCTCTCTTTCTAGAAACTACATTTACTGAGATAATGAATATAAAAAACTGGCAATTTTTCATTCCACAGAAGTAATAACTACAGGTGTCTACATAAAAAGTTTTGCAAATTAATTAATTAACCTTAATAATGATGCTACCAAATCCAAAGTAAAGTAATAAGGATAAGACATGACTTGCATGGAGAAACAGCTCAAAATTAACAATGAAAAGAATGTAATGAAGATTATTATGTCATCTATCATCATGTAAGCCATGGCATTCCTGAGGGATTAGTGTTACTAGGGAGGAACATGACTCTTAGATTAAGGTCAATCAATATAGAGCTAATCAGAAAACCATTGGTTCCTATTGATCTCATGCAGCTGAGGTTAAGAACACCCCAGTGCTCGATCTATTGGCACTTGAGGATGAACTGAGTAACATTTCCATAAGAATAAATTATTTAAAGCAAACTAGTAGAAAGCTGGCCTCTGAACCACAGTATAGTAACCATGCCATTGTCCTTCCAGAAAAAAAAAACAGACTTTCTCCAGCTTTTTTTTTTTTTTTTTTTTTTTTGCCTTCATATTTGAAATAAGAGTGAGCTCTCTCATCTAACCAAGCACTTTTACTGCAACTGGCAAATCAACAAAGACTGTGAATGCCAAAGGAGGTGGTGATGACCAGCTGGAGACAGTAATCTCTGGGATCTGTAAGGATACAAACCACAGTCTCACCCTAACATTTTTGCTTATTGCTCTGAGAGAAAAGGGCTACAGAGCCAGTTTTTCAATCCTGTCCTGGCTTGCGGAGCAGCATTTACTCCACTTTCTGTTTGGAAACATGCCCAGAAACAGTGTATGTGAACTGCCTCAGGAGATGAGCATGTCTTTGCCAAAGTACCTCTAAAGAAAGCCAGGATCTCTGTTCTGTCTCTTACATGTGGAGCTGACAGTACCTCTTACAGTCAGCACATTCAAAGCTTTCCATGATAAGACCTATTTTTAGTTGTTTCTGACTTTGCCAGTGTTGACCATTCTGAGGAATTTCCTGTGTTGCTGGGTGCTTGCCGCAAGCTGAAAGATTTTGGAAAGCATCAGCTTAAACAAATGAACCAATTTCAAGAAAGATGCAAGTGAATAACAATCTACAATTAAAAAAAAAAAAAGAAAAAACAATTTCATTTTTTGATACCTTCAAACTAGAGAGTAAGAAAATGAAATGTGGCAGAAGGAAAATATCACTGCAGTATCATGGTGTGAAAATCCTCCCAAATTTGTTTAAAATATAAGCTTCCAAAATTCCAGTTCCCACATGAACAGTTGAGACTTTTGGTACAGCTTGACAGTAAAATGCCTTGAATTTGCAATTTCTGGCTTGAATTGAAGAAAGTTTTTTTTCTGCAATTGCTCAATTGCCACAGTTAATTTAACACCAGACTTGAGAAACAAGAAAAGAGAAACTCCTCCTATGTTTTTGTAGTCTTGGCTCTGAAGACAAGAGTGAGCTGTGTAATTCAGCAAAAAAAAAGCTGGGACAGTTTGGAAAGGCAAGAAGTTAGAAAGATGTGGCAGGGAGAAGAAAAAAAAGTTTAGTAAGAATGACTGGAGAAAATAAAAAAAATACAATTTAGAAGGGAAGGCATGAAAACAAGTGGGAAATGGTGTAGAGACAGGATAGGTACAAACACAGTTCCAGGACAGGGCAGGGAAGGTCCCTGCCGAGGTCCCTGTGGACAGCCCAGGCAGCTGTCTCAGAACAGGTGACATCCCAGACAGATGCTAACACGTGCCAAATTTGCACCTCTGTCACTTACGTGAGCATCTGTGAGGCTTCACATCCTTTCTCCTCTGGCACAGCTGGCAGCATTTGGGTCCAGTCTGGTTTGTCAGGTCGTCCACTGTGCCCAGTCTCGCCTGAAAGGAAGTGATCTGCTGAAAAGAAGAGATCAATAGTTCATCAGCATCTCATTTTACCTAACTCACAATCATAAAAGGTGGATATATTGTGGGGTTTTTAAGGATTATAAAACAAGCAACCCCTTGACAGGTGTTTAGTCCCAGTAAGGGCATTAAATTGCATAATAGCACTCTTCTGTTCTCTTTTTCACAGCAGGGCTCAGCTTGTCCCTGTTCATGCCAATGTAACCCTTTGTTGGGGAATATGGCCATGCCTTGCTAGACTTGAGCACAGCTGTTAGTTATTAAATAACACAACAGTACATTCTCTAGCTTGCAGATTTCAGATATTTGAAGTGGTTGACCTGGGCATTCACCACCTCAGAAAGGCTGTTTTCCTTTCCTCTTCTCTGCTAGAATGTGTAGGACTGAAGGCTCTCCTCTTGATCTTCTAATCAGAAATCAGAGGCATGCAGTGAAGGAGATAATTTATTACCTCATGAGTTTTATGTGGAGTGATTATTTTGTATAGTATGATGGAGGAAGAGAAGGGTGAAATTTACCAGTTGCAGCTATCAAGGCAATGCAGACTTCACTAGAACCATAATAAAATTAAGAAGATGTCTCTGATCAAAGAAAGTTGTGCTCTTGATTTTGAACTCATTCTGAGGAAAGGCTCAGTCAGCACTTTGCTACTGTAAAACTGAAGCCCTCAACCTTTGAAGTTATTAAATATTTTAGAGCACTTTTTACAATGAAAAAGCAAAGTTTAGCTAAGTCTCTAAGTACATTATATTTGAAGTAAGCATTTCTTCTAAAATCTTAGCTAAGTGTTTCACTTGCTGTTCTGAAACATTTTTGAGATGTTACTTCACACAGCTAAGCAATAACTGCATCACATTTAAGCTTTTAGTGGTTTAGTCAACATTGTTCAATTTACATAGAGAAGAACATTTTAGAAGGCACAAATTTGCTCCCTTCAGCTGCCAGCAGAATTAGATAATACACATGATTATTTTATTTCAGAGACATCCAGTTCTACCCTACCCCTAAGGAAAAGATGTCTGGGATATTAGGTAGGCAATTTCTGTGACAAAGTCTGGAGATAACTGCAGTGCAGGCACAAGCTGCAATGCTGCCAGCCACTGCTAAATACAAATATTGTGTTTGTTCTTGTGCCCTAGATAGGAAAGTGGTGCATTAGAGCTGTATCCTCCAGCCTGTGCTGAATAGGTGACAGTGGAGGTCACCATGCTTTAATTACAAGTCCATCTCCATAGTCAGATTGGCCCTCCTCAGTTTCCTCATGGATAGTGGATACAGAAAAGCAAAAGACACATGTATTTCTACTGTTTGATTATGGATGAAAAACAGATACATGTCAGACTAAATTGCAGATTTGGTGCTTAGATTCTGTGTGAGTAAAACCATTTTCACAGGCAAGATGTTCTCAAACTATGGGTAACTGTGCACCCCTTTTCCATTTCTCAAGCAGAACATCCCACAGGGGTTATTGGTACCTTCATGAGGCTCTGGCAATCTCCACAGCTATCCGGGGGCACTCTGAACTGTTTCCTTTGATGTGAATAAAGACTTGGAAGTTTGTGTTTCCCCATACCCTGTAATTTTTTTGTCAGTTCTTAACCCAAGCCATTTTCTGTTCATCACAGAGCTTCCAGCCTCTAGTCAATGGCTATTCAGCTGCTAAGAAATAAATGATCAAATTTTCAGCAGGATCCTTCAAGATTAATTTAAGAATCTGCATGGGAGAAACCGAAGGCTTATGTGAGACTTTAAACCTATTTTTAATGAACTTGACCAGATAGGTTTTTGTACTGTTGACAATAAAATATCTTGTACACACAATCAGTGGAAGACCAGAATTGATTGAGTTTTACAGCCAGTCACTGCTTATTTAGTTCCACATTTACTGAATGTGGTCTTCTTTCACTTTCCTTTCCCCAAAGGAAAGAAAAAAGATAAAAGAGAAATGAGCATAAATTAGTTCTATTCCTTACCTCTGAGCTCCAAAGACAAGTTTTCTCTAGCAGCAGTGATTTGTCCTCACTTTCCCACTCACTCTGCTGTGCTTAGACACGGCTCTTGCTGAGGAATGCTACCAGGTGACATCAGGACTCTGTACAGAACTCGACCTTTTAACTAGCCTTTCAAACAGACAAGCTGCCACTTTATGGGTAGCTGGGGGTTGCAGTGCTTCCCTAGTGCTGGCTCCTTTTCAGATTATATATTTGAGATAGCAGCAAGAACCTCTGCTTCATTGATCAGCTTTTTCAGTGAACTACTGTGCTTCCAGTGACATCTGAGAATAATACAATGAGTTGTATAGCTTCATGCCTTCACCATAGGCCTGACATTTTATTAGTGCATCAACTTTGTAAGGTACATTGCATTAATTATACTAAATGACTAAATACACACAGCTAAATCCAGATACGGAAAAATAAGGCTTCTGCTGTAAAGCAGTTTCTCTTGAGAATAAAGTCATTTTAGAAAGCTTAAATACATACCTTTGCTTACTAATAATAGTGTTCTTGATATACAGAATATTTTAATTCTACAGAGTCTTTCATGTTCCCTGAGTCGTTAATTTGACTAACAAATTCCACACACTGACTGGAAGCAAAGTTCTTGTTGCATAAGTCCACAATGAAAGATAAAGACAATAGACAGACTGCATCTCAAATTATGGGTTTAAGACAGCATCCAAAAGCTTTAGAATATGCCAAAAAAAACATTATGAAAAGAGACCTGCCTTTTTCTTGAGTATTTGACAGCTTTTGTTCCTTATACCACAGTTTTAAACATAAAATTGTTTCTACATTGACTCTCTATTTAACTTTAAATATTATAGCCAGGAGCCTTTTGGGAATATCTGATAACACAAGAGTTCCCACAAATGGTAGCATTGTATTACACACTCTGACTTCACAGATTCCAAATTTTCAGCTCTTGGCTAACAAAGCATTTCTGAAAACCTTCAAATACCACTCCAGAAATATTATCCTTTTTGCTTGCTTCTTAATTTAGAATTTCATGATTTAGACTTTTCCCAGGACATTTTCCAAGACAAGTTAAAATTTGAATTTACATAACTTCTAAGTTGCACTTTTTAGATATATTTCCATTACCATCAGCATCATGAGTCAAAACTATTGTGAGGAAAAACTATTTATTCTGCTTCAAGTAGCAAGTTTTCTTTTTTTCTCATGGCACCAGCATCTTTCTTGTTAATATTTTCTGCAGTCTTTCTCCAAGACCATTTAAAATATATTTTCTTCTTCTTAAAGTAAAATTCATTCAGGATAATAATTATATTTAACAAAATAGAAAAAACAATTTATGCTTGGCATGATTTATAAGTCATGTTCATATATTCCAGAATGATTGCTGACCACTCATAACTGAGACAGGGTCCTGGTCTGACTGAAATTTGCATATTGCAGTCACCTACTCTTTGACATGGGAGAGAAGCAATACTGCAGCCTCCATGCAGCACACTCAGGGTTCTATGGGCTCTATAGGAAAGCCAGCTCAAATCACAACAGGTTTTGCATCTGCCCACAACTGACAAAAATATCTTTTGATTATTTTCAACAATGCCACTTTTCATCTATTTAATTATTCCTTACAAAATCTTTTAAAAGGTTTTATTTTCTATATAATGCAAAGCTAAATTATACTGATAAAACATAACGTGACTCCATTATTTCCCAGAAAAATGGTCATGGCTTTCATTATATTTTCTAGATATTTAATGCTTAATTCTTCTATTTCTTTGAACAGAGAAATCTGTGTATATGGTGGTTTCCAGCAAAGATCAAAGAAGAGCTTATCGATAAGAAAATCTTTCATTTTCCCAACTAATGTTTTTATTCATAGGTTGGAAACTGAGATGAACTCCTACGGAAGAATAAAAAGGCATTTTCTCTCCTGTGAAGGCTGCACAGTTAGAAGGAAAGCAGTTCCTGCCAGACTGGTAAATCCCTGACTAAATGGAGAGCAGAAAGCAGGGGCAGTGTTAGTGCTGCCTCTTTTGCAGCACTGCTCAATCAGCACCTGGAATTCTGCCACCAAGTAAGGGGGGAAACAAGGACTAAGTGTGAATTCCTGGCTTGAGACAGCCAGAAAGGTCCTGTTTTTTTTACAAATGATATTGCTGCGGTTTTTCTGTTTGTTCTCACAAAATATGAGGAGAAGAATATGTAGGGATTTGAGGATAAAATCACAGAAAGCATTGGTATTATAAGCTGCTGAGCAGTTCTCTCAGATAATATGCCATTAGTCCAGGAGCTGACAAGAATCCTAACCTTAAATCTTCAAAGAATTCTGCCATGAATATCAGACCACTAGAGACAATCAGGTATGTTGGACTAGGGTATAGGAACAGTGTGTGATACTATATAAGAATATATATTACCATGTTCTGAACCTGAATTCAATAACAAATTCAGAGCAGAATTAATTACTAGCCAAGGTTATGTCTCCAAAAATAACTAAGTATTACTGGTAAAACTGCTCTGATTAAACCAATGTCCATCCTAAAAGTGAAGGAGCTGCGAGAAATAAGGAACACACAGAATCCCAGGGAGAATGAAGCACATTCATCTTGTCTGTACTTGCAGAACCATCAGCCTTGAGTAAGAAAATACGTATGACTACAGTTTTCTAATAAAAGTCTGCTTCATATGAGAATGAGATCCATGATATTGATAAGGATTTTGAAGTATTCTTTTTGGTTACTGGAGAAAAGTCAGAAGCAGAAGCAGAATTGTTTAGTGGTAATTTTTTAGCATAAGAGGAAAGTATTGGGATGGGATGATCCTTGACTGGCAACACTGCCAAGTGAGTAAACACTGTTCAGTGTAAGTGTGTGCTCAACCCCAAACCCCTCAGTGAAACACAGGGGGCTGTGCTCACAACTGCACTGCAGCTCACAGCTCAGCACCCAGAGCACAGAGCTTCCAGAGCCTGCTGCAAGGAGACAAACTTGCAAAACTGTCATTTTGGCTTCAAATCCACTTCCATCCTGGATAAAATGCCTGAAGTGAAAGTACATTTCCTGGGCCTACAGGAGACAAAAGAGCTATGTTCAGGTCTCCTGGCCTGCAGCTCTGTGCCTTTCCACTACAAGGTTTACAAGTTTTCCATCGTGGAGTGTGAATTTCAAGTTCTCCAAATGACCAAGATGAAGTTAGGGGAAAATGAAATATATAAATATATATATTTTAACTCACCACAGAACTTTTTATTGGAAGATGGTTTGGCTGCAGTAGAATTCTGTGCTTAAAATGTAGAAAAGGATTGCAGGTTTTCTTCCCTCTGGGTTTTTGCTTTGTTTATTTTACAAGGCTTACATCTCAAAAAGGTGTCTTATGTTCCAAAGCCATGTGTAAGTAATTTACATAATTTGGTATAATTTAGTAAAAAAACAGATCACTGAAACTCTGACCAAGTACTGAATATGTGCTTGAATGCCACTATGAATAGTTGGCTTTTCCTAAACCTAAGCTGAGCACTTGAGCAGGCAGTGGCATGAAGAAGCAACTTGCATGAAAGCCACTCACGCATTCAGCAGCCCCACAGTGCATCCCCTGTTGCATCAGCACATGCCATCAAAGGCACACAAGTGCAGGACACTTCAGGACAATCCTTACAGGCAGTACTGCTGATTTTTTCTTTCATCAAAGTGTCCAAGTGTGAATGAGAAGTCAGGAAATGAGAAAAGGAACAGCTAGAGAAAAATGGTGCAGTGACCCAGAGGGTAAACTTATAGGATTAAATTATTAGGTAAGAGATAGAAAAAAGTTTCCAGAATGTAATATTTAAACTAAAAGTCTAGAAAAACACCAGAAAAGTTGGGCTGACCATCATTTTCATGCAATACTTTCCTACATTTCTTATTCTATCCTAATGTGTCAATGTAACAATATTGCCTGTCTTGTCAATGCTTACAAGGAAAGGCACAAAAAAGGAAAAGCTGAAGAGACAACAGTCAAAGAGTAAACATAACTAAGAGAAATGTGATTTGACAGGAATGTTTCAGGCTTTTTTTTTTCTCCTTTCTCCTAAATATAACTGCATTTTCCTAGGGTACACTAGTTCAGATCTTGACCCACTAGTGTTTATTATACAGGAATCAATGTCATTCAGCCTTCATTCTGATTACATTAGTCATTACAACAAGCCCACATTACAGACTTCTCACCCTTCACTGCAGGTTTCTGCTTATTTCTATCAAATCTGGCAGCCTCTCACCACCAGCCAATTCTGATAAACATAAGAGAATTTAGCAATTAGGAGGAGCTGAAGGCAGGAAGAACTGAACTTCCCTGCTCTGCAGAGGCTTCTCACATCACTGTAGGCAAACATGAAGTCTAACAACTTGCTGTGTCTTGTTTTCCAAGATCTTATTTAGAAAGACTATTTCCCCAGACTACTTCTTCCTCCAAATGGATGTAACCTGGCCTCTCCTCTTTCTTGCAAGAGAGTCACACATGGTCACATTCTTTGGAAGATGTTCACATTTTTACATTAAATAGGGACAAAAAAAAAACAAACAAACAAACAAACAAACAAAAAAAAACCCACCAGAAGACCCAGGACTGCAGCTAGGCTACGCAGCTAAATTACACCAGGGAAGAAAATGTCACAATAGCAACCATAGCAGGACCGGTTCTTCAAAGTGTAAGGTCCATAAGCAGTGAGGAAAATACACCTCTAGAAACTACTGTCTGCTATAAGCATCAGTATTTCACAGTGGTCTAAAGATTTGTTTTCATATCTATCATTTTAAAACACATGAACACACAAAGCAAACCAATTTCCAGCCAGATGCAGCAATACAATTTTCAGAGATAAACTATACCCTTATGTAAACACTAGTCCCAACTCCACTTCTTGTGCTCAAAAAGATCAACTTTTAAACCAAAGTGCACTGGTGATCTTTGCTTTCCCAACCATTCTTAAGTGTAATTTTTTTTCCCCCCTCTCAATAGAGACACTAGTTTTGTTTCTGAATAAAAACAGAAATAAACTTAGTTCTGTAATTGTGGCAAGCACATTTCTCTCACTCAGGATTTTTCATAGAGGAGCAGAAATAGAAATTGTTTTCTCTTTCATTTCTCTCTGTGCACCTCTATGAAAAATCCTGAGAGGGAGAGAAATGTGCGTGCCACATGTAATTTCCAATATTAAATTTAGTTCTGTAATTTCCAATATTACTTGAGCAGTAAACAGGGGCTTCTAAAATGATGTCAAAATTTCATTGTAATAATTTTTACATAAAAATATGTCAGTAATTACTGTCATTTCAGCTTCCAGTGTATCCACTGTTCACAGCATTGTTTACAATTCTTGTCATACACGGTGCTGGAAGTGTTCTCTCACAGTCATTGCCATCGTGCCAAAGCCTTTGGACCTGAACCTGGATCCATCCTGATGCATTTTCCAAGTCAGCCAAAGCAGCAATTCTGAAATTCAGGCTGCCTTACACTTTTATGGAACATTACTCTGGCTGCAAAAGACAAATAATACCTGTTCAGCATAAATGAACTGGTACAATGTTAACTTGTCAATAATTTAAAAACTTATCAGAACATGCCCAGGTTTTACACAGAGTCAGCATTTTTGCCAAGTGCCATAGCAATTTTTTCAGTACTAAGAGGGAGTGCTAAATTGGGATTTATTATATCATTAAAGCACAGCCTAACTCTGCAAGCTGAGTATCTGGACAGAAGTATAGTCTCCTAAGTGGGAAGGCCTTAAAATCCATTGACAAATTTAGGAATTTTCATAAAGCAAATGTATAAGGTGATAATGGAGACACTGGAATGGGACAGATTGAAGTTTAAAGCTGTATCTGTCAAGGTTGAATATGACAAGAAGTATAAAAGGCCCAAATATCTCCAATGTATCAAATGCTCCAAGTTCCGTGCTAGGCACCGTAGGGAATTACAGCAGGCACTGAATCCAAGTAGCAGCAGAGGGACGTTCACAGCTGTGCCTTGGTCAGGCACTGTCCTCAGATGCATGAACATCCACATTGCCCTGCAGAGCTGGGGGCTGCATGCCTCACCTGCTCACATCCCCAGGCAGACAGCAGCACGTTCTACCTTCCTTCTACACATCAAAACCACCTCTGAATCCACGGGAATCCACTGGAGTCTCCCACGTTTAACACCTCCAGCCTAAAGCCTGCTGCTCCCTTTTAAGATTCAACAAGACTTGGCAGCATTGCCAAGAGGCATCGACCTCTATGAGCAGCTTTAAATTAAGTAAGAGCCTCTAAACTTCATTACATGTGGTGCCCTGGAAGGCCCAGCTGAATGGAGAGTTTGCAATAATAGCTCAGCACAATAATTGCACCAGTCCCAGATTTGTTGGTTTGAAGTCAATTTGGGTTTCACACACACAGTTGCCACTGTAGAATTGTCATTTTAGTTCTGGTTTGTGTAGATTTTTGTTTAACAGTCTCAGTTTCAGCTACCACTTGTGCTATATCACTTCTTTGTGACAACCTTCTCTCAAGCTCTCAGTTCTTGGCAATGCACAGTAAATTAAAATAATTGTTATTAATATTTTACCATACTGGTTCTTTTCCAGTACAGCTTTGTCATTTCATCTGTTTCTCAGCACTGGTGTGTTTTTCTGAGCTCAAAATCAGCCTAAAATGATTATTTTTAAAATTATGTAATTTTTATTACAGAAATTTTTATTATGCAGTATTTTAGTAAAGGGTGTAATGATCAAAGTAATGTAGTTCCTAGAGCATGCTCTTCTCACATAAAGTTCTTTTTTCCCTATTCCAGCTGAAACAGAAACTCTTGGTACTTTGAAAAGCCCCCATTTCTGATACAAAATATATACTCAACATTTAATGCAACACCTTCTTAGTTGCTAGAGCTGTTAGTCTAGCATTTCAATATGATCTGCCCTACTGTTTTTACACTCTAAGCCACTTTCTTAAATAAAAAAAAATCCAGATATATGAGAGATTATTAATCATTTATGGTTTATAATACCTTTCCTGAAGAAAACTTAATAACAATTTTATGGATCATACAGTTAGCTGCCTGAAAAGTAATGTTGAATACAGGGACCATTTAATGCCAGCAACTTATCACAGAAAGTAAATATTTATCCAGCTGAAGCTGGAAATTCAATAATTTAATGTCAGTGTAGTATCCTAAATCCACACTGGCGCATTGGCTGCCGCTGGAGTGGAGAATGTCCTGCAGGTAACCCTTGGGAAGCTCTCCCCTTTAGGCACCCAGCATTGAGCCTGTGCAGCCTCTGCTGCTGTGACAGGTTTGTGCTGCTCTCTGGGGCTGGCTGTCGTGGTGATGATGGCTCTGTCAGGGTGATGCTGAAAAACAAACTCAAAATCTCAAATGTCATTTTTGTTACAAAAACCACAAGCATGGATGAGAGCCTTGCTAGAATGGGTTTCAGCTGCTGCCTAAATAATTTTGGGATGTCAGTGGCACCTCTATATGTTTAAGGCAGGACAGAGGCATTTCCTCTGTTGGGGACCCCATATGCTTAGAATGTCATGCATGTTTTTGGTGCACAGAATGACACCTTTTTTCATATGAGTTTTTAACTGCTATTGACATTACCTTCCACAGTGTCTGGTCAGCTTCTACAAGCCTCAAGACAGGGCACATATCCATCTTCAGAACAAAACAGGACAAGACAGCAACTCAGAGGGAATTTCTGTAGAGTGCGAGTGAGTGACATGAACACATCCCATGGGTGTTCTATAGCAAGCAGGAGGGACCTGCACTTTTCCAAGGTGCAGATTCTGACCTAAGCCCTGTCAGATCTGCCACCTGCCTGGCTGAGAGGCTCTCTCTGGCCCCCAAAAGCACTGGGGCAGCTGAAAGCAGCCAATCCCCCAAGGTCAGCTCTGCTCTGTAAAAATAGGAAGCCACTTCAGGACCCTTACTTTGCCTCTGCCTTACAGATTTAAAATAGAGCCATTGTCTGGCTGAAGGATGTGCTGTGAGGGATTTGGGTTTGTGTTTTAAAAGTGCTGAAGGATTGCGCCACAGGGACAGGTCATTAGTGTTAATTATTGGCTCTGCACAGTTACTCAGTGAGATACTGGGTGATTGCTACTCTACTTGTTTTCTTTCTACACTGATTGTAGTGTTTATTCATCAGTTTTATGTGGTTTAATTTGATTTAGATGCCCAGAGAACAGAGTTCTGGTCCTTTTATAAATTCAGAAGAAAGACCAACACAAAATAAATTTGCTCTGGTGTTAACCTATGTTCAAAAAAAGTTAACTACTTAGCTGATGTGCAGTTTTAGTTGTGCTTTTCCTGATGCAGGGTAAAATCCTCAGTGTAAAATCCAACCCTCAGTGGACGAAGGCATTCTGGGGACAGGGACAAGTGCCAACCACAGGTTTTCGGAGCCACTCCACCATGCCAGTTTAGCAGACAGCCACTCTGGGCATGGAGCACATGCTGCTGGGTTTAAGAATCACTAACATGTTCTCCATCAGAGATAACCCTCAGCTCCCAGCTGACCATCCATGCTCACTCAGATCAGCTCCAGGAGTGTCCTGTGTCCTACCCCAGCCTCACCCTACTCCTCCCAGTGTTATTCCCAGCAATGGCAAAAACCCTAGAATGTAGCTGCCAAGTGAACTGGTTCATGGAGCTGGTTCAGAAATCCTGGGGCTGGAAAGCTTGGTTTTCATCACAAGTTTTCAGTCTGGAGTGGCTGCCCAAACAACTGCAGGTTTGCCAGTGCCTGAGTGAGGACGATGGCAGAACTACAGAGCTGAGGGTGCCACAGGGAGAGTTGAACCCGCAGGCTCAGCTGCTTTCTGGAAACTTTCTTCTGTTCTTGGCTGGCTTTTCACAGCTACAAAGGCAGGGAAGGAGCAAAAGGTTGTTCTCTCAGTAGTATATGTGCAGATCAAAGAGGATTCTTTTCCTTACACTTATTTCCTGAACCAGTATTTTAAATCTTTCCTAAAACATAAATCTGTATTTAATATCAGTCATACCAGAAGTATTTGGACTGGAATTAAGATCTTCCTCTCTAAAGTCTCATCTCTATCCTACTCATCAACAAATACTGTAGCTTGGTTTTGCTTTTCTGTCCCATCTAGTCTAGGCTAGCAGCACATTAATATTTAGTTATTCTATATTAATATCAGTATAATTGAAAGCACAATTGCTCTTTCTCTTAACTAACCAAGCAGAGATAAAAAATCCTCAACCCAAACAAATGCTCTCTCCAGGAAAATCAAAATAAGACAAAATTCCATAGCTGGAACTGAACACCATTTACAAAAATCAAGACAAAGCAAAACCTGAAAACTGCAAAACTGGAAATCTCACCTCCCTTAATACTAGCAAGGTTGCAAGGTTTTGCCCCACCCTCTTACTGCTATCAACTTTCCCTTGCAACCTCTTAAAAATATTTTCCACATTGGCTGTGCATTGTATAAATTCAAAAGTAACAAGCATATCTTAAGCCATCTAATAAGCTTTGATCGTAAAACTTAAGTTGCTCAATAAACTTTCCTGTGCAGTAAAGTCTGCCAACTTCATAGCGCTGAGAATCCTGAATTTTTTAACAAGAAAGTAAAAAGTGAAGAAGTTGTTATTATTTTAGATAACTTGGAAAGGTTTCTGAAAGTTAGATACAGTGCCTGAGGCCACTACACTTGAAATCTTAATCATCAGTGTCTCCAGCACTTTGAATATGAAGGTTTTATTAAAACAGGGCTAATAGATATTTTTAAGAGTCTCTAGCCTTTAAAAGTGGTAGGTGCACAGATAATGTGCTATCCCCTGAAGAATTATTGGCACAGATTTGGTATGACCTACAAAATTAAGCCACGACTTCACTACTTCAAACTTGAACTCATGGAACCTCTGAATTCATTACATTATTACTCTGTTCTACAGATAGAGAATTGAACTTCAAATCAATATATAATCCAATTACTAACCTTGTGAGCAACAGAGAGATCTTTCTCAATATTCTTTCCCCCTACTGTAAATGCATACATGGGCTGACAGATTTTTGAGTATTTCATTGTTTATAATTTGTTTCATGATTGCAAAAGGAATGCAATTTTTACAGTTCTCAAACCAGAAATCTCTCTAATCAGAAAACATTCACCAACCAAAAATGAGCAACATCTAAACAAAACCTCCTCAAAAATCTGAAGTGGGGCATCCACAGCACCACCATTTGAAAATAAAGCTCTGTGTGCATACCAGAAAGACAAATTGCATCTGTTAAAGCTGAGATGGTGAGCACTGCAGTCAAGCTCTTGGGGGGAATGATCTTCTGATTCTCTTTGGCACAGCATCTAAATTGCCAGGCTGGATTCACCAGCCTGGCCTTCACTGGTGTGCTGTAGATCTCACTTGGGAATTAAGAAGGACACTTTTTCCTCATTTCTCTGAACAGTTATGCAATCTCCACTGCAGGCATAACTCACAGTGTGGCTCTAGGCAAAAGCCTCCTGCAGAGGCTCTGCTAGAAATGCCATCAGCACAGCTGATACCAAGGTCACCCTCAAAGCCTCTCAAGAGCAGCTGCACAAGTTCCCCACCTTTTTACTCATGCTTCAGCTCTAAGATTGATTACATTAACAGATGCATATAATATCTGATTTTACCAAATGAGGTGTAACATTTATTGCCAAATTATTTAATTGCTTGGGAAGCAGCAGCTCCAGACATAAATGTATCTCCAGCAGAACAATTAATATGCAGCCTCATTTAAAAGTTTGCAAAGATGCTAGATCTTGGAATCCTGACCTATATAATGTTTTGGGCACTTTAGAGAGTTGAAACTGTGACCTCTGTATATTCTCTTACATACTGATAAAATAAACTAAAAACTTAAAACAACTCATTACTTCAATTGCTTGTGAGTTTTAGGCAGTTGGCAGTAAATTTCGTTTTATATAAATAAATGTTATCTCATTACCAACAATCTCCATTAGGATCTAGCAGACCATGAAATAGACTTTGCAAGATCAAGCAGTGTGCTAAGGCCCAGAAAACCATTACTTTAGCTCCTAGCTCCAGAAATTATGAGGGAAATGAAGCACTATATTACAGCGTGAAGCACACACACTAAACAAGCCTTTTTAGTCAGGGCATTAGGAAAGAAGCACAGATTACTCATTACTGTGAAAAGTATAGTTGGGTTATTTGGCACCTGCCTCTTAGCTTAATTTCCTACTGTTATTAACTTCTTACAGAATGTGCTTTTTGCAGAGGAGAGGCTGTAACACTTCTAATACAGGATCATGAAGGACTCATTTTAGACACTAGGGGAGGCAAATTTGTTCTAACATACTACCAAAAACTACTTACCTGTTCAGAGAAAAAAATATTTACAGATCTATGGGGGGAAAATGAAAGTACCACAAGAAAATCCAAAAATATTGCTCTGAATGCTAATTAAAATATTTGAACTTCCCTACTGTTTGAACAGAAATAATGTCCAGTTTATAAAACACACTGAGCGTGTGTTTTATAACACACGAGGCTAAAAGGATATATTTTCATTCAGTTCATTAAAATAACAGAGGATAACATTTGGTTCCCTAGATGCTATGAGACACCTAAAGCTCAGGCAACATGCAAACTCTCAACAAATACAGTACTGAGCCATCCTACCCACACATGGTGAGAGAACAGTGATTTTTATTCTGTCATGGAGCTGTGGCTTCAAACTTAACTGTACCTCTCAAGGGTTTTGGTCAAGTTGGGTTTGTACTGAAGAGAGACCCAAATTAGTAAATCCTAGGAGGGAAGATTAGCAGAATCAAAAACTAAAGATATTTGCCCATCAGCAGTATTTGAGAGTCTGCAGCTTTCCCTCCAAACCCCAGCACTGCTGTTCTTGTCCTGTGATGAGATGGGACACAGGGGAAACCAGTTCAGGGGGCTTAGGGTACAACACAGTCCACAGCAAACATGTTTCATTCACTTAAGACCTTAAGAAACAACTTCTTCCCCTTACCTAAAAAAAAAAAAAAAATGTCCAGTCCATGAATATTAAAAAAAAAAGAAAATTAATGTAGCAGGTTGACCGCTGGCCAGACATCAGTGCATTCATGAGAATCACCTACTTACTCATCTGAGATGAAATGTTGTGATCCACAATAGGAATGCTTTTGAAATTCTGTATTTGCAACTTCTTCCAGCCTTACTTTCTTAAAGTTATTAGAATCAATTTTAAATTGCCATTTAATTTAATATGGGTGACAATTGAAACCAAAATTTTATTACACAGAAATTGAGCCATGACAATAACATTATAATAATCATAATGGCAATGCAGTAGTTTCTACAAATGCATTCAAATACAGGCCTACAGGAGCTGTAAAATGTTCATAATTGATAAGGTAAACACATTTTTGTGAGAATTTACAGTGCAGTTATCCAGAAATTCCAGCTTTTATTTTTCAAAATATTAACAGTGATCAAAATTGTTTTCAGAATCTGCTGTTATTCTGTGTAATTGGTTTTGTTATAGCAATATCATTATTATAAAATAAGAACAAAAAGAAAAAGTGTATTTGCCATGATAGGGATGCTTACAGGAATAGCAATTCTAGAGGTTAAAAGTCAAGGTATTATGAACACTGTATTCTTAAAAAAATAAAGGAGGGAGACATTTGCAACCAATTTCACTGTATTCTCTCCTTCAAATGTCTCCAGAATTACAGTCTCATATGTATTATATTATTTCTCACAGCCACACTCTTGAAATCAGTGGAAAAGCTTCTAAACGTAGAGATCCTGAGAGCTTAAGACTAAGACTGTAATTCCTTTGGACGATTATAGGTTTTTCAGCTTTCACTGATAAATGATAGAGGCCAGAAAAACCAAGCAAGGCTTTTCCTGAAAGTCCCTCATGCTCCGTTCCTGCAGCTCCTCAGCCGGCTCACAGGCTCGGACCTGGCAGCAAAGGAACCCCAAAGCTTTTCCTCCTCCCTTGGCCCAGCTTCCAGCTCTGGGGCCATTTGCCACCATTTTTACTGACATGCAGCCAGTAAGAAACGTGAATCGTGTGGGACCCCGTGGAGGATCACGTCCTCCACCGCTGGTTTCTGGCATATTTCAGGGAATTTGAAATAAATGCTGAACTGTGCAGCCCGTGGGACCTCGTGTAGGAAAACAGAGCCCAGTCCTTTGGGGTTGCTGAGGTAATGGGTAATTGCTCATTTCTGTGGAGGGAATTTCAACGGCTACAAACTCAAACTCAGTTGAGAAAACTACAGCAGGCACTAATTTATCTGTCTGGTTTTGAGACATATAAACTCACTCACTGCAGGGAACTCCAAAGAAACTCAAAATCATGCTGCTGCTCTGAAGGGGATATAATCCTTCAATGAGTTCAAACACAGCTGAACTGATCTGTCTGGGTTCCTGTGTAAGACCCATCCTCCAAATGCCCATGTGCTTGAACCAGCCTCTCAGGAGTTAATTTCCATTCATCCCCTCCTGACACACCAAGACAACCTTGGGTAGCTCTTTCCCACAGAGCTTTTCTGAACCTGTCAGAAAATATTTCCCATTTCCCTCAATATAATTAGGTCATGTTCAATAAACCACTTATCATCTGAGCTCCTAAAAGGGCAATATCACCCCCAAAATTTAAGAGACTTAAACTAAGCTTAAATTGTTGGAATAAACACATTTTCCCTTATAACTGCCACCTTTGTGAGTCTCTGTTCCACGGTTCCGCCTGGATTAATTTCATGTTGCCTTTGGCCAGGCCTGGGTTAACATTTTACAGCAGCCCATACTGTGGTGAGGTTCGGGGCTGTGCCTAAACCAGGCTGGATAAGGCACCAGTCACTGCTGCGTCCTGGCAAGGCTTTCTGCAGTCGCCACGCTGCCCCAGGGAGCAGGGGAGGGCAGGAGGCTGGGAGGGGACGCTGGGGACACCCCACAGCCCCAGCACCACTGTGGCACAGCCAGGAGCTGGGGCTGCCTTGCCAAGGCAGCTGCTGCTCCAGGGCTGCCTGGTGGGACATGGTGGGTGACTCCCGTTGGGTCACTGAGGTTTTTCCTCCACCTATTAAGAGCTCTTTATGTCAACCCAGGAGTTTTCTTGCTTTTTCTCTCCCTGTTGTCTCCACCAGCCAGAGCCTATTCATATGATGAGGCTTCACTGCTCAGGTGCCAAAGCTACTGGACATTTAGCACAGATGTTTCTGCATGCAGCTTCCTTCCTCCCTCAGAAATTATTATCACAATTTATAGAATAAGAGTCATAGGAGCAGAGGGATCCCACTGCTGCTAAATTTCCGCCTCAGAACAATTTGTCATTGTTCTTTTAAAAATATTTCTGGAAATGCTTCTATCCCCCCAAAGCAATACAGCTTCAGTGCCATGTCATGCAACGACCTACATATGCACAGAGGACGCTTGGCAAATAATAAACTCAAAAGAACAGCCACTCTTCCAAAACACTGACAAAGGCTGGGGATATACAGGCTAGCACGCATTATGCAGGCATTTTCAAACCAACAGAGAAAATAGATTTCCTCTCTGAGTCTCCTCTTTTTTAAACAGTCAGGTTGAAAGATGGACAGTTCCAGATGGCATTTGGGTGAAAGCATGCAGCTTCGCTGACAATGTTTACCAAAGATGTTTAAGAAAACCACAGACAAATAAAGACAAAGTTTCACAGCAGCACTGTAAGAAGTGGTTTCTTAGCTCTTGAATATTTAACAGAAACAAGAGAGTAGCACTGCAGATTGCATGGAGTTACTTTTTTTTTGAGGACAGATTTTGCTCAGTTTCCTTGGGGGAAAAAATAAATCTGTGTTTACCTGCTAAAAGGCAGAGTGTCTCTGTGGAACAGACCCGTGGAAACCCCAGTGACCATATATGAATGCCTGGAGAAAATGACAGCTCTGCACATCTCTCATCAAGGATTAGTGTGTTGAATCTGAAATACATTTTGGTTTACTGTAACCACACTTAAAGGTTATGAGCCATATGTAATGGAACTGTGACATTTCAGGAAATATTCCTCTTCGAAGTTCAAAATACTGAAGAACCTTTTTCAATTTTAGCCAGCTCTCCTAGGCACACACTACCAGAACAATCACTTTTAACTTTTACCTTTCCAATTTCATTTGGGAAATATTAAATGACAGTCCCACATTCATATATATCTCTTATGTCAGACAATCTATGGCATTAAATTTGATATCCGTACAGCAGCATTTTTGCTTTGTCTATTCCCTTAGCAGAATTTCCTTAATATTATTGTTTCATTTTTTAATTTATTTTCTTTTTTAAGGTAATATTATATAATTCATATTTCTAGAAGTATGTTTTAAATTACTGTCTGAAAGAGCCTCTCCATTATATATGGAAGGATCAGAGTATAAGAACTTAGACAGTTAAGGGGTGGTATTGAGATGCACCCTCAATGAAGACAGTATTTTAAAAAACGAATGCTGTCATGCCAAGCTAAAACTTAAAGTTTTACAATAACTACTCAAAAGACAGTTTCAAAAAATTGAATCAATATAATTATATCTCCTTTGTAAACCAAGGAAGAACTGTGCTACACCATCTATTAAAAAGACCTCCTCCCCCTCTGCAAGTTTATTTTATAGATACAGGAGCTTTTTGCTGAGAAGGTGCTACAAATATGGGAAAAAGAATGGTGCATTGTATTAAATCAGTCTACTCAATTTGCTGCCCCCCTTCAGTCAAGTATTACTCCAACTCTAAGAGGAAGTTGGAGATCAATCTTTCTTTAAGATTGTTTGATTACAGACTTAAGTTAGTAGAGAAGCAAAACCAAATGGATATTCAACAGCTGAAAATGTAACATACAAATTCTACTATTTACTGAGCAAAATATTCTCACTATCATTAAAGCCTTGTATCTGCATGAGGAGCTTGATGTAGTTATAGTAATAGTTTCCTAAATATTTTTCTTCTTTTTCATTTCCTATTCTGATAATTAAACCCAAAACCTAATGGACAGCAATTGCAGTGCATGTTAAGGTTACACAAAAACTAGATGTAATCAATTTTCTCTGGTGTCTAATACAGGTTTCCAGAAAGGGTAAAGATGCTAATGACCCTCAAACACATTTTAAACAAACACAAATGTAAACTGCATTCTGTGAAACTTCATTTAAACCTCAATTTAAAGTGTCTCTTTAAGTGCTTTGCTGAATCCATTCAGCCCTGTGGTACATGGAAGATCAGAGTGTTCAAATCTTAATCCTTCAAAACCAGTTCTAATAGGACTGAACTCCTCTGATCCTTTCAAGCTGACAGGAAAGCACTGGAGTAAATGGAATTGGGAGCACAAATGTTTATCTTTTTCCCAACACAGAACAAGGAAAAGTTTCTGCTGGAGCTCTTGAGTTACCTTTTTCCACAGAGGTTTGCATTGTGAAACTCTATACAGGAAAATATTAACTTATTATGGCACAGCACATAAATGCATTCACTTCACAGCATTGTACATCTGGATTTAAAAGCTGAGCAAAAACTATAAAGAAAAGGGTGTGCACATAACCAGGGAGAATGGAGGGAAGAAGCAAAATATTTTCTGAAAATCAGAATTATAGTACTGATTTTTCATGTGCTTTACATTTCAGGATTCTTTGCCAGCTCTCAGCCTCTCTCATGCACTTCAACTTACTTGCTACAATAAACCACAAGCTATTTTCAAGCCCTGTTCTCAGAGGGCTCCTGGACTGCTCTGAGCCCACACACCTGTATTTTCTTTCTGTGAAACCCGGAATGTGCAAAGGAAACCAGCTGGGAGATTGTTATCCCTATCCTACCGGGTTTGAAAACACTTCCTGCTACATTCTTCAAAAATAAAGTAAATAAATGTTGTAGCATAAACTTTGAACATTCAGTCCTCTGTGAGAGATTTTCACAACTTTTAAAGCCCCAATTGTGGCACTTTACTCACCCAAAAGGCTTGCTTTTCACCCCAAAGAATTGCTGAAGCCCTTCCAGAGCTTCAGCAGCTCCCAAGAGTTCCCTTGGGGAAAGACTTAGCCTAGAAGAGTCTGCTTAAAATCTTCACACGTTGTACAACAACTGCAGTGATTTCTTTTGTGTCCTTCACTGCTGGGAGCTCACCCTTTCCTTGCTGAGTTGTGGTGAGATTCCTTGTTCCCCACAGCCAGGATGCCTGTGGCCAGGAAAATACAAGATTTCAGCCAGGGAACCACAGCAGCAGCTTCCAGAGCTCACCAGGTTTGTTTGCTGTCACCTCCTACACCACTTGCTGATCCATCCACAGCCACACCAATACTCAAGCAGATTTTTTTTTTCTTTATCTTTTTTTCTTTTTAATTTCTCCAGGCACTGTTTTGTTCTACTGAAAACCAAGGTTGTATCAAAATCATTTTTTAAAAGAAATCTTACAGTTGTACATGGGTTAACTGCAGTGATATTATTCTCTATCACACAGTATTGTACAGAATAGCATAGAGACATTATGCACAGCAAATAGAAGTGAGAGGTTTACCACAGCCTTTTGTACAGTTTAAGGAGCAGTTAATGCACATGTTATGTTATTATATCGTTTTTCACTAGGAAAACAAGCTGGCAGTTATGATCTAGAATTTACACTATCAAAGCAGTTAAATATTACTGGATTTTAGCATATTCAGCAAGTAGGGTAAATGCTACTAGATTCCATTCAGCTTTGAAATGTGATCTGTAAGTATTAAAACATTCCCAAACACAGCAGGAAAATACAGATGTACAACCAGGATCAATATAAAGGGGATCTGTGAACATTTTTACCCCAAAACTGTATTCAACATATGAAGTAAATACATTTTAGAAACACTGCTTGGCTTTGAAAGACCCTGAATGCATGAAGTACTTTTCTTAAGAGACCAAATTACTCCAAAGCACTTCTGACACCTCGGACATCTATCCAAATTACAAAAGGCATTGGTGAGCTGTTGTTCTTGTTTTCCCCTGTGGTTTGCTACAGACATCAAGGGCTACTTAGCTGTCTGTAAGTAGGACAACTAGCAAGAACCTAGAGGCCTTGAAAAAGGATAAAGAATAGGCTTCAATAAATATAGCACTAAATAACTCAGATTTTTGAATTACAAACATATGGTCTGCCTAGTCTTAAGTGGTTTGCCTTTAGGGGAACCATCTGACCATACCTTTCAGCCACTGTGAATTACATCCCCAACAGACATTGGAGAAAGTTCCCTGGAAACTGGGCTCAGTCCAGCTGCAGGAACTGCAACAGAATTTTCAAGACACATTTTTGCTATCCCACAGTTAAACACCATTTTCTTTTTAACTGGTACCTGACAAGGAGCAATGATAAGCTGCCCCAAAGCTTCCTTTTACAAGCTACCACTTCTCACCAGCCTGAACTGGGAAACCATTTCCCCCAAAGCCTTTTCAGACTGGAGAGCTGTGGAGGTGAAGCCCCTGTCCCCTCCTGCAGGATGCTGCTCCAAGAGCCACCAGCACCCACCAATGCTCAGCCTGAGGCTCCTTTGTCACTAGGTAAGGAAAAGCAGAAGTCAAATTTATTCTGGCTCTTGAATGCAAAGCAGAAAACAGCTACAAAAATGAAATCAATATAACAAAAAATCAACATCTACGTGGAACACAGGATGATCATGGGCTGCTGACCAGATTTCCTTCTGCAGATGTGACAGCTGCCTGGACTGAGGTGCTATTTCAGCAAACATCCTCCCTTCATTGTTTCTGCTTTGGAAGAAAAAACTCTTATCCTTGTTCATGGTCTTCTAATTATATTTCTTTTCTTTTTGCTAAATATTAAGCACAAATAAATCTTAAAAACAGATCCTGACCCCCCGATACCTGCTTTTCCTGCAATTCATATGCTGATACCATTGTATACCACACACAAATTGCCATGTGTACCTCATGGGAACAAAAGCTCCTCTCTGGATGACTTTCCAATGTGTGGGTTATTTAAACATGGTTCACTGTGCCTGAAATGCATGTGAAGTGAGAGTTTAACTTCAAACCCGTTGCTTTGGTATATTGTTCATTAATCTATTTTCTCTAACTTCACCAGCTCACTTCAGTTCACCCCAACACACCTCAGACTGTGGTCATGCATTGGGACCCAAGCAATGCAGCACATTGCTTATTTGTTTGTAGAATAGAGAAGTTCTGGTAATCTACCACTGAAGAGTTGTGCTATAGGCCAGAAACATACACCACTTCATGTGCAACTGCAATTGTGTCCTTACTACACATCAGTTTTAGTGATGTGGGGCAGCAACATTAATTAACTGCTAGCCCACATAGAGAAAAAAACACATAGAAATCGTAATAGAAAAGATTTGGTTACACTTCAAAAAAATGTTTGTAATTACTGCTTATTTATGGAAATACATCACAGTAAATTTTAAAAATTCTATTTAAGAGGCACTAATAAAAATTGCTAAAAAGTACTTTTGCAAGTTTTTAACATTATAAAGGCAGAAAAATTAGATTCATCTCACAAAATGTAATCAGTTGAACTCCAAAGTATCAAATACTGAAAAAAAAAAAAAGAAAAAAAAACACCTATAAGAATATATCTTCTCCTTTTCAAAATACTTTTGCCTCAAGAGAGATGGGTTACAGTTTCTCATGTCTCAAAAATCCAGGCATCAAAAGAGACAGTGTGCTTCTACATCTAGTGAATTACAGGAGAAGTGATCCTTGTGGGAGCATTTCAGATTTCCTGCAATGGACTTGGCTGAGGAATGCTGCTGGACATCTAAAAGCCAGAGCTGCAATCTTTCTCTTACAGTACTAAAAAACATCTGCAAGTCTGTAAGAGAAGTATTCCACATCAAAATACCTTTGTAAATACCAAAACAATCAGAAAGTACAGTTCCTTTTCAGTAAATGAAAATACAAAATGTAAATACAACAGCACCATGTAAGCTCAGTTATCACACTGCAAATCAAAAATTTAAACTCGAAAATAACTTAAAATTTTAAGAAAAGGAAGATCCTTAGTTTGTTCCAAATAGCACCTGGTTACAGATCAGTTTTTAGGTCCTTAAGACGCCAGATCTGATGAACAAAGTCACATAGATAAGGACAAGAAGGCAGGGAAATCAGATTATCAGACTTTCTACAAGTAAAACAATTAAAGCATCATTAGTTGTGAGCCCGAAGTCCAATCTGAATTCTGCAACAGCAGCTTATGCTAAATACATATATATGTGTACATTTATATGTACATTTGTATATACAGACACAATTTGATTATGACATTAGCAAAAGCTAATAGATAAATAATACACAAACTTAACTGTAAGGAAGCTCAGTCAAAATGCAGGGTCCTCCTTCTGCCTAGTGAAGAAAATACTCAGCTCTCAGAGTCTGGGTTTACAATAACCCTGTTCAGGAGGAGTAAAGCAGATTTGAAATGAATGTCTCAATCCTGTTCCTGCTCCCCAGTGCTGGTTTGATTGCAGTGTTGATGCACATGAAGCAGATTCCTTGCCACCAGCTCTTACCCACGTGCACACCCAGTGTCTTCCAAGCCCTAACAAATACAAATTGGAGCTTCTAACTGAGCATAAACACAATAAAGACAAGTGGAGGAGACAAGTCCCAGCTGAGGGGGAGGCAGATCTCAGGCATGCACCCCCTGAGGATGCAGAGGTCTTGCTCAGTCTGCTGAGCCCTGCACTGAAGGGATCCATAGGGCAACCACAGCCCCAGGGAGCAGAGGGCAGAGCCAGGGGACAGAGGCACAGAGACCTCCTCAGCTTTTGTCTCCTTCCTACTGCACTTGCTGGTCAATCACCTGGCCAGTGCAGTCACGACATGACACACCTTCATACATCCAGACAACTGTGTCCACAAGCAAAGAATTTCTACAAAATTCTGACAAGAACCATTTCTGATAACATACATGGCCTTGGGGCAGGCACACATCATAGCAAGTATGTGCCAGGTAACACTTCCATAGTGCTTTCACATTTCAAACCATGAACACCATCACACTCACCAGCTTCTTTTTACCCAAACCTGAAAGGAACAGGGAATGAGGTGACACTGCTTCTAGCTCAATTGCCAACTATTTAGGGAAAAAAAGGACAATGTTAGCAAAAAGCTAATCTGGTCTATTTATACTGTAATGGTGCTAAATTATTCTGAAAATAAACAGGTTATATAAAGATCAAAGACAAAATTATGTATACATAATTTTACTATTTGGCAGAGACAAAATACCATCTTTTCTAAAAAGATGTTAACAATAACCCTAATATGAAGTTTTGTATAATACCTTTGAGGAAAAAAAGTAATTAGAAAACTAATTAGGAAAATATTGTAATGGACTGCAGACAGTATCTACAAGAGACACTGGGGAGAAGTGCAAAAGTATGTACAGCTGAGGACAGGAAGGCAAACAGCTGAAGGGATAGCTATTATCTTCCCTGTCAAGTTCCCCTCCTTTGTAAACTAGGAAGTTTTTAAACAAAACATCACCAACAAAAAAAATAAACACAACCAAGAACATCTAAGTCAAATATAAGACAGTGGTCAGAGAAAAGAATGTGTTTTCCTAACCTCTTCCAAGTCTCACCTTCCCCCAAAAGAAATCAAGAGCTCCCAGGTGTTTACATATTTTGATTTTATAAAATAGTAAGTAAATTGAGACTTTTTTTCAAGTATATTGATTCATATTAGAACTGGATAAAAAGTAGGCCATGAATTCCAAGGCTAAAACACAGAGTGTGCTTTGCCATATTCCTGTAACTGTGTGTGCTCACTGTACAAACTCCACTCCTCACTCTAAGTTGCTGCCTGTCCTTAAAGACAGAAACTCTTTAAAGTTGTTAAATTTGCTTTTTGTCAGAGCTCTAAATTAGCCCTTAGGAAAGTGAGCATGAGTGTGCTAAGCTCAACCACCTCCACATATAGTTTCTCAAATGAGTATCTAAATAAACAGTTAGAACTGCTCCCAATATTCTGCAACAAGTAGAATAATTAGACCCATTTTTTGTATTCTAATTTTCTACTGTGAGGCACTGAAGTCAGCAAGTTTCCCTTCATTCCATTCCCCAGCAATATTCCAATTTTTTTTTTCCTCAGAATTCTGGTCCTATTTTTCCATGCCCTCTCTCCTGATGGAGGTAGGCCCTTCTTCTCACAGAGAAAATTAAAACTTATTTCAAACAGTAAGCAATTTTTTAAAATATGTGAAATTACCAAAAATCCTCACAAAAAAAGGAAAGTGTTTTCTTGTAAGGAAAACACATCTACTGGGGTTCAGGTGAAACAGCTGCATACTGACAACTGGTACATTTTACAGAAAACCAGACATTCCTATCCCAGCCTGATAACCAAAGAAGCTGAGAACTTTAAAGTCAAAATTAAATTGCATTTGTGGTTAACAGCAATGAAATCACCTGTTTAACTGTTTTGAGGACTTTCAGAACTACTTTTGGAGGGAAAATCCCCACAAAATTAAAATACACTACATTTTGAAAATCACATTCCTTTAAAACTACTCAGGATATCTATTTGGGAATGTGTTGTTCTACCAAGATGGCATTAAACAGATGCACCAAGCCTCCATAAATACCAAAAGACAGAATTCATAGTAGAAGTCAAAGTTATGCATAAGCATCATGTTCAGAATAGAAAGGTGTGTATTATATTGTCTGGCTAATACCCCCCCACACACTCAAAAAAGCTCTTCCTCCCTGAACAGAAGCTGTTTATTAAACAGCCTGTTTTGCTTTGAAGCCTATTCTGCTTTCACTGTGCTGTTTTCAGAACAGTGGAGTTAACTCACCAAATACAAAAAACAGCCTTAGATATTTTCAAGTCAGAACTTTCCTGCTGACCTGAACATGTAATGTCCATCACTAATGCCCTTAAAACCTGCCTTGATTTCCAGCCACACAACACAGGTACTTCCTCTTACTTTCAGCAGGACAACCAGACTCACCTGCTGCCAAAACAGCCCCTGCCCTGTCCCTGCCATCACCCGTCCCTCTGCAGAGCCACAGGGCCCTTCTGCATCCAGCCAAGGCTCCTCAGGGCAGGGGCAGAAGGAGCCAGGCCACCAAAGGCTCTGCCTGCAAGGAGGTGACACCAAGAGTCCTGACAGATGCTTCAGCCTTTGGATCAGACTAGAAAGGAGGATGGGAAAAAGGTTCCCATCTGTCACTTCTGATGATGGTGCACTACCAAAACTATGTATATTTTAATGCATCCTAGACTATGACAATCTTGAAAGACTTACTGATCTCAAAATGAATAGCTGAGATAAGGTTCTTAAAGTATTCTTTATTAATATCATTAGAAGTTGCAGAAACAACTTTCTTGTAATATAAAGGCACAGGGAGACAGTTTTGATAAAGTATTCCAAACAAACAGTAACTTACAGTACAAAAGGACAATTTTAATGCACATACAAACCCCAAACATCTCATTCAAAAATATTTCACCATGTTCAATAATAATGGGCAATGACTAAAAATATAAATTGTTATTGTACAATAAATATCTGACAGGTGCAAATGGAACAAGATTTATTGCTCTCCACAATGTTTTCCCTGTAGTGTTTTTGTTGCAGTGGGGGGTTTTGGGGTTTATTTTCCTTTAACTTCCAAGTTCCTTTTATAAGTGGCTTTAGTAACTTGTTTCCGGAGGGACTAAACCCCAAACAAAATCTAAGAGAACAGTCTGACAGTTACAGAACTGTGTCAAGTAGTAACCAAAACTGGCAGTGTTTGTTTCTTTTACAACTTTAACAATCACAGTCCACTCTCTCTTTGGGAAATGTGGTAGATGATTAAAAATCAACTGGAGTGGTAAGTCAAGGCTTTTATGGTAGGGTGGTAGTGATGCCTTGAGAGGCTACCTAGAACAGAGGCTAGTGTTAAAGGAATGAAGTAGAGATTTATTAAAAGGCCTTTAAAGGATACACCTTAGGCAGTTCAAGTGGCTCCACCCAACATGGACACCAGGCCAAGAGTTTTCACACTTGGTTTTGATCCATTTCCATATTGGGGTTAATTGTCCAATTACAGCTTCAGGGTATGAAGACCCATCCTCCCAGACTGCTCTCCTCAACTCCCTGTTGTTTGCACTTTTTGAGCCTGAAGCTGCAATGGTATCCTTGGCTCTCGGGCTGGAAAAGGATTGTTTTGTCTTACTCAGCTGTGAAGAGCACTTGCTAACACTTTATATGAAGTTCAGAGTTATATACTAATGCAGTACAGAATCTGGAAAATATGAAAGCTAAAACTTAAGGCATCAGTAGTACCTAGTCTGAGGGTTATTCTGTTTTCTTCAAATAAGTGGATTTTATGAAGAAAAGTAACACGAATGTTCTCCAACAGCTTGTGCCAGAACAAGCACATAAAACTGTTCAAATGAGGGGAGGAATTAAAATTAAAAGCTGCACTGGGCATTCTAACTTCAGAAAACAAGACAAGGGACTGGGAACAAATTAAGACTACAGAGGCAATTATGACCTAAGAGTGAGAATTTCCAATTCCAAAATATCATTAATCATAGACTCTTTAAAGTTGGAAAAGACCTTTCAGATCATCAAGTCCAACCAGCAACCCAACACCACCACCATGTTCGTCATTAAACCATGTCCTCCAAATACAGTGACCTAAGAAATCAAAGAGCACTCTGCATTTCTGTGTGGCCCCCTCTGAGCTTTGAGAAAGGAGGGCAAGTCAGTGAGTTTGCCATTTTCCACACCTGCAGAACAATTTCCATCAGGCTCCAATGCAGTACAGGAGGCAGAGCAGCTCTGCTCTTGGAAGCAGCACACATGACCTCGCTCAGAGTTAAGTTTAGCTTGTACAAAATAGTGTTTTATACACACATTTAAGAAATATTAGTCTCCTTCATTACTGTTACCAGAAGTAATATGCACACATTTCCTAAGAGCATCTTTGTATGAACAAGATTTCAGGGAAATTAAGCATAGTAGTTGTAAAAACAAAAAGCAAAACCAAAAATTGAGGAGCAAGCTTTCAAGTGAGTTTTTGTAGCAGTAACTGAGGCTTTTATAAAAACTGTGATTTATGAGAACAATTCCATATTTACACAAACCTGTACTGGGAATAGTTAAACTTCATTCAAGAAAAGGTACCTAGAGTGAGTACAACTTACTGGTAAACTAAAACATGAATATTCAGAAAATTCCATTCAACACTCTTAGGAAGAATGTAAAACAAACTGCCAACTTGATATTATTCAAATTAGAGTTTTCTCTAGCATAAGTACACAGTTTCAAAAGTTCTTCAGAAAGCAACCAAGGACCATCAAAATCTGAATTTTGAAAATTATTAGTTTCACAACAGTATAGCATTCTTTGTTTACTGCATGTTCAAAAACTAGTAAATAAACCATTTTCTTTGGCTTATACTTAAACTACACCAGATTAGTGATTTTTTTATTTTTAGTCAATCTTCTATCCCCAATTTAAATTAACACAGATCTTTTTATTGTGTCTTTCCAATTTTCAAATTCTCTCTGTTAAAAGTAAGAGTTTACTCATACCATGATTTCCTGTTAAACAGCCATGTGCATATACTGGCACGAAGGGTAAATTTTGTACAATAGTTACATTAAGTGATATTTCCAATGGCATAACCACAGAAGACATTAAATGAATGTTAGTTCAAGTGAGATTTGGGCTTATGATGATCTTAAAAAAACAAACCACAATGTCTAAGCATAGTAAAATACAGTGTAAAACCCCCTAAAATTAGACAGTAAACTCAGGAATCCTGCACTTACAGTAAGAATGTTCTGCACAGCATTAAGATGAAAGCCCGTTCAGTTTGAAACAATGCAGACAGCTAGGTTTACCTGGATGTATATGCCACTTCAAGGTGTTTAAACAAACACAAAAATGAGACAATGATGTCATGAAAAAGGCCTTTAAAACAGGCCACCAGTCTAACTTGACTTTCCAAGTAAGAACATCAGTTTCACAAAACTGTGACACTAATGCAATTTCAGGTAAAGTACCCTTTGACACACAAGCTGTCAATTAAGCTATCACAGTCTTTTGTGACCCACTCCCTTTTAAACAGTTAGGGAGAACAGTCAATAGTAGCTCAAGTTTTAATTTAGTAAGTACCTTGTTTGTTTGCAAAGGAACATTATAACACCATAAAATTCTATTTTTACAGTATCTAGAAAACTGATAAACTAGGGTTTTTTATTCTCTCTTTTTAACAGAAGAGTCCAAAGCTTCTGTTTTCTACATGTCTTTGCAATAGTGTATTAGCTAGTGCTGCAGAAGAATTTCACTGTGGACTACCTCACATTGTTACTGAGTTGTGCAAGGTATTCCCGGAGTTCCTTGGCAGCCTGGAATCGGCCATATCTCTTCTTTGGGTTGGCACACTCATCCAGCAGGGCCTCCAGGCGCCCCTCTTTGGCAATCTCAGCTGGGGGGTCGTGCAGGAGCCCCCCCGAGGTGCCCCGCCACGTGGCATGTCTGGACAAAAGATTCTGACAAATGGCATAATAGTTGTGGTCCACAGTGACACGAGCACAAAGAATCTCTTTAGAGAAGGACAGACAAGCTTCTTTATCACAGTCATCAAACTTGCTTTCGTACCACACGTCCCAGTTCTCAGGTTTATCTGTGAAATGCAAGGAGACAGTAAAACAAGTGAGAGAGGGGAGCAAAGAGCCTATGTGTGTCTGAATACAATCAGCAGCTCAAAACACAGCAAACTGGTAATATTTAAACTAAAAACCAATTTTGTTTAGATAAACCCAGAAATGCTGGAGCCTAAGACTTCCTCTGACAGCCTGATACATCGTTCAGCTGAAATGGTCCTGGCAAAACAAAAAATAAGGGGAAGAAAGAAAGAGGGCAAAATAGATAGCAAAGAGAGGGCAGGGAAAAAATCAGCACAGTAAACACATGAAACCTACATTCACACATACCCAGAGGAAAAAATGTAGCATGAGTAAGTACAAGAGAACAATCCAGAGCCAAAGCTGAGAGAAAAGCAAACAAGCAACATGATTTATTTTAGCAACATAGATTTGGATTCTCCAGTTGCCCTGGAAACTACTGCTAGCAAGTGGTCTACCAAAGACTAAAACAACATTGCAAAGTAATTGCTATGAACTTTTGAAACTTTATCTGCCAGCTTACTTTTGACACAGTAGTAACCAGAAAATATAAAAAAGCAGATGTATTACTTATAATCTTTGAAAAAAGTAAATTCAACAAGGCAAACAGCATTTATACACATTTATACCCTTCTCCTTGTCACAGCTTTAACTTAAAACCTGATTTACATAAAATACCTCATGCACTAATAACACTTAAAAGGTTACTAAGTGTGAGCTCTTCGAGTTCTTACTACTTTTTTAGAAAACTTTCATCTTATGCCTCCAGACTACTGCCAGCTTCAAGAACAGGTCCTTATCATGGAGTCCCAGAGTTTTGCAGATGTCTCTTAGTAGTGTGTGGTACAAAGAAAAATTAATCTATGCTTGGCAGAGCTGACTATTGTCTTCTTATTCACAGCACACTGAGAGTTAGTTTAGGAAAAGAAAGAGTACTGAAGGATGACAGCTGAAACTATAAAAAACATGATGTAAGATCTGCAGAATTAAAAGCAAAGTCAATGTGGGAAAAAAAGCCAGCAAAGGAGAATGGGAAAAAAGGGCTTCAGAAAACTCAAATATGACATCCCAAACAGCGCACAATTAGGTATTATTGTACAGTGCAACTGGACAGAAGGTACATATCGAAGTATCTGAACAGGCATATTGATCAATCTGGACAGAGACTGTCTCATGGAACCTTCCCAAAGATGCATGAAACCCGTATTAAACATCAAGCATGACACAGGTTTATACAAAGAATTTTCTCATGTCCTCTTTTGTTTTCTGTGTTCTTGATTGTTAGATCATAAATCACACCAAAACCCTGACTTGGACAACAGATGTGACACTTGCAGCATTCAGCCTCTGCAAGGAGCAACTCGCTCCCATTGCACGTACGTATCAGCATTTTCAGAGCTCATCTGGACATCTTTCTGCCTGAGCCATTCAGACAGGCTCCAAAAATGAAAGCCTTCAGTAATATTATTTTAAGAGGGAAGGAAAGGAATGGAAGAGAAAGGAAAAGAAGGAAAGGGTTCTACATTAAATGTACTGGATATTCAATATATTAAAAGGTTTCCTTGGTAGGCTCACACAGTTTTAATCAAAGCTGCTTGAGAACATAAAATAAATCTAATAAAAAAAACCACACAACCCGAAAATACACTTCCTTGTAGAAATGTGTGTGGATAGAAAAACCCAATCTAAAAGTTAATTCCACAGCAAAACATATGAAGCCTATTTGCAAAGCTTAAAATAATCCATTCACCCAAAGCAAACTGGAATCACTTGGCCTGTTGCCATGAACTTCTGCAGAATCCAGTTTCATGTTCCATGTCTCCAGTCTTTAGGTCTTGTAAGTTTATAAGCTCAAAAAGAATATAAACCTATGTGATGCCACTTTGTCAAACACCTCTCCTGCTGCCACTGCTTTGAGCTTTTACAGTTGACAGAAAGAAAATTAATTTGGAAACAGCACTAGAATTACCCATTCCTTCAGTTCCATCATTACAGAGAACCAATGGGAAGCAAAGTCAGGCTACGGGACTAAGGCAAAGCAGGCACTAATGCTGTTTGTCATTCACAGAAAGTAGAATTCCAAGACTTCCATTGTGACACAGGTGCTTGGAAAAGACAAAAGAAAACTTTTTTCTCTTAGCTGAGGTGAACAAGACAGCCAGGCTGCTTTTCTGTCTATCTGTCCCTCCACCTGTCCGAACACACCCAATGACAACACCCTCTCCTCCCACCCTCACCTCTGCCTTTATGCATGTTTACAGTACTCAAAAGCATCCAGGTATGCTCAACAGTTCATGAAATTGACAACTGGTCAGGCTAATTAGTAGTCTAATTGCAGAAGAAAGCTAATTCATTTGTTAATTAGCAGTCTAGTTGTAAAGCAAACAAAATATGTATTTAGCGACCACACATACTTTAAATATTGCAGAGAAAGAAGTGACACATGAGGTGAGGAGAGTGAAAGAAGACACTTACTCTGTCTGATTAACCTTTTGTCTGCTACCAGAACATTTTCTGCATCTACAATGATAACTTTCCCATCTCTTGGTCCCACTGCAAAGTTGTCGAAGCTGACATCAAGGAGGTAGAGTGCAAATTCAAAGTCATTATTTGTCAGCTGCTCAGCTATTTCCATTAATTGCCAGGCCAGATCCACTCGTTTCTCCCATGGTGCATTGAAGTAACTCCACAGCTCTTCTCCCACATAGTTGACAGCCACCATTCTCCCACATGCTCCCAAGTACTTTGCAAATGGCCAACCCTCGTCAGATGGAAAACTCTGTATATAAAAAAATACATGTTTAATTAATACAAAATAACTTAGATTTTAAAAGGCTTTTCAATAAAACTTAGAAGAGAAAGCTGCAAATAACCATCAACACAATAACCCATATATTTCTAACATTTGAGGGGAAAGGAAAAACAATACAAAATGTATTTCTGGGACCAAGAGGCCTTGCTGGACTAATGCAGGGAAAAAGTTGGATGATCTGAAATGATACATAACCCATATCTAGCTTTCCATCTGTACACATACACTCACATGTATTTGCACACACAATTTCACAAACCATCTTTTTCTCTTGGTGTTTTATTACACATCTGTTGTAGTAATGCAAGTGTATTTCCCATCAAATGTTGCATTTGATCTTTTAATTAAAACCAGTTCTTTTAACAACCTAAAGAAAAAAAATCTCTACAAAGTGGCACCTTCTTCTCTCCACCACCACCCCTTCCATTTTCCCAGTTGATGGGATTCCTTTGAGGTTGCTTAATTTTCTAGCATACCTTAACAGTCTCTCTTGATTAACGAATACATATATACTGTGTGCTTATTACACACAGCCACATAACATTTTTATCAACGTTCAGTAAAATCTACCTCCAACAGTACCTTTCTTGGAAGTTAACATATGACACTGAATAGAAATGGCACACTACAAGAAATTACAAAAAACCCCAAAACACACCAGCATGGTTTCCCTAATTCAGTTGTGTTGAACGTGCCCTAAGACTTGAATATGAACAGACAAGCACTTAAAAGGTACCCTCTAAACTATGGAGGAATGCAACAGGAAGAAACCACCAAAGCACTGATTTAAGAAACCCCAAATTTAGAGAAGTTAGCACTCTATTACTGTGATGTACACCACTTTTAACTATCAGGAGATACCACCAGGTGCCCATGCTCCTTCCTAGTGTTCTGCCTTGCTGTGGTGTCATCAGACACCACTCATGAGCCATTCTGCAGTAATGACATGGCAAAGGTTTCACCACAGCTGGCGTGACCAGCATGGTGGGTTTCAGGATGAATGAAAGCCTTGTACCTTCTGGAATCCACAATGGCAGAAAACACTGTCACCTGGGGAAAGAGACTGGAAGGAAACACACCATGTAAAAACACATCTGAACTACAAGGCCAAGCAGAGAAGAGGTGCATCACATAACCAACTTGGTCTATGTAGTACACCTGAAGAAACAAAAATCACAACTAATATACATAATTGACAATGTTTGCTGTTTCTATAGCAAAAGCCATGAAGCTACCCTCTAAGGTGGCAAATCTTAGAAGACAATTTCTGGGTAAGCAACCATGTTTACCACCACAAAGAACCACTTTTCTTGGCTGGGCAAAAGGACATCAGAGCCATATGGATAACAGAATAGGTTCAAAGTTTTTGACACATCTACATGTCCAAACTTCAACTCTATTCACATAAGAAAAACAGATTGTGATAAATCCTGAGCGTAATACAAACTAATTTGACAGGTTTGAGAGCAGTATGGTATTTTCAAGCTGTGATACCGTGTAACGCAGCAGAACTAAATCTCTCTCAGTAACTGCATCTACCATGCAAAAGGGAAGACATTATCCAGCCTGCAGGCTTATTTACCTGCAGGATTCAGGGCAATTAATGAAAGTAGAAGTACAGCCAAATCGCCACCAGTTCAGGTCAAGTGTCACATTCCACAGTTAAGAGGGTTTGGGGATTTTTTTTCACTTGTTTTGTGGTTAACCTTCCAACAAATGAAGTATGTGCTAATTCAGTCTTCCTTAGTTATTCTGAACAGAGTATATAACAGAAACATAGCTGTGGCATCAGTAAATATCACTAAAGAGGTATTTTATGTGCATTTACTATGACTGTATTCAATCCTGGACCAAAACAAAACAAGAAGCAAATAGCTGTTGTCCATCAAATGAAATTATCTGTTTAATCTACATCATACAAACCTCTCTAAATTGGGGAAAAGTTATCTGATTACATTTCCTGATAAACACAAGCTTAACTAATTTCACCAACTCTGCATGACATTTTTATATCGCTGCATTTGATCAGCACTCAATTCAATGATGCTTAAATATTTTTATTTAAATATTACTTTGGACCACCCTGCTCCTTTTCCACAGTTCTCCTTTTCTATGTTCCAATCTTGCCCTGCTTATGACTTTGCCTCCCTTTTCAAACACAAGTTCAACCATAAACAGTTGAACCTGGCAAGGAATGTGCTACCACTGGAAGCAAAGGTATCCCTCCCTCCCAACCCACCAAGCACACTAATTTCAATCCTGTGCACATCATTAGGAAAGGAAAGCTGGTACTTGCCAGGCTAGTGCTCCCTGGGATCAGAGCCTGATCCATACCACACCACACCCCATGCTAAGATGCACTGCTGAGAGGAAAAGAGAAGGCCTCCACAGCTGGGTGCAGAAGAGGGAAGAAGCTAAGAGGACTTCTCCTTTCCAGCAGCAGCAGGGATTTATGTAATGGATTAAACTGATTTTCAAAGTACAGAGTTAGTCACTCATCTCCTAAAGACATCTATTATGCTTCCTGCACTGCGTACACTGAATTTCATTGCAGACAAAAAATTCTAGGAGCAATCAGGTTTATTTAGAAGTGTACACCTTCATGTTACAAGTAGAATATCTGCATGCCATGCTGTAACAGATATATTTGTAACCCTATGGCAATAAAAACATCTTTTGACAACAGGAGAGCGGGGAATCCTGCCAAGGTCTGCACATGTACAAACAACATCTCTGCTTTGGCTCCCTTCCAACTGGCATGTAAGAGCCACATCTACACTTCATTACCCAAGTCAGTAGCGGAAGAAGGGGATAAAAATATGTACAAGTGCCTCATTCAGTAGTTTTTATATTCACTTGGTGAATTTGACAAGAATATTAATTGAAGTGCAGATCTCTTTTATTTGCAAGCAGCAGTTTAAAACTTTTGGTACTATTCTCTCTTGAAAGCTGTTTTCTAAGAGGAAACTGCAGCTAACTTGACGAGGATTTTTTTATTCATGTATTAAAATTTTGAAAGCCAGCAAGAAATGAAAACAAATTTATATGATTAATGAACATGTATCCCATGAACAAGTTGCATTTAGAAACAGAAAGCATCTTACATCATTATCAAAAATCTGATTTCTGGGGAATAATACATAACTTTATTTTATGTTTTATTTTAGTAGTCTGCATATTTAATTAGATATTTTGTACTTGAATATGCTCTTTTCAGACTTAAAAACCTGCATTTGACAATCAAATTAAAAACTAAGCTCTTGTTCAAAACCAAAAAACAGCTGTTTGACAAAAGAATCTGATTCTGATGCACTCACATTTTATCTCTGAACGTACATACAAATGCCAGAGAAGCCACAGAAAATTAGACTTTTTTATATGTTTTAAAATAAAGTAATGCATATGAAAATCTAAAAACAGAGAGCTTAGTATGATTCCCCTCATTATTATCTTTCTGTATTCAGAGAAATATGTATATCTTCTAACAGAAAGATGGAAAACAGTAAAGATGCCAAAAGCTTCTGCTACTTCCATTCCCAGTGACATACCCCCAAAACACATTTTCCTTGCTCTAACTAGTGTAGCTCCAAGCTATCTCTCTAAGCAAGGCTTAGAAACCTAAACAAACCCTGCCAAAGGAACAATGCACATGCTGTTCCTGAAACAATAATACTGCATTTATACCTTTAAAATATACAGTGCAGTCTCAGAATAAATATTAAGAATTAACAGAGTGAACTCATCACTTCACTGAAGCACAAAACACACTATCAGTGCATTTGTCTTCCTCACTTCCATCTGTCTAAACCTGAGATTATACACAAATGTGCCAGTGCTTTTTGTTCAGAGCTGTGAACTAGATCAGGCAGTGAAGATTCACCAGCTTGAAGCTGGTAAGGCCTATTGTATTCTGCAGGAACACAAAGCCCCTTTGAATTAAGCATTTAAAAGAATATTAGTTTATCATAATGAAGCATGTAATTCATCCTCATAATCAAGACCAAAAATCCAAACTAGTTTAAGTAAAAACTGACACTTCTGTTGTTAAAAACCATGCTTTTCATTTTCAAAACTGTTCCAGAAGATGCTCTATTTGCCACCTCCAGTGTTTGCATAAAGTGAGTTCCAGCTCAGAAAAAACACCTCGGACAAAACCTGCCCAAACAAAGAGCTGCATCTTACATGTGAAGAAATTTTAAAAAACAAACACAAACAGAGCGGAGACTTGTCTCCAAAGGACACTGAGGAACTTCATGGAAAATGACCCTCTCACTGAAAAATGATACCTTCACTGAATCGCCCCGCTGAACCGCAGGCACCAACAGGTGGGGCAAGGAGAACTCAACATGCTCATCCTCAAAAGGAAAATGAGTTTTCTCTCACAGTACTGCTGATTCTGCAGTGTAAGCACAAGTAGCACTTGTATTAATCACCAAGGCAAATAAGCAAAGCTCTGGAACCATGAAGAGACGGAGAGCAGATTTTACCATGATGGTTTTTGGATCAAAGGAGTTACAAAGCACAGATGCCTCCTTTTGTCAGGAACTGATCTGCATTCTGGAAGATACATATTCAAATGTTTTTCTGAATGCTAGTGAGTACAATGAAAACCAAGTAATTACAGCTAAACACTACAGGATTTGACATTTATTTAAATTCCCACAGAAATTATACACATATAGCCTACGCACACAGCGGCAAGTGGATTTCACCAAGTACTCCAGATATTGGTGCTCCTATTGAAACCATGGTTTTATAGTTTATTTGACTGTTGTTCAAGTTTGACTACATTGCAACTAGTTACTACATACAATTAATGCCAACAAGAGGTTCACACCTGGCTTGATACACTATAGGACAAAAAAAAAAAACAAACTCTAAATACTCAGCCATTAAGATGAACACTTCAGCTGTAAAAGCTGTATTTCAAAACGCCAGCAGACATATGCCACTTTTCCAAATAAATTAATGAACAATGATTAAACTCAAGAGCCATAGTAAACCAAATTTAATATCATTATTGGTTGTCACCTGTTCAAATTGGTTTGTAGTTCATAGAAGTTTCTTTCAGATTAAAGTTGCAAAAGATGCAAATAATCATTGTGTATTTACTTCTCATCAGTAATGAGCCTGGAATATGTCACTATAAAGGAGTCCTAGCAGAGACGGCCTTATTTTTAAAGTTACTTTGCAAAATTGGAGTCTAAAACAAAGCCTCAATTACTTAATTCAGGGAGGTTAACCACAACTCCCCCATACATCTGATATACCAGAACATTGGTATTGCAATGTTTCTAATGTAGAGTGAAAAAATTTTTTTCTGCTACTGGAAACTGGAAGAGTGATAACCTCTCAAAAGAATTTATGTTTAAGTCTGTATAGTGACTTCCTAGCAGCCTTTAAATTCAGCCAGCCATTCATCATAATACATACCCCACAATAACTTCAAGAAATTCTAGACTATTTTAAAATATCCCTTTTAATTCACCCTACATGTTTTCACTCTAGGGAACTTTCACCATGAAAGAAAGATGAAAATAGTTTTGATAACTTAGGGAACATAATTAAACATGACAGTTAACATGACAAGTACAAGCCAGTTCTGGTCTAATATGTACAGTCATATGTCACTGCAAAAAATGAATTCTTCAGTTTTCAATACAACCACATTAGTAGAATATTCTTGTAACATGAGGCCACTCAATTTTAATTCAACAAAGAAACAATCTTTCGTCCCTTTTAGAAAGGTTCATAATGGAAATTCAGTCTGTTAAAATCCTAGTATCTGTATGAGCCAGGACTTAAATAACACAAGTCCAGCCAAAGACATGTCAGGTAGTGCAGATACCACCTTAAATCCACTGCTTGGTTTATGGCATTAGAATTATGGAACAGAAACACCAAATTCAGTAATGAAGACATTTTAAAGGGTACAAAGTATTGAAACTAACTTGGCATTCTACATTCTACCAAGTTCTTTAGAACTACAGAAAATAACTTATGATTAGAAGAGTGTGTACAAAAAAAAAAATAGAAAAGAGGAATTTGCCCATTTACTTACGTATGGATCAGCAAAAAGAGTCTCTGGAACATTTGGCTAAATTGCTACTTTGAGTGAATTTTGTGCAAGAAATTGTTTCAAACTGATCAGTTAAAGTTTTAATATATGTTTACCAGATGTCAACTATTGTTCTTCCCATAACAAAACTAAACAGAAAGCCCAACAATGACATGTAGAGAAACCAGAAGAATTTTAGGTTATGTGGCAACAGACTGTTCATGCAGAGTAATTATACCAGGAATAGAGATACAGATGTTGGGTTTGTTTTGTTTTGCTTTTTCCCCACAAGGAATAAGAATGATCAGAAGTTGTGAGAAAAATAAAGTCATTAAGCTTAAGCATTTAGAAAGCTAAAACCGTATCTGAGGGAGGGGCAATGATTTACAGTCTATTAAAAATGCAGAAATACTGCTATTTGGCACACTGAGATTGGCATTTCTCTTAGAGAAATAAAAGTCCTTGAGACTTGTAATTTACATACAAGACACAAATGTTCACCATCATTCTTTCACGAATGTTCATTTAAACAGGTTGTTAAAAGCTACAGCTCGAGACAAAGTTGCATAATGCACTCTGGATTTAATTGATAGATACCTTCTATATTTTGAAAAAAATCTTCATTACATGCAAGCACTTTCTTTTAATTGCAAAGTATATGTGCAAATTCCAAATTTACTTTGTGTGCCAGTCTAATTTTTCCCACAGTAGCTGGTATGGGTCTGTGTTTTGGATTTGTGCTTGAAATGGCATTGCTAACTCAGGGATGTTTCAGTTATTGCTGAGCAGAGCCAAGGCTTTTTCTGCTCCACACCCAGCAGCCCGGGGAATGGGGGTCACAAGAAGCTGGGAGGGGACACAGCCAGGACAGCTGACCCCAGCTGATCCAAGGGACATTCCATTCCATATGGCATCCTGATCAGCATGTGAGGCTGGGGGAAGGAGAAGAAAGGAGGGGGAACACACATCCAGAGTGACAGCATTTGTCTTTCCAAGTCACCATTCCCTGTGATGGAGCCCTGCAATGGCTGAGCACCTGCCTGCCCATGGGAATTGCTGAATGAATCTCTTGTTTAGCTTTGCTCTCCTTACTAAACTGCCTTGCTCTCAACCCACAAGTTTTCTCACTTCTGCTTTCCCAGTTCTCTCCCCCATCCCAGTGTGAAGGGAGGGAGCTGCGTGGGGCTGAGTTCCCAGCTGGGGTTAAACCACACCCCTGAAAACAAAGCAAACACAACTGGCATTTCCATATGGCACCTGGCAATACTGTAAAGCAACAACACAGCCAACACAAAGGCAAGACTGAGGGTTACAAGACCAGCTCTAGATGCACTTTTGCCAAAACAATTTATAAATCCTGTATTTTGGTTTTGCCAGTACAGATGTAAACTGTCTTTTCAGGTTAAGTGTAAGGTCTTAGGAAAAATACAGCCACCTTGCTGAAAAACAGCTTTCTTATCAATAAACAATTTCTTATTTCAGCAGTCTTGAGCCACATTGTACTTCCCCCAACTCCGAGAACAAGGATTTGGGGCATTGTTGATTTTTCATGTTTAAGTAGAGAAGGTAACACTTTGCCAGTGGCAGAATGTGTCAGACACTGCGTGGCTGCACACCGGGGCTCACAGCACAGCTACAGTGGCACCAGAGCAGCAGCTCAGGAACAATCATCCACACTGCCAGGACACGGCCACAGCGCTCCGAAGAGGAAATCTGGAGGCTCACAGGGATCAGTGCAGGAGCTCTATGAAAAATGAGGCATTACACCTTTCAGTTCTACTACCAGTAAGCTTATGTTCCAACTTGCAAGTGAAGATAAAAATTAACCAAGTTACTTGATAAAGTTGAATAACATACACTATTTAAACAGATATCACTGTTGAAAATATTTCAAAAACTTTCTCCACTACATGTATTTTACAAGACAAACTAGAAACTGGGTGGTTTATAGAAAGTCACGAGACAAGGATAAACCTGCTTACATCCATAATGGTTCTATGAATTCGGCAAAGAGTGAACAGTCACACTACACTCAGTCTCTAATCCACATAATTTTTTCAATTTTTCTGTTTCTTCCTGAGGCAACTTCAGCCAACCTATCTTTGCAAGTGTTTGACGCACACCATCATATTCAGTTTGGAATAGGATGCCACACATAGATCCTATACTCCAGGTGATTTCCATATAAAACATTCTGTTTATCATTGAATGAGTTGAAACAAGCAGCAAGTAAGGTTGTTGCTTTTGTCCAAATAAGCTGTTCAAGCCTATATGAAATACTGGTTTAAATGTAGCATTTTGATTACAAATCTGACCTTCTTTTACTAAAAAGTATTCATCTTTATTGCAGAAAACAATGATTAGGAAGGGAGATGAAAAAATCCCAGACCTATCAGAAATTAAATCTTTAGCATACAAGTTCTTTGGTTCAAATGTGAATTCAGATGAAAATTGTGAGAGTATTTAATTAGTGAGCAGTTTAGCAAGATTCTACAGAAGAAAAATTAGTATTTTAATACCCAAAAAATATCTAAAGTGTACTTGACCAATACTGCAGCTGTCATTCCATTTGCTTAACAAATTAAAACAGCAAAAGAGGCCGAGTTCTTCCCTGAGTACACCTACACAATAAATAAACGCAAACAAAGAAAGCTAACAAGAAAGTTATAAAAGTTAGGATTACAACATGTAGTCTGTCCTAAACTGTGCAGTGTTACACATTTGATACAAGTTCCTGAACAGTAATATCATGCTATGAGTTAAAGCCCCACCTGGAAAATTCCCACAGCAGAAGCTGTAAATCACTTGTGACAATGCAGTTCATAAGCAACACCACTTCAGGAACAATCCATACTCCTCAGAGGCTTCAAGCTAAAATCCCAGCCTCAGATGAAAAGCCTCACAATCCATAAATTGCTGACTCTTGTAGACAACTACAGTGAATTTTCTACTATAATTCAAAGACTAAGCTTTGAATTTCTATTAAATTGCCTGTTTACATTTGTCTGTAACACAATGAAGCAACACAGAACTTGCATGCACTGTATACCAAGAGTTTAGACATCATCTTCACTGTTATGAACAACAGAGTCAGTCACTGTAGTGTTCCATGAAAGGCTTGAGGCAAAAACAAGTAATATTTTCCCTTGTGCCCGCTTGGTGACAGACAGCATTAGTTAAATGTACCAATTTATTGATTGCCTTATTTTAAATTAAAATCTGATTCTTCATACAACATCATGCAGGTTTCTTTTCTTGGAAGCATCTGATTTTTAAAACCAGCCTACAAGCTTCATTCCCATAGCACTACTTGCCTTCATCTATACTGCACAAACTATAGGATAAAATGTTTTACAAATGTTATGTACAAACACAAACAACCTTCGAAGTAGTCAATTATCAATTCTAGAAAGTAACCACCTCTCAGAGTGTCTGGCATGTTGCTGTTGCAAGAGCTGCAGAACACAGAATTACCCATTCCAGTTTCTCAGATGGAGACTAAACCTGGAGTACTATGGAATGGGAAGAGATCATATAGATTCATGTACTTTACATATTTCATTCCTAATTGAGGGAAAGTCTTCAAACCTTGAGTACCCAACACCAAATTAACACTCTTCTGGAGAAACCACTAGGAGCGTTTAAGCACACAAAGCTGGCCTGAAACCCCCCAGAAATATTGTCCAAGATATGCCAAAACATCAAAATTTACACAACTCTATGAAACACTTTTGATCCGTAAAAAGGCAACAGACTTAACAGACTTGCTTTACTTCTCTCTGAACTGCTGAAGGCTGCCTCACTTCCCACAAATCTGACTAGCTCTACTCTCAGCTGCACCCTTGTTAAGATAAATGTTGAGCAGAGTGCTCAAGTCCACACAAGATTTTCTTCTCTTCAACAGATTTGCTTGACAGTCTCAGGACTCATCTACAGCTCATGAAGAAGCTGAGAGGAATCAAGGCTCCTAATCAACCCACTGCCCACCATTTATGATCCAGCCCACTACTGTCAATGCCACAATTGTGCCATATCCTTTGCCTGTAAAGAATTATGAAGAAACAGCTGTTCTCTGGCCATCGAGGTCTACACTCAGTATGTTGGAACCACTGTTCAAAACCAAAAAAGTAGGCTGTATGAAAGGCAACCAAAGCAAATCACTCCTCAAAGAGTTTCTGAATATACTCAGAAGAGCGAAGCAGTTTTGATTTTCTTACTTAAGCAGAGTTTCCTTTCTCACTGTGCTCAGGAGGAACTTCACAGTAAAATGTGAGACTTGCTGTACCCTCAAGTCTGCTGAGAAGCAAACTGGAAACACACTTTGAAAACAAAACTAAAGAGAGCTGTACATGAAGAGACTGAAGGGCAGAAGGCATACTACCAAAAAACCTAACTGTAATAAAGTTCATAAATTGATTTTCTAGAAATTAGTCAGTAGGTGAACTTTCTGGAGGGTAAAGCCTGCAGCACTGCTTTTTGAGCATTTCTTGGCCTCTCATTAGGGAAACAGCAGATGTTAAGAGTAATCATGAGGTAATGTTTTCAAAACATATTTGCAAATATTATTTTAATCATACATTGGATAAATGCAAGGACAGTTCAGTAGTTAGACAAAACAGTTCTGATTCCAAACCTAAATGCTAAAGGCACACTTGGGAGTTCCCTTGATAATGTCAAAAACCAAAACGCAAAGCTCCCCATCTGAACAGATATAGGATAGAAACAACTGAGCGGCACCACAGAACAGAAAGTTCCTAAGCATATTTCATCTAAAAATTTACATAATATATTAAAGCACAAATTTCAGGTGTGTGCACATAACCCGTCCCCCTAATTAAAGACTACAAAACATGTAATCGCTGAAAAGAGAACACTGTTCATTTATCTGTCCGTCTATTTTCAGGCTACAAATACCTATCTCTAATTTCTACCAGCACTAACTATATTTAGTTCGCATTAAGAACATGACATAGCACATGAGTCAGTTTCTGACACGGAAAGCACAACAGCATCGCAAGCACAGTCTCTACGCACTGCCTCTTAAACTAGACCCTAAGAAATGAATCACGGGCACCCACTGCTGCCCGGGAATATGTGACCGGCGGAACACGCTGACACCGACCTGTGCGAAAGGCACAAGGCAGCAGAGAGCATCAGCCTCCAGCACTGACCCGCACGCTCCTGGGGGACCGCGGCTGCCGCTCGGCACCCGACGGCACAGCGGGATGGGGATGGAGCTAAAAAACCCTGAGGAGGGCGGCAAATCGGGAAAACACACGCGGTCTTTGAGGGAGGAAAGAAGGAGAGCTGATGAGGCTGAGTGAGCTAAAGGAACGCCTCCTACCCCGAGGCAGGGACCGGGGACCCTCTGCTCAGCCCGCCCCGCCGGCACCTCTGCAGGAGACTCAGGCGCGGCACGGAGCCGCAGGCGGCCCCGCGGTCCAGCGGGGTTTGGGGCCAGCGGCCGGGAGCCCTCGGCCCCACGGCGAGGGCAGGAGGGGCCATTCCGGAGAGGGTCCCGCCGGGATGGGCAGCGCCCGCCGCGCTTACCTGCAGCACCAGCGGCTCGGGGTTGAAGGCGAGGGTGATGAGGAGCTGCATGCGCTCCGAGTCCTTCAGGTTGCGCAGCAGGAAGCTGCCCGAGTCCTTGGTCTCGGCGTAGCGGCGCACCAGGCGGTCGAGCAGGCGCTGCGAGGGGCAGTGCACCAGGTCGGACCAGCCCTCCACGGCGCCGGGGGTGAGCAGCCGCACGTCGCCGTTCAGGCTGGCGAACTCGGTGGCGGGCAGCGCCTGCAGCAGGTCGCAGCGGCCCCTGCCGGTGGCGCGGCGGCAGATCTTGGTGTCGATGTCGGCGAGCTCCTGCGCCGAGCCCAGGCGCTTCAGCACGACGCGGCGGGAGCCCTCGCGGGGCTCCCCGTACCGCGCGAAGTACACGTTCTTCACGTTGAAGAAGTCCAGCAGGCGCAGGCGGCCCCAGCTCTCCAGCCGCAGCTGCCCGTTGAGGAACTTGCGGCACCAGCTGGTGCCCCAGCAGGCCGGGCACTTATTGAGCTGCAGAAAGCGCCGCTCCGACAGCTCGTTGCGCTGCAGCGAGGCCAGGAGCGAGTGCGTGTTCAGCACCAGCGCCGCCGCCAGGCTGCCCAGCACCGCCAGCTTCACGTAGCGGTACAGCCGCCCCAACTTCAGCGACACCAGCCGCAGCATCGTCCCGGGCCGCGCCGGGCCCCCCGCCCTCCGCCGCGCTCGCTGCCCGCCCCGGCCGCGCCGCGGCTCCGGCTCCAATAAACTCCCCGCCTCGCCGCCCGCCCGATAAAAGGCGGCCAAGTTACTGAGGGGCCGGCGGGGAGGGGGAGGGCAGGGGAGGGGGGGCGGCGCCTGCAGCGCGCGGGCCCGGGCGGCCCCGCCCCCGGGAGGGGCTCGGGCTCCGCCGCCGCCGCCGCTCCCGCCGCCGCCGGGCCCCCCCCCCGCCCGGGGGCTCCTCCCCCGCCCGGGGGCTCCACCCCCGCCCGCCGCTGGACACGCCCCGGGGGCGGGGCCTAGCGCGAGCGCCGCCGGCCGCCAGCGGTTGGCTGCGCGTGACGCGGCGCGGCCGCGTGCGGCCCCGCCCACCCCGGGCCCGGGGGCGGGGCCGCCGCGCGCGCGGGGGGCGGGGCGCGGCGCCCTTCCCGCCCCTCGGCCCCCGGCCCCGCCGGACTCTGGCGCTGGCGGGGAGGGGGCGCGGGGCCGCCGGGGCTGCCGCCATGTTGCGTGCGGCTGTGTTTGTGTGCGTCCGCGTCTGCCCGCCGTGCCCGCCCCGGCGCAGCAGCGCTCTCCCGGTGCCCGCGGGGATTAAAGCGCCCTGCCCGAGGCCGGCCCGGGACGGCCGTGCTGCCCGGCGGGGTCCGCCACCCCCGTGTCCCTCCCGCCGCGCGCCGCCCGCCCTCACGGGTCCCGCCGCGTCCCCGCCCGGCTCGCTGGACCGCGGGACGGGTTCTGTCCTCCCGGAGCTGGCATGGGGCAGTTCGTGCGTGCCGAATGGAGCACCTGAGCCTCCGAAATGGGTTCGGCCTGTCCCCACTCCGGGGCAAGAACCGTCCAGCCCCGCGCCGAGCAATGTACCGTGCTGAGGCTGCCTCCACAGCGTCCCTGCGAGTCACCGGCACTGCCCTAGGCTAAGAACCGTTCTATAAAACTTCACACTTCACAGAACAACAGAGACTAAGAAAAAGGGTGAAAGTCTTCATCTCGTCTGACTCTATCGCAAATAAAAGACAGCCTTCATACTGTGAGAAGTAATTCACTTTATTACCTGTTCAGTCCCAAAAGTGCAGTGGTGATGTGGTCGTTGCGAAAGAAGTGTAGCAGACTGCATAATTTCCAGTTATTTTATATGCACTATACAAAAATTTGGATGCTTAGTATCTAGAGCATTTGACATACATTTGTCTTTTCATCCTGGCGTGTACTGATATCCCTATGTACTGTGTTTTGACACTTCTATGTCTAAAGTATTTCTTTTACTGAGATTTTGTCACTGACCGTATCTGTTTCAATATACCTTGTTAAATGCCGCTGGTAGGGTCAAAACATTCCATCAACAAATTCTGGTCTACAAACCAGTGGGTTTCTGGCAAAATCACTACATACATAAATATATATAATTTCCCTTAATTAAGTCTTCATTAGGGGATGCACTGCTTGACAGCATATTCCAAATAATAATTGATCTTAAAAGATCAACTGATATTTTTTCTGCATGGAAACTCAAAACTCACTAGCTAAACGTGTTTGGTCTTTACATGTTGATAGTGGGTTTTTTCACTAACAATATCTAGGCTGTATGTTATTAAATCACTAACAAATCCAAATATAAACAAATATACTGAATTCATGTTTATTTTCTGCATTGCTTATTTCTCAAGCTTTCTCATTTGCTCATTTATAGGGAAACAGCTTGATCCTTCTGAATGCAAACAGAATATTTTAATCTTTACTAGATGAAAACATTTTAAAGTACAAAGAATCATTTAAATAGTTTAATACGCTCTTTCAACAACAATGTCATGTTCTTAAAGCATTTGACATTGCAAATTCATAAACAAATAAATCCGCTGTTTCTAAACAGATCAGAAAACTTGTTCTGTAGCTATTTCTGGTTTCACTGGCATCCACTGGAGACCATGGGAATTGTTTGTGAGGGATAAGGGAAGGTGGAGTCTGCCTTCCAATGTGTCTTTAACTTGGTTACACAGATTTACAAATTTTGGTAATGAAATAAAATAAGGAATGGAAAATGCAACCATTTAGAAGACTAAAATGTGTGGAAAGAAAAGGTTGAGGCAGAGTTGGAAAGATAAAGCAAAGGAGGGGGACCAGCCCAGTAAAAATGGTTAATTCTGAAAGAATGACAGGTATATCTTGTGTTAAAAAGCTTGATTTGTAAATGATCCATTTCAAAGAGCAGGGGAATGTAAAATAAACTAGATAATGCAGTATAATGCATGCATTTTCTGTCTTTCTAGAGTTGCCACCTTATGATTAGCCTTCAAAACCAACTACAGTAGTTTTCCTGGGAAGATCTCATCATATATGGCAATATAAATCATAAAAGCTTGCAGTGACTGGGATGCAAACAGGCCAGCAGTGGAGTGCCAGTGCACACGATGTTCTCTGCTGTGCAGCAGGTTCTCACAAAGGGCTGGCCCATAGCACAGTAACAGGGGCTCAGTTTGCTGTGTGGTGGGAAGGGCCATTCCAACAATTACCTAATACTGTTGCATCCTTTTGGGGATTTTATACATCTCCCATAACAGTGGTGGGTTGGAGTTTTTTGTAGACCTTTTATACAAGCAGACATAATATATTCCCCCTGTTTTCAGAGACATCAAGAGGTGATCACAGACTCTACAGCTGCAGAGACATCCCACACAATGTTAAATTATCCTGCATATTGATTCAAAAGAAGACTTGAATAGCTCCAGGCCTCCATAATGAGAAAGCAAACAACCTCTCAGAATTTAAACAGTTTAGAAAGAAAAGATAATCCAGCAGCTCTACTGAAAGGTATGATAACAGACTCTCCCTTACTAGGGCACTTCACTCTGAGCTCTTGTTTCAAACTACAGAATAAGCAGCCGTTCAAAATGGCAGCTATCTCAAAATCATTGCAGATACTGCAAAAGAGTTTGGAGTATATTTTATTCTTAATTGTCTAGACACTCATTCCCACACGCAATCTTGCCACTTTCAAAATAGGGATCTTTGTCCCTATTAGCCTGGCAGGTCAGAAAGACATGCTGGGAAGAACAATTCCAAGTTCTGCACCTTTATAACCCAAACTTTACTCATTTATGTTCACTTGCATCAGACTGACTGCATACACATAGTTCTGAAGCCTGTGTCCCAGCGAGGGCTGCAGTGGGCATGCCTGAGATTTTTGAATATTTTCCCCTTTTTATGTTTGGGGCACAGCCACAGGTTGGGACAAACATTCAATATCCTCAGACATCTTTCAGATTTGATCCTCGAGCTGAAAGTAGAACATATCTGAAGGAATCTGGATAGGTGGCTGGGCTGTGTGAAGGATCTGTCCAACCAGCCATCCATCACACTCAGGGGGACACTGTTAGCAGTTCTCTGAAGATGTGTAGCACAACTTCTGTTCTGCGCTCCACCTTCTGCAGATTGAAAATCTCGTTTGTTATGTTTGTTATGTTCTTACTGATGGCAAAATAAAATTAATATTGTGCATCTGGAACACCTAAAAGTCTGTTAATCTTATGAGTGGAAGGCAGTGTCTTTCCAATAAAAAATTGCAGTAAATTGGAGTTTTAATTGTGTACAATACTAATTATTGCTTAGAGTGAAAGCAAAAATGAAAATAAAAAGCAACAAGATGGCAATTTTATAAATAATCATAACACTTTTAATTGTATTTAATTTTATGCACATAACGTACTGTATTTAGTACAGTGTAACAGAAATACTGGTTCTGTAGGATTTTGCTTATAGTAATCTGGCATTTTTCCTCAATTTCTTATTCCTTTTGATTGCTGCCTTTTACAGCCTTTGAGCAGCTGAACAACATTACATATTATTTAGCTGAATACACATCCAATACACTAGAAAATGCACTTTATCATTATAAATCGGATACTGTTACTGGTTACTTTGTAACCAGTGCCTGGTTACTCTACTGAAATTGAATATCAAAAGCTGCAAAAGTATTTTCAAGTTCTCCTTTCCTCACATCTTCAAGTACAGATTAAGGATGGTCTTTGTCCTTTAAAGTCAACATCTATTTTTATGCTGATTTCTTGCAGTATGTTCTTTATATTGTTGTAAGAACAGGGTGACAGTGCTTATGTCCTTGGCTGAAGTCTAATTATTTTGTTTCTGATGGAAATTTTGAGATTCTCAAGAAAATAATTTGTTGTCATTTTCGAACTTTAACATGAACCCATATGAGAACCCATAAACCCGTATAAGAATTTTACCATAAACCCATAATATCTACTTTCAGTGGAGAATTTTTCTCCTTTTATGTGTAACATTTTTTTGTTCAATTAGCTCTATGTGTATTATATAGCACCTGACATCTGTTCATTTAGAAGTATCATTGCTTAACATGGATTTTCAGGTTTATCTGCTGGGAAGGTTTAGGTTGGATTATTTCTTTCTTCCTGTATACCACTCTGTGATCAGACTGTTTTATATTATACTAATCAGAATTTTCATGGCATGGAAATTGTGGGCATGTGAACTTTATTCTTCTTTTTGTATTATTTTGTATAAGCGTGAACCTGGTAAAATTGCACCAAATGTAATATATCATTGTTTGGATATTGGCTTGGACTTCTGTGGAGTTGTCTGAAGTAACTGATTCAAATAATAATTTACTTCATCATGTTCCTTCAGTGGGGACTGTTCATCGATAATGAAGTTATTTTATTGTAAACATCTAAAATCCATAATACAGGAAGCCTCATGAATGTTATCAGCAACTTTGCATTCTTGTTTACTAAAGGCACCGTTATTATAAATGAGTTTGAAAATGTCTATGGGAATGCATTACTATGGTAACTGGGAACCACAACAGCAGCTGCTTGCTCTTCATTGCTGTTGCATATATACATTAAAGCTGACAATGCCTCTTCATTCAGTTTTAACATGTGTAGCTGAAAAAAAGACATCAGCATTTCAAAAGCTACACATCTGATGTCAAATGCAGCCAATCTGTTAGTTAGGTTTATTTAGGCTTTTTGTTTCAGTCTCAGAGTTATTGAAAAATAAGATAGAACCTTAGCTTTAACATGATTTTGTGCAATGAGAAGTTGCTCTTCCATGCTGTTTTGTCAAATTCAAAACATTAGAAGATTTTTCCAGTAATTTGCTATCTGTATGTATTGATTGTTATAGCAATTATAGTCAATAATTACGAAGTTTTTCTCTCTTGACAGCCTTTCTGGGAGGAATCTATAACCAGGGCTTCTGTTCCATTTTTAATGTCCCATACTCTAAGAGCTAAAATCCAGTCAATTGTCCTCCAGCTCCATGCTGTATTCGGTTTTACATTTCAGAGATGTCTTTAGACCTAAGCTATGCCATTGTGCTGTGCCATCAAGACACTTCCTAAACAGAGTGTCTTTTGGTCCAGTGGGCAGAGAAAATATGAAATGTGTTCTTCATGTCAGTAAGAGTAAAATAATCACATCCATCTTCTTAGAAATCTTGTCAGAGAAGTATTTTATGTTATCCTTTCATAAAGATGAGGAAAATATAACACAGAGAGATTACAAGTCAGATTGAAATCTCTAGTATTACTTGTAGAAGTAGAGCATTATGTGGCATAGAAAAGGGTTGAAAGAATTAAAATCTGAACTTACAGTTTGTTGTGCTGGTCTGTAAAAAAAACAAACCATAAACTAGGACTGGAAAAGATTCAGAGAAGAGCTGAAGGTTGACCAAAAATACAAATTCCTTCCTAGGAGCCATGAAGCAAACTAGGACTATTTGGTTTGAGGAAAAAGTATTATGGAAGGATATGATAAAGTACAAGATGGTGAGTATGATGGAAAGGCTGGGTATGTCTCAGAAGTTCTTCGGTTTTTCTACCACCAGAACTGCAAGAACCAATTAACCCTGCCCCCACAACTTAAGCTTGTAGGATCTTGTTTCAGAACAATGAGTGCTGCACTGGTTGATAGAGCTGTGGAACTGCAGGCCAGAAGTCATTGCAGACGGCCAGAGTTTCTGTTGGTTCTAAGGAATAACGGAGAGTTCCAAAAAAGAAGCACAATGGTTTCCATTACATGGAAACTGACTTTGGAAGTCCCTGAGCTGAAAAGGATAGCTCAGGTGCAAGAAGTCTGCAGGAGTATTAGGCAACAGTACATGTACACCCTATTCCTGCTGCTTCTTAGACATGCATTTCCTGGATAATGCCTCATGACAGGCTGCTGGTCTACAGGGACATTAGCTTTGGCCCAGTAGCTTGTCCCTAAGTGTCCATACCCTGCAAACAGTATTGCCTTTCAAAGTATAAAACAACTGTAAGATATTTAGTTTTACTATATTTGGTTTTCACACATGAAACAAATGCAAATATTTGAACACTGTCAGCAGATCAACTGTTTGACAGTAGTTCCATTATTATTCTGTTTACAAAACATTGCATCTTCAAACTCTTCAACTTCAGTATAAACTGAAGGGCTAAAACACTTTCTTTCATGTCCATTTATTGATATATTTTTTAAAACCTAATTGAAAGTTTGCTGCCACTGGGATGAATCTTCTAAAGGATACAGAAGTTCTCTTAACTGCATTTTGATAACTTCCAGGAGTAGGAAATGTAATGTGAAATCACGGAGCTCATTAAAATTAAGTCATACTGGAAAAAACAAAGAAACAGTTGGTAACTCTGAAAGTACTTAACCACAGTCATGAAACAGATAACTTGACTTAGAAATAGCTGCCATAAAAGAGGCTACTTTTTTAAGAGCTGATGTCTTTTCTGTTCCTTTATCACTATCACTTAAGGTACATTCATACCGCCCCTGCAGCACACACACACACCACACCCCTGCAAGCAAAATCTTGCCACATAAACCCAATATAGAAATTGTTGAGAAAATTAAGTATTTGAATATGCCATACTTGCCAAACAATCTTAAAGCTTAATCTAGCAGATAAATAATTACCTAAAGATAAATTAAATCAATTTTACTGTGGTATGAAGTATGTGCTAGAACAAGTTATGACAGCTAATGAGAATAATAGTAACAAGAAATATAAAGTTAAATTTTAAACTACGATAATAGGAGTTAAGTTTTTGTAAGGAGGGTTAAATACAAAGAATGAAAACAGAACATACTACATGGTGATAAATATGTTTAAAAATTAAGATTTTATGTAGAAAAGGTAGAACACAAGTAGAAGTTGGTAGATACATTCAAGCTTTAGCATAGGGCTGCCAATATAGCTGTCTTTAAGCACAACTTCTGAAAACACTGCAAACTATTAAAAATAATTATAGTCAAGGGACTGCACCATTTTAAGAATATTTGCTTAAGAAAGGAAGATCTGAAATGAGCTTCTAATTAGAAAATGTTGCAGTCAAGATCAGATATCCAAAGTAAAGGACTAAACTGTGAAAGTGTACCAAGATCCACTAATGGCCTACATGTCCCTCCTTAACTAAGGCTACTCTTTTTTCCTGTGAGGACTTCTCAAGTTTTCTCCTGTGTAGGTCACAACTGCAGCCACAGACGTCTCAGCTGTCAGCACTGCTGCAGTGCTCTGGAGGCACCACTGCTAATTCCTTACAGGTTCAAGCGTCACTGATAAATGAACCACTCATTTTAAACATAATTATATCTGATAAGCGAGAGCATCAAGGAAGTATGTGTTAAAGCAACAAACAGCAGAGGGTTTTTGAAAAAGCATGGAAGACTGAGTTACTGAAAACATCACTGCTAAAGAGAATTAAAGTATTTCTGCTTTAATGCTAAGTGCTGGATAAAGCTCTAATTTCTATAGAATGGAGAAAATCCACAAACTAGTGGATAAAACCAAACTAGTTTTGTTACTCTTACATGAAAGAGATCATATAGAGAAGCAACTTGGAGAATAATAAACCACACCAGGACAGACAGATTTTAAAAAATTCTAAGAGCTATGCTTTCAAAGAAAAGTCTGACCGCATAGGAAATTAGCTCACCTCTTCCCCAAAAATACAATTCAAAAATAATTTATTTTTTTTTAACTGAATGTTAGAAATGTTATTTAGTGCAGAATCAGCACTATTACTATATAGGAGCTATGAAAAGTTCCATATTGTCTCATAAGATTAATTAGTTTAGTCTAGGAAAATATCTTTCCAAAGTCTTTGTGTAATAAAAGAGAAATTCATCTCCAGAAAGGAAATAATTATCTAGAACAATTTTGCCTTGGCTTATGCAGGCAGATTTTTCATTCTTCTTAGTAAAGCAACCACTGAGGATTCTTAAAAATCAATAAAACAACCAAGGTGTATTGGAAGCAGAATTTTCTTTAAATGTTGCAGGCTGGCTTGCAAGTTTGGAAAATAAATTTTTGCTGAGAGGTGGAATCCACTGTGTAAGTCAGCACCTACTGCTGGAATGTTCAGAGCCATTCCACTGCCATCCCAAAGGCTCATAACAAGTTGATAACAAGCCTAGAAAGGTTGAGGTCTCATGGAATCAGCTGAAATCAACCCACACTGGGCATACATTCATCAGGGAAATGGACTACATGATCTTCTGACTTCCTTTCCATTCTAAATTAATCTGTGATTCTGTGATTTTTCCAATTCACGTTTGCAGGATAAACTGTTGATCAGTTAAGCAATGGATGTAGCTTAATCAAGAGGTAACTTTTTTAAATTTAATTGTATGCAGTATGTAAGGCATCAAAGTGTCCTTTCTAGTCTAGGAAATATGAAGCTCATGAAAACAGAACTTCATATGTTACAATAGTAGATATATTGGAAGGAAAAAAATGCATCTGATATATGTAGTCATCTGCTTAACACTCTGCTGAGATTTTGCTGAGAAATAAATAACAAATTGCTGTCAAGTTGTGTCACTTGAAAGCCAGTTCTAGCTAGTTTTGGCTTCAGCCAACAGTTTCACATATGGAAAAACATATAGTGCTTACCCAGCTTTGCAGATGGACATGGCAACAAGGCCTACGTGTTTGCAGACCTTGTAATAACGATGACGAGAATAAAGAGATTATGGCTACTCATGCCTCAGGCTTTCCTGAAAGGTGGTTACATCCACACAGGTGGGTTTAGGTAGGTCACAACCACAGCAAATTCTGCTCAAAGGTTGGTACCTACTGGCCACTCTGTGTTCTATCACAAGGTGCTTTGGTCTTCACACTGGTTTATCCAGGGAAGTTGCAGACGAATTACAAAGCAGCCTGATTTTGTGTCTGAAGTTTGACTTAAAGATCACAACATGAAATTACACAATTTCTAGCATGCACTCATGAAAATGAATAGAGCTGTACTTTGTAATTTGCAGTCCAAAGAAACTTACTTTTAGGGATCTGAGGTCATAGGATTGAGCAGCAGTAGAGTGCCATTTTATTAAAATGGCATGTCTTTTAAGTTCAAAAATCATTCACATTTCAGAGCAAGTTTTGCAGCAGTCCTTATCAACTACTGATACATCTCATACAAGGGAGACAGGAAAAAATGAAACAGCCTCACCAAGGAAAAAACATCAAGAGTTTCATCCTCTGATCTGAAAATTCCTACAGAGACAAGGTCAGTTAAATTACATACTTTCTGTACTTTACTCCAGCTGACAATCTGCTGGTTATAATGCAAGAACACAAGGGCTCAAATAGATTTTTCTGCCATGGTGTGCCATCTGGCATAGAGCAGCCTCACAAATGCTGCTTCCCTGCTCTGCTTCTGCAGATCCAGTGATGGCATAATTGTAAGCCCTGTCAGTTTTCAGCAGCAACGTCAGCTTAATGCAATCTATCTGTAGGTATCAAAGTCACTCATGCCAGATGCAAATGTTTCATTGCCCAAACTTAAAGATGTAATTGTATTTCCATGCAGAAAAAAATCTCCAACATTGGAAGTACATTTGAAAGTGCAGGAGGATTAAAACAAAAAGTAGGGGATTATATCTGGGACTGGTTGGTGTATTGGTGCTTAACAGAATAATGCATTAGGCAGCACATGAGTTATTTCACTGCTGTGGTGCCAAGTTGTGATCCCATTTTCCTCTGATGCAAGAGAGATGAGGACCTGCTTTTAATAAGTGAAGCAGTAACACAATGAACCATCATGCAGTTGCTGTTAAGTGTTCCCAAGCAGCACTGTCAGTACCTCTCACTACTCAGGCAAGGATGTGTGTCCCTGTAACTTGGATTTCAGAGCATTAGGAACCATGATTGGATGTGTGGTAATGCTGGGATGCTGCACAGATGGTGACTGGCATAAAATTACTCCTTCATTTGTGACTCAACTCAGAATCCAACCTTGTGTCTCCAGCAGGGACAGGACAGAAAACCAAGTCACTGCAACGGCTTTTTTCCTTTCAATTAAATTTTTAAAGTATCTGTCCAAATGCTGCTGTTGCAGATTAAAATCTTGCTTCCTAGATATTAATGGTACAAGGAAAAAGACATTGCAGAGTTTATAGTAAAAGCTTCATATATAAAGACATGCTAAACATCAAGGTCTGCTGTTCTGGAAAACACCTTTTAATACATAGATTCCATGCTACTTTTTCCCCACACTTATTTATTTATGGCACTAACTGGTGTTGATTGCATATTCCTCAGTATATTATTCAGTATTCAAGTGAACAGAAGGTGTTTTTCAACCCATTTATGATACAATATTGTTCAGTGGTGTTAATATACATCTCACACTTACAAATACACAAAGAAATTGGGCATGCACACATTTGACAACCATAATTTTGTACTCCTACTGACAAGGTTCCAGCTTTCTGTGATTCTGCAGTTTTAGAAATACCATTCTCCCATGCAAACCTCTGTACACTGTGGAAGTAACTTAAAAAGGAGGCTTTTGAATTACACTCCATAGTTAAGTGCTTAGAGAGCAAAGACAGATTACTGCAAATGAGACTGAAGCAGAGGGCATTTGGAGGGAAAGTCCTTTGTACAACTATTGGCAGCATTTCTTCAAATAAAGGGTAGGTCATGATGACATCAAAATATGAAGCCCCTCTATAGCTGGATACGTTACTTTAGAAAAATGTTGAATTACTTGGCAATGCTTCAACTACACTTCTGAACACTTGTACTGTAACTACTCAGGAATATCAAAATCACTTGGAAACAGAAATAAATTATATCCCACAAGTCATAAATGATAAATACCCTATGGAAAATATGTGGCAAAGTCAGGAAAGGAGTTCAGATGTCTCTGCTATCTCATATCTGGACTTCAGAAGAAGTTGACTTCATCAGTTCTACATTTATTATTAGCAATTTTCCCTCCAAGTTTGTCTTACCAAAAGCATCAATTTCTGAAAAAGAAGTGCCATAGCTCCCAAAATAGTCATGCTGAGTTCAAAGAAAAACAAAACCACTCAGTTATTGGGAAGTGGCTTCCTATCACCTCTGTGCTTTTGAGACAGTTTTTCTCTTGGTTTACAGGATCCGTATTTCGAGTGATGCTGCCTGCTTCCAGTTCCATCTGAACACTCTTCTCAGTATTGAGGGCTCAGAGTTTTTCCTTGACTCTACATATTAACTGAATTTGCCTGTCCTTCCTGTACGAGTTTTCTTACAAGATGATGTGACTGTCCCATGGGAAATGGTTTCTGCCTCTTCATGAGAGAGAGGTGGGATCAATTCCCATTTTCTTTGTAGATGTACTACCATGAGCTGTAACAGTTGTCCAATGTCTCAAGAAGAGCAAGGTGGAAAAATACATGCTGATTTGTTGTGAAGAGTAATTTAATTCCAGAAGACCTTTTACATTTTCCTTCAAGATTTCATAATCACTGTCTGGTTTTTGTTGTTGTGTTTTGTTTGGTTGGGGTTTTGTAAGACAATCCATCATGGGAAAAGGAGTAGGAGGAAAAAATCCTATTTATAAAGCCCCAAGTTTTTATTGTTATTTAAGAAAAATATCTTTTTCCTCACTAAGTCACACTGTATTGACTTCTATTTGCTTTGCAACAGAAGCTCAGAAAGCAACTTTTGCTTACAGATATGAATGCTGGAAACAAAATCCATTCTTTACAGTACTTTTGAAAATGTTACCTCACTTACAGGAGAATGTTTGAACTATTTAAAGTAATTTTACTGCTTCCTTAGGACAAAGAACATACTATATTTAACCACAGTATGTGGTATTAAAAACAAAAAGATGGCCTAAAATGGCTAAATACAGATGTAAAAATATCAAATAGGATTTATTTTTATAATGAATTCAGGTAGAATGACAGAACACAAGTAACAAGTAGTGATTGTTTGTTTTCATGGCAATAACAACTCTATGAACTGCAAAAACAAAAAAAAGTGTCTGATTTATATTGCACAGAAAGAAAAAGCCAAGCTGAAAACAACAATAATTTATGGTTGAGCAGATGGCAAATCAAGCTAACTCTAGATTTAGTTCCTGAGCAAAAGTTCTGTTTAAAATACATTATTTATCTGGCTAGCTATTCTTATGGTCCCTTCCCAAATGAGTGATAAATTTGAGGATTGTCTCAGAGGGTTCTTGCAATATCAAAAATTGTCCTATTTTCCTTTAAAAAATATAATTTTAATATGAATTCTAGAATTGTTAAAGAAGAACATAATAATTTGCCAATTCCCATTTGGTATCCAAATATTCCTCTATTTGTCTACCATGACTGCAATTCAGTTTAAAAATTACATTTTAAAATGCTGTATATCTGTTGAAATATTACATGAAAACTTATGAGATACACTTTCTTTTAAAAAAACAACATACTAAGACATTTTTCTCAGCATATAATATTTCATTTTGAGAATATGCTGAATGTTTTAGTAACTTTAAATAATATATTAAAACATTTTTGCTAACTTTTTTCCTGAGAAGTTTAGCTCTATGTGAGAGGGGAATTATTAAATTCCATGGAATTGTTTTCTATGGGAGATTCAGGAGGAAATGTTGAAATCTGAACTTTCATCAGGAAAATGCAACCCATTGTGTCACCAGAATACCAACATTCTGTTTTTTTCTACTATTGTAACATATGAAAAATATCTATTGTTATAAAACATTATTATAGCCACATTCCAAATATTGTTAGTAATAATATTATATTTTAAATTCATAATTCCTAGATAGAGGAACAACTTCCAAAGCCAGATAATGGTATTTTCAGTTTTACTTCTTTTAAAGCCCCTAAAATTAAATCAATATGCAAGATGTAAATGGAACTCAAGGAATTGCTTTCTTTCAGAGGCAATAAGTGACCATTTGCTCACCCATGTTGAAATGGATCTTTCAACAAAAGGCCATATTCAAAACCAGAGAACAGATAAACATAATAGCCTGTGTTTTGCTGGCAGAGTCTTCCGGAGAAACAAAGAGAACCTTTAAGCTTGCACAGGAATGTGGCAAACATGTTTTATGATGTACTGTATCCCATTTAAGACCCCAGAAGTACCCTGGGGTTTTTTTCTTATGGGGAATATTGTGAAATATATAAGAACTACATTTAAAGACTTTTTCTGTATACACTTAGAAGGCAGGAAGAAGATCCAAGCAACAAGCGGAATGCTCAATCTTTATGACTGTTCTGCCTTCACATCCAGTAAAAGGCAACTGGTCAGTAAGTTCCAATTTCTCCTCTTTTCCAAGATCAGTTCAGTTGATTCCTCTTTGAAGTGGGAGAATATGTGGATTCACAAAAGTTCTGGGGTTTGCTGCTACCAAAGCAAATTTTAAAAGGACTGGTGTGAGACATTGATTTCATAATCTCTTACTTATGGCTCATTCCATCTGAGAGAATCTTGTTTCTGGTGGGTGAGGCCCTCCCCTGCAGTGCTCCGCACCCCTGCAGGGCTGTGCTCAGCAGGCAGAGTGTTGCTGGGTTTGGACTGCCAGACATGGTGGAGAGAGCATTAATGGAAGAGTCCAAGCTGTGCTCCAGAGAAACCATGTCAAGCACCAGCAGTATGTAAATCTAAATCCAAACCCTTTTTCCTTGCTAAGTTGCTCTATAAGGAACAACTGCTTGTCCTGACCTGCAATGGAGGCAGAAGATGGGCAATGGAAAGGACAAGGTGGATAAAAAGCACTGTTAACAACAAATATGAGAACGAAGCAGGAAAGCCACAAGTGCTGGCTCAGTTTAAGTAACTTCCTACCACTTTATGTCTGGGATGCTTAGCTGATTTATCCTAAAATTCTTTTCTTGTACCTTCAAGGATATTGAGCAGTATGCTGTTTCCTCCTAAACAGTATCTAACCTAACCTGTGAGAGACAAGAACATCCACAGCAGTCTCAGTGTCCTGGCAGGCATTGTTTAACCAGTTGAGCATTTATTAGAGAGCACTTGTCAGAAAACAGGTGTGCTTCGAAGACTCACAAATCCAGCTTGTTCCAAGCCTTTAGTAACTTGGAATGGGGAGCCCCAGCAGCTCCTCTCCCTACCAGGGCCAGAGAACTGCTGCAAGTGCTACTATGGGGCATGAATGGAAAGAACAGCCTCAAACAAGGAGTATGTATCTGTTTGCCCTCAGACAGCAACAAACACAGCCCTGGGTTTGTTTGTTCCTCATGTCAGATAATGCACTTTTACTAGAAGGGCAGAGAAAATAATATCTCTCAAATAGCAGGACACAGTTTGTCTGTAAATTGTACAAGAATTCACTAAACATCCAAGCAGACTATATGAATAATCTAAAATACATTGTATTTGCATGTTAGAAGACAGGAAAAAAATCCTCATATGGCTCAGAAATAGAACAGATTACACAGTCACAGTTCATAAAGCTTTTCCTAGCAAAGCAGAAAATCTCACAAAAATTAATGGTCCCCAAAAATTTCTAGTATTTCAGTCTCCTGTGTCTTCCATAACAGACCTGTGGAAGATGTTCACGTAAAGCCTAAGTGAAACTTAAGCAAGAAAAGCAGCAGTTCTAATGTTATTCCATGTCCAAACTGACAGAGGAATGAAAATGCTGGAGTCACCATAAGATGCTTTGAGTATGATGGAGTTTATGTATGACTTTTGAATTTCATCTCTACATTATAATTTTTCTTTTGTGTATACAACTCAAAAGTCTAACACTACGGAATGCAGTACTTTTTTGCTTCCTCTCTCTTATACCTGCAAATTAAATACCCAGAAAAACAAACAAAAAACAGTAGGACACTGAGCATCCTGGAGCCCAATCTTAGCTGACTCAGACTTTGGGCAAGATGACCCACGAAGTCCCTTCAAATCTGAATTACTCTTTTATTCTGATTTTTTTTTTTCTTGTGCTAAATTAATCAGAAACGAAATAAGATAATTGCACAGGATTCACAATAGATCATTGTTTACAATTCATGAGCCTCTACTCACAGAAAGCCTGGCATTCATAAACAGTAAGAACAACCACTTTGACCAACAGGCTTGTGTACAAACAAAGGAGTGCCTAAATGGTCTTTGACCAGCAGATGAAACTGATCACCAGAGGAGAGCAGAATTCATAAGAAAGGATTTTTTTCATGATTTGTCTTAGGACTATTGCACAGCTTATCTTTGGAGAGCAGAAGAAAGAGAAATAAAAATTACTACTGCAGCAAGAAAGACAATGCCAGGTTTTGAGGGAATTATATTAAGGGAAAGGAGAGATAGGTGAGTCTGGATTCCTTCTGTATCTTGGTCTGGGTACAAAATAATGCTACAGAGCAGTGAGCACACCAAAAGCATGGGAGTACCAGAGAGTCCTGATGTTCTGCAGGCATCTGACAGTACCTGGGGAGTGACTCTTTTAGAAATGCATACACAATATGTGCTGATACAAGGTGTCACTTGAGTTTTTCAACTGTAATGGCAATTTTTCACAATTTCTTACTTTTCCCATAGCAAATGAAAATCTCTACTCTGATCATTCTGGCCTAGCTCTTTCTAAAGAGTTCAATGGCATTTATTTCAGGTACTTTTATGCATCTAGTCATGACTGCTTAAAATGAGCAGATTGTCACACAAAATATGCATGGTAGAAGTCTATAAGAGGACTTCTTAGGTTTTTCATTTTGCAGCAGCTGTTGAAGTGGGCATGTCAGAGTTGTTATTCTGGGCATGCTGAAAATTATATTTTTTGTAATTTTGCCTGTAACTTAACCCTTATAGATGTGATCAAGGGTAAGGACTGTTCTGACACAAACTCATAGCAAATTTCCCCATAACGTCACAGAAACAGTGAAGGAGAGAGGAAAAAGAGGAGAAAAATAATGAATTCCTGAAGAGGCTGCCAGATAAAAGCACAAATGATGACAACAGTCATAATATGTGATCATTTGGGTATGACCTAATGAAACAAACACGTGTGGGTGGACACATCAAATACAGTGCTTTCCAGCCTCAACTTCTACTTGAATGGGATTGCTGTGACTTTGAAAATATCTCCAGGATACCTTAAATAGAACAGAAATAGCTCAAAGACAAAGCTGACTTTAAGACCTTCTTCAGAGGTCATTCCCACAGTGTCAAAAAAAAAAACAAAAACCTCAGGGATACTGCGAAGAAATAACATCCTTTGGAAGAATAGCATTATATCCACCTTTTGAGTAGGGATACCTCTTCTGTGAAGTGATGATATCTCCTTGAAAATGTTTAGTTTCTTGTCACTATTCCCACAAAGCAACAAAAGGGAAACATTTCTCCTAGAAGAAAAACATATAGTCTAAGTACTTTAAAGATTACATTTTTGTTTCACAAATCTTCTGTTTAAATAAATACACATAGGTCCTTACAAGGACTATGATATGTTTGATCTGAGAATTGGCTATTTAGTCACAGAACTTCAATGATATTCAAAAGAAAAAGATTATCATTTAAGTCAGACTTTACTGAAATACAGTCACAGACATCAAAGCTTTGTTCCCAGGCTCAGCTGTTACTGACTGAATGAAGCCCTACCCTGTTGGCCACAGTGCTGAAAGTGGATTCCTTTTGTTATTTATGGACAGAGGAGTTTAGGATCAAACTGTGGTTGAAGTTAATGGCAAAACTCCCACTGACTTCAATTAGAACAGAATTTGGCTCACAGTCTCATTACTGAGCATAACAATTAAAAGAAGCTTTTACAAGCTGTATTGCTGTGCAAAAGGGCATGAACCATGCAGCAGATTTCATTGAACCCACAGCCAACAGTCATTGCTATAGCAACTGAGGTTCTAACAAAGGTAGTCACTGTCTCTATAATCATCAGGTGTCTCTATAGCAACTAGAGTTTCCAGAGAACAAGAAAAATATTTGAAAACTGTCAGTTGGAAGAAAAGAGGTTTGTGAATTAGGAGGTCGGAAGCAAGAGCAACATAAGGGTAAAACATGGCTCGGAGTAAAGAAAAATTATTGTCCCAAACTTACACAGAGAATGGCAAAGGAAGAAAGAGCACAGGCCAGGGGCTCAACTGGAGATGAGAGAGGGGTAAGGAAAGCAATATGGCACTCCAAAGGGATATTCCCAGATCTAAATTAGTTATGTTTCAGACATAATTCTCTTAAAGAAAAATTGGTTACTACAAAAGAGTGCAGGGCCAAACTTTCTTTGCAATAGGAGTTACAGTCCACCAGGATTTTCAAAAGCACCTGCCTGCATTTCTTGTGCCCACATTCCTTTACAAACATAGCCCTGTTCATCTTCAAAATGGAAGAACACAATCTGTTCTCTTGAAACATAGCACAGTACAATTATATAGAAATGATGATTAACTGCTCTTAATGTTACTTAAATGCAAGTTTATAAACAGTGTTGAAATGAAAAAAGGAACAGCTGCTGTTTGGATACTGTTAGGGATGAAAACAGCAGTGTTAATTACAGGTCTGTTTCTGTAAAATACGCTTTTAGGCTCTGAGCTAGGCAGCAGGGTTATCTGCACATAAGAAAGGCCAGCATATGTAAATGTAAGTCCCCACAAAGAATAGTTTAGTGATATTGGCAGAACCTATAAAATAACTTCAGACTAATCTGATTCCTACTGATCTAATGGAAATAAGAACTGGGGCAAGATGTTTAGTTTAATTAGGAATTATTAAAATTGTTGATGTTCACAAACTAAAAGTAATTCAGTGGGATCAGCATGCTTCCTCTGAAAAGAAAGTCACAAAAGTAATTATGAATTCCAAATAGGATCCAATCCAGTATACTGATGTACTACAATGCTTTGTTTAAATAAACCAAAACCTATCTTTAACCTGGAAAATTGATAAAAGACCGAGTAGTGCTCGAGTCAGATTTCCATTTCACGTGTAAGGAGAGCCCTCTAGTGGGATGTGCTTTCAGATTCGACTCGTGGAAAGAGCAGCCCTTGTCATGCAAGGCAGTTAAATCAGGTATTTGTTCCTGCATTCCTTACTAGCGTTCTGTTACAACACAGTGCAATGTAATATAACTTGTACCTGAAACAGAAGTCACCAAATGACACACTGTTGAACAATGAACCTGAGCAAAACAAAAAGCTCTGTACCAAAATACTTTTCCAGGTAGCCTTTGGGGGTTTGGGAGGGAGGGGGGATTTTTGTTGGGGGCTTTTTTAAGCCTTAAATGGCAATGATATTTACAGTCAAGATATTTACTGCTGTGGTGTGGCCATCCTGAATTCAGCAGTTTTTCTATAGCTGCTGTTTACTCAACACAACTGAGTCAGTGATGTGGTATCACCATCAATATGGAAGCATGGGGTATTAAAATCAACAGCCCAGGAGAGACTGATCTCCAAGAGAACTGCCTCAAACCACAAGGACCTCCCAACATGCAGAAAGTCAAGCAAACCTGGCAGAAGGCTGGTGTGGATGAAGGAACACCTGGCTGGGCCCAAACAGGAAAAGGAAGTAGAGAAATGGAAGCAGAAACAGGTAACCCAGGAGGAATACAGAGACCTTGCCTGAGCACACAGAGAAACACTGCCACAGAGCTGGAAGTCAGCAGGGATAGAAGGAAAAGGGCAGCAAAAGTGGCTCCTGCAAGTGTACACCCAGGCTCAGTGGGGCAGAGAAACTACTGACAAAGGACACAGAAAAGACAAAGGAATTCAATGACCTTTTTGCCCCAGTTTTTAGTAAACACGTTCCAGCTTGTAGCACAGTCTGTGAGACTGATGCATTGCATTGCTTTTATAGGAAACTAAACTTAAACCAGTGTAAATGCACAAGTCCACAGTTTGAAGAGTTGAATATGAGTCAGCTCCCCAAAGTAGTCTACTCTGAGGAAACTGTAATTCAGAAAGATTTAACTTAAAATTGTAATGATAAAAATTATCTAGATTGTTTTTTAGTTTATTAAAATATTTTTTAAAATACCACAGGACAGCAGTTCAAGCTGAAAATGAGCATTAAACCCACAGAAGTAAACTTGAAATTACTTCCTTCATAAACCTGACATTCAATTACATGGATTAATTTAAACTGTATAAATAGATAATATCAGTTTTCCACAATTTTGTAAGAAGTCATTTAGTTCTGAACCTGTTGCCTTAAACTGTCTAAACTGGAACAGATTAACTCTCCTCTAACAACTCATAGAACCAAAGTGCTTCCTGTCTTTCAAAATTTTTATTTCTTCAGACATGCTTGCATTTCTGACTTACCAGTGAGAAAAGCACCCATGAGCATTTCAGGTCTGTCTAAACTGAATTTGGTCTCTGAAGGTAGATTCCAGCATGATCAGCTGGTTGTTACCTGTTATCACAGGTTGCATCAAATTTACTCATGCTCTAAGGAGAGATAATATTTTTCTCTGTTGATACAATGCTTCTTGACAGTGACATATGAGCAGAAGGATCACAAGTCTTGGGAGATTAAAAGTCCAGTTCCACTCAATTCCATGTATATTCATCATAATTAGTACAGTATTTTAATAAGTCAGTAAAACAGGCTCTGAACCAAGGAGGGGAAAAAAACCAAACCAGACTTCATCTTCTGGATAGAAAGCTGTATTCCAGTAAACAGAAATTATTGTTAAAACTATTTTTCAGCTAAGTGTAATAGCTGTAACATAAAGATACAGAGATTATGTGGATTCATTCCTGTCTCTAGAGGCTCTGTGACCCGTGTAGATTGAATACCAGAAATATCAAATAAGAAAAACCCAAGTCTGACCTCAGGTAAAGAGAGAACAAGATCAATAGTAACTAGCAAATAAACTGGTTTTATAGGAGGGCTATTCTAAGCAGTAGAAGAAAAGATTTAAAAATGCACAGAGGCCTGGCAGTTATAAATGATGCTTAGCCCACCACTGCAGGCTTAGTGGCCTTAAGTGGCCTTAGCCCACAGTATTTCCTGGGCAGTTGTGTATAGAGCAGGAGCCAGCAAGGCAGATCTTCTTGGCTGGAATGGATTAGAGAAGGATAACTACTTGTGATCCCACTAATCCTGTTCCAGTCTGTCTCAGGATTTTAGGCAAGCGAGCTGTGACAGAACATTTGTTATCTGTGTACTCACAAAGTGATTGATTTCTCAGTTTCAGAGTTGGTTTGGCTTGGTCTTTTAATTATATATACAGATGTACTTGTTTTCAGTGTTTGCATTTACTCTTGTCTATATTTTTCCTATGTTTGCAGAATTGCTAGTGGTGCTAAAGCTTAGTATCTTTGCTTGGAATTCCCACTAAGTATAATTTATTACCATTTTTACATTATGCTCCTTTTCTGACTTTGTATCTTCCAAGGTGAGAATCCCTCTACTGATTTACAAGACTCCTCTTGCTTTCTATTTCATCTTGATAGTTTCTATTGGGGCAGACTTCTACATCTGCCAAAATAAGGATTATTATTCTGTGAAATTCACAGAGTTTATAAGGTGGATACACAAAATAAGAGCACTACCTCTTATTCATTAAAAATACATGCCAGAGGAGATGAAGCAAATACTATTTGAAGTAAGAACACTATTATGAGAATTACTTGACATACTGCCTTCCACAAAAAATTTTACTTGTTTTGTCTCTTTCACCTGTTAAGTAATATTCAGAATATCTTCCCCATGAAGACTTTCTTTATTCACCCGGTAGCCTGTTCTTAAAGCCAAAATGTATCTATTTTATCAAGTTCCCCTCCTTCTTAATTTATCATCTGTTATCAGTATTGGAAATATGATGCAGCTGTTGCAAAAGATTGTTTTCCTATTTAACCTGCAAACCAACCAAAACTTGGAGAGAAGTTATTCCATTTTTAGGAAGGCAAATTGCTGCAGGGCCTGGGATACCCCTAAAAATAGGCTTACCTGAAATAATGTGGAAAGACCTAAGCACAAAAAAAAAAAAAAAAAAAAAAAAACCAACTGATCACATTGCCAACAGTTTTTCAAGTGAGACCTTATTGCAAACCCAGATAAGGTTTTCTGAGTCCATACTGTTTTACTGTATTTTCCATGGGTAGCTCTATTTTCTCAATAGAACTGCTCCTAGTCTACTCAGACTCATCATTCTTTACAAACCTGTACATAACAAAAAATTGCTAAAGAGCCACTGGAGAGGTGATTTGGCTTAATTTAGCTCAACAGGTTTCTGGCTCTGCGTACCTCTAATAAAATCACATGGCATGCAGAGAAAGGTGTAACAAAACTAACAGGATTGAAACATTTCATGCAAACTCCTTTGTTACCCACAGCTTTCACATTAGCTCTTCTCCATGTATGACTCTGAACGTTTGAGGCATCCCTCTAAGTAGCCTATAGGTACCAAATGACACCAGATTATTAAAAGCAAAAAGCATTCTAAAGGTCCTGCACTACTTCATTCCAATATATTTCCCCCCAACAATGCATGTATAAAATTATCACTTACAAACATCTTGCAACAGTTATTCTGCCTTAATCACCACATCTTTGGCATATTTCAGAGAGTGCATAGTAATAATGAATACAATGGTTGAGAATGCAAAGAAAAACAACAGTTTTTAGATGCCAATTCTGGATTCCTCAGAAGCTGCAACTATGATGAGTGGCTGGGTCTGCAAAGCTGATTTGAAACTGTCTTACACCCCTGAGAGGAAAGCAACACCTGAAACCCCAGTTCTGTAACATGGTGAGTGCTGTTTAGAACCAGACTTTCCCAAAATTACATAAGGAACTTTGGAAGAATTTAATCCCCAAGTCCAAGACCTGCAAGCCTGATGCAAACCCTGAAATTCTGTTTTCATTTAAGCTCTGATGTGGTGCAAATTGCTGTAATATTTGATTGCTTCACAAAGATGCATCCCATTATCTTGTGAGATAGAGCAGAATCACAACACTATTTTGCAAAAGAAAAAAGGCAGCTTTGGAAATTAACACTTATTTGTTTCAAATACCTCATACCACACCTGCTGTAGCAGTAAGATTAAGGAACTCCTTGTTATTTAGTGGAAAATCTGAGTTCAGGTAAATTAAAATTAAAACCTGAGCCTGGTCTCCCAAATCTGAAATGAATAGTCCCATCATGGAGATTTCCAGAATAAAATTACCTTCTTTCACTGTTTTGGGCTGCTTCACCAATGATTTTATTATAAGTGCCTGCAAATTACTTATTTCACAGGGTGGAAAAGAACTGGCTTTCATAATAAACAAATCTTTGGGTTTTATTGCAAAAGAAACCAAATGTGATTATTTTAAATTGATTTTTTTTGCTTGCTTTTGATACTTCCACATTGGAGATGGATGATCAGACCCACAAAATTGAGGTCACTGTCATTTCCAAATTGTGACTATGAAAACCATATCAAGCCTTTATTTTTATTTTTTCTCCCCTATGAAAGTTATAAGCCTTGGCTATGTGACCAACATTTTTTGTAAACAGTTGCATTAGTTGTATAATGAAATTGCTACACCCAACTCGCTTACACTATTTTTTAAATTCAAAATACAGTACTGAATAATTCTCAGAAAATACCAATTAGCATCATTACCCTTGCTTAAAATTGAGTTGCAGAGTTCATTAATTTGGGAGGTGTCCTTGGGTTTCTGCCAGCTTTGCATCTCACAGAGGGTCCCTTGAAAATTACTTGAGAAATACAGTTTTAACTTGAACAACCATGACTGTGTTTGCAAATTATAATGTAAACCTAGAAAAAGAAAGAGAAAATAAGGGAAACACAAAGAAGAGAAAACAGTGAAACACAAAGAGAACAAAGTGAAACCACTTTGACAGAGACTGAAAAAATATCTGGTAAGAAAAGAAAAAGCATTAATTAAAAAAGAGCTAAGAGGAAAATAATATTCTTAGAAAGTGAAAGAAAAAAGGGGAAACCTGTAAAGGAGGTGAAATTTGCTTATGCAGAGGACAGAACTGATTGATTATTGAGAACAAAATATTTAGATTGATTGAAGAAACAGTGCCTCCCTGGGAACACTCTATTATGAGGTACAGCTCCAAAACTGCTGAGAGTATGGACAGCTGGGTATTCCAGGGTTATTCACCTTTGACACCTGCCTGACTTGGAATGGATTTTGTACAGATAATTTTTCTCATATTTTGATATTAAATTCTCATAACTTTTTTTTTTTTTTTAAACACATTTTGGAGATAAATAATCTTTTAAAATGAGAAGTAGAATTGCTGGTTTTTCTGAGGAAGATTAGAGCTTGTTTGAAATTCTCTGCATGTAAATGCATCGCAGCGATGACCACAAACAGAAAAGCCCAGGAGTATTTGCTATATAGAGAGTTTTTCTGGTGTAATGGAATAATGAATTAAATAAATAAAAATGTGCAAAGAGCAGAAATTATGAAAAGTATATTCCACTGCATTTTATTCAGTTCAATAAGGTCAATAAGGTTCAATAAGGTTTTAAGTACTTCTAATTTCAAGTAATTGGACCCTTGCTTTTACAGAGATCTGTCTTCTAGCAGCATCAATACAAGTGCCTAAATCTTGAAGTCCTTATCTATTGATTTGTTTTCTTCTTCTGTCTTTGCACCACAGTAATGTGCCACCTTTATTCTATGTCACTGACATTTCAACATGGGGAAGTGGGAAGAGGAAAGCTTCTTAAACTTCCAAAATGTAGTAAAAGTAGTTATACCATTTTTTTAACATTATTTTTTCCAACTTAAATGCAAAGACAAAAGAGAACTCCTAGGACTCGGACTGGGCTGTAAACTACAGGAAGAAAACATGATGAACACACCTGAGTTTTACTACAGAATTTTAGAAATGGAGAGTTCGAGCCTTGGAGGCAATTTGTGCATCCACAGCCAGAGCAAGCACAGTCCAGCAACACAATCGTACCATTAAAAATGAGACAGGGCAGCTTTAAGAGAGAAACAGGAAGCTGTAACTAGAATCCAGCTGAATTCTGAGCTGGGGCACTTTACCATGAGGCTGCAAATGAAACAGATGTGCTTGCTGTGAATTTCTGTAGTGTCTGAAGTTGTTGTACTGAAGGTGACAACACTTTCCTTCCTGGGATATTTTTTTCTTTCTTTTATTTTTCACATACTTTCTATAAAGGGAATGAAATGGAGACGTTGAAGAAATATGTATCAGGGAAAGATGAAGATCACTTTTATCATCAGGGAGCTGTGGAGCTGCTCATCTTTAACTTTCTACTCATTCTTACAATATTAACAATTTGGTTGTTTAAAAACCATCGATTCCGCTTTCTGCATGAAACTGGAGGAGCTATGCTTTATGGTGAGTATAAATTCAAGTGCCAGCATAACACTGGACTAGTTGCATATTTATGATCAGGCACTTGAGATCAAGTGCTGACAAAGCTCAGAAATGTGCTGAATTAAATGTCATCAGCTCCATAAGCGCAGGGTAAAATAATGATGTGACAGCATCTCTCCTGAAGCAGCCAGAGGCTGCCTTGGTAGGGGACTGTGACGAGCTGGTTGCCCCCAGCATGTGCATCCTGCTCCCTGTGCTCGGGCAGCAGAGAGCTGGGGAGTTCACTCTTTACAAAAACAGTCTGCTTGGGTTTTCCTAACATTCAAAGCTGTTAGTCTAAGGAGCCTTGTGGATACAGACATGTTGTCTAATAATGCTGAAATGATCTTGAGAGCTTTCTTTTGCCTTTGCTCTGTGCCTTTGAAAAGCACACTGAAGAATGTGTCTCAAGTTTGCTCTCAGTGCTGTCATTGTCAGGAAACTTTAGCTTGCCTGCCTAGTTCTAATCTTTGATGAGGTTTTGCAATGTTGCATTTCGCTCTCACACTGAACTTTCCACATTGTCCCCTAAGTACTCTCTGGTTTAATGGCACACACAAATGTAATGACTCCTCCTGTCACTCTCTTAGTGCTGTTTCACTGAGAGACTCTACTGCCATAAGATACATACAGGAGGGCAAACTGTCAAAATGGAAGATAGAATCAACAGCTCAGTCATTACCTGAGTGTCAGCCTGTTCTGACACATTCTATGCACACCACATCCTCTGGCAGTGCAATACACAAAACTGGTTAAGATGGGTGCCTCTACTGCATGGCTTCCTCCTCTGTTGTGCTGTGTGCCATGTGCAGCTGATGGCATTTTCTGAGGATTTAGGCCAAAGCTGTCAAAACAGAAATGAAATGTGGGAGAACACAACAAAACAAAAATAAATAAGTATGGAATTAGATTTCTATTCATCATTTCGTTCTGTTTTGCTGCCTGCCCAGAACATACTCTGCACATCATGAGGATAACCTGCTCATATTCTTTGGATTGGTTAAGAGATGAATGCTCCAGGAGGACAGAGCTTTTGAATTATTAAAACATTCCTCATGATTGTAAATAAACTATCTCTTTAGTCTTGCATTATTTATGACAACCTTCAAACAGGGAAAAAAGCTTATATTTAGAATATAAAAAGCTAATGATGTCCTTCTTATCCTTCAAAATTTTGGATATGGGTGTAGTTATCTTTAATGCCATAGAATGGCAATATTAAAAAGAGAGTGGAAATTCAGAAGTCAAAAGAGAAGTTGTCAGATCAACTGGCAGCAACTTTGGGAGAAAATCTTCATGATACCAAGCACTGACAGTGGGACAAGTCCTGCCCTCACTTAATTTCACCTTCCCTTTCCAAACAATTCCAATTTGTACCTTTTCTGCACAAAAAGAGGTCCCAGTTCTTACAGTTTGTTTTGCTCCAGCCCATTGAGCTATATATTAGATCTGTGAATAGCAGTACAGTGAAACTGGCTTCAAGTGACAGGATATGGGCACCTATTGCACTGTGTCCTACAGGTGACAGGTGGGCCCATATTCCTCGACTGTGCCCTCAGGGGAGTAGCAGTGCAGAGGACAGGGAAGGCAGTGGGAGGAACACAGGGGAAAAAAACAAACATAGAAAGACAAAACCAGGAAGTTTTACAGTTACTGCAAAATGCTGAACAAAATGCCCCAAACGGAACACAGCCTGATAGAAAGTGCTATTTAAAGTAGAGAACAAATGGAAGGGGGGGGGGGGGGGGGGGGGGTGGCTTTTTTTTTTTTTTTTAATAGGCTCAGTAGCAGAATTCAGTTTTAGGCTGAATAGTTCCAGCTAGGAAAAAAAAAAAAAAATCCAACCATACTATCTATTTAGAAACTTAAATAACTGAGGTATATTTTTTTTGTACCAAAGCAATGGTTCAACAATAAGTATAGTTATGTTGAATTTTTAAATCTTTCTATAAAGTAAAGGAAAACAAAAAGTATGTTGAATCATGCAGAATTAATTCACAAGAATTCAACATTCTTTTAAAAAGTCTGTCTATGTATTTATATATGCACATACATATATATAGAGCAAGACATTTAGCTTGGAAGCATTTAAAGACTCAAATTGTTTTGTTTATTTTGACACCAAATTGAAAAATCAATCACAAAGAACAAGGAAGAATACAGGCTTACCTGTTCATTAATTCTCTGGTTTTCCTGAGTCTCAGGAAGTAAACTCAACTTAATTCCTGATTTCTGCATATCAGGGAGAGAGGTGGGTATAAGAGAGTTTCCTATGCAACAGCACACTCAGGAAGAGTGTGGGAGATGATCTGCACCAGCACTGATGCAAACAAAGCCACTTGCCTGGGATCAGAGCAGGTGAGCCCTGTCCCAACAGCAGCCCTGGGATGTGGCCTCGGTGCTGGAGAAGACACCAGGAGCCAATAGAACACCAAAGTGCCTGCAGCCACCTCCTGCCAGGCCAGGTATCTCTAAATGCCTCAGCTATAAACCATCAGGTGCCAAATCCCCCATGTAAGATGCAAGTCATGACCCTTCACATTAGTGCAGCAACAACCCAGAGCTGTGCAGTGGCAAACTGAGTGCAAGTATCCAAATTGCTCATTCTCCCCAGAACAGGCAACAGGCCCACTCAGCTCTGAGTGAGAGGCTAAAACACTCTGGCAAGCTGGCAGCCAGAATTGAACTTCAACAACAAAAAAACCCAAACCAGCAGCAAGTCAAGCTGTGCCTTTCACATGGGAGGTTAATTACCGATTTAAATTGAAATTGCTCTCAGCTTGAGTAAGTGTCAACCCTAGGGAGTGGGTGGTACCCCCTGGGTGAAGGTGAGGCTGGCTGCAGAGGTACCAGCCTTCAGTGTTGTGCTCCATGGCATTAGCTGATCAGTCTGGAAGGAAAACATAAACAGGCTGAATGACAGAAGAGCCATTGTGGTGCTCACATGAAATGGCTTTGGGTTGCAGTACTTTCACCAGGCTTGGAGGGGACAGGTTTTGACAGGGGTGCAGAGGGAAGGCTGACTCACAGCAGCCCTTGGCAGCCCCTTCTGAGGATCCCAATCAGTTTGGAAGTGAGGCACAATCAGTTCTGGATTCAGCTTTGGTGGAGGTGTCTAATGATGAGCACTGTGATTATTATACCTTCTAAATCCAGTATGCCTCTTGTGTGAAATAATTCTTTTTGCCTTCTTATGGTGTGTTCTGAGTATCCCTATATCTCACAGGCAGAAATGGATGGAACAGGTGCCAGAAAGAGAAATCTGAACATCAACAAAACAGAGTATTTCATTGTATTCCTGATTACAACATTCACAATGAGGAAAGGTTGTTGGGACCCAGAAGAGACATAGGAAAAATCACAATTAAGGCAAAAACTGAAATTTTGTAGTGATGAGGTGAAGAAAGAAACATCATTCTTGAGACAGAGAAATTTGAAAGAAAAACTTAAATATTTGGAAAAATCAGGTAATGACTAAAACTGCCTTCCTGAGTGTTATTACTACAAAAGCATTTAACAGCTGACTAGATTAAATCCTGGGGAAGAACAGTCTGTTTAGCTCAGGAGTTTGACACGATGACTAAAAAAGCTGACCAAGAGCCCCATCTGTAATTAAGGATTTTTTCCTGCTTCCACTGAAGAACCTGGAGAACCTGCATTGCCTTCTGTTGAAATATGACTGAACTGTAGTTAGAGTGAGATTTTCCTGCAAGATTTGACTTCAAAGGACAGTTGAGACTTTTTTAAAGACATTTGTAACATTAGTGACACCCTTTTCTGTTTCAATGCTGCATTTAAATAAATGTGCTTAAAACACTTTTTGATTAGTCTTTTTCTGCCAGTGTCCTTGCACAGACCTTGGTACAAAATATTACAAAATACGAAATATTTCTGTTACATGAGAAGATTAAGTAATACCTGGTAATAGAAGTGTATCAGAGGCTGTAGTTTAAAACACTGAGTCATAAAGACAAAAATGGTAAAGGAAAACCTGTAAGTTTTCTGCTCCAGTGAATGAAAAAAACATCAAGTCTATCAAATCAAGTTGAATTTTTAATGTATTTGAAATTGAATTTAAAAATTAAATATGTGATTCTTCTAGAGGAAATCTAATAAAAATAAGCTGAAAACCCTGACAGTTTTAACTAATGAATGGTTTCCTGGTTTCTGACTCATGATTTTGGACATCTGGGCTGAGCACTGTGGAAGTCATATTTCACAGTACACATGCAGTGCTTGCTTCCCTTTACATATACATACCTTCCCCTAACATTTTGAGGAATTCTGTCTTTTACTACAGCTAGATTTATTATCTGATTTTTTGCATGAATGCTGTGTAACTTAAGAGAGAGATCTTGGGATTTTCTACAGCTTCTTGAAATCCTCTATCATTTATAGAAAGCAACCACACTAAAAAATAGTTTCTAAACAAGCACAAATGCATGCACACACTAAAACAGACATTACAGCTGTTACTTAGCACCACTCCAAGAAGCTACAAACTTGACTTACAGATATGGCAGGAATCTGCAGTTCCAAAAGTCTCTGTTAGGAGATGATGTGACAATAATTAAGATTCTTGTGATTCTTGTCATCACCTGTATCCCCTTCTGATTATGGGACCAAGCTGAAACTTTAACATCATATTTTGCAGATGCTTCTCTGGTATTTCATGTAATTTAATTTCTTTCTTATCTTTTAATAGTAAGTATATCTATCTAGATGTTTAGTTGTCTTCCATCAATATTTCATCTGAGCATTCTTAGCATTTTATGGTTGGGTTAATAATTAGTAACTGTAAAGCTGTTCATTCTATACATGGGACTGAAAGAATACATGACATGAAAGAATTATTGAAATTAAATTTGAAACCAAATCAAAGTCTCTGAGAGTGGAAATAATCTCAGTAATGTTATCTAGTGAAATATTACCTCTCCTAAAGTAAACATGTGGCCTCCCACTAGAGCCAACAGAAAGAGCCATACTGTCCAGAGGATGGCTGCAGAAGTACACTTTCCTTTCTGTTAAATGTAAAGGGAAACAAAATAGCTGTAAGAGCCCTAAATTGTAAATAGTCTTATTATTCCTTCCATTCTTCCTGATTTTATTTTTCTATGTTTATGCAGTCTCAAAAATGCTGTCTTCTACAGAAAGCAGAATGTGCCTGAGGATGTGCCAGTGTTTTGTCCCCACAAATGAAGTGTGTAAAATACCCCAACGGCACAGCTGATGTTTATATGCTCAGTTCAGCACATGAGTTGTGCAGACATCTCCCTGCTCTAAATAGCTATTGAAAATGCAGTGGATGAGAAACTCAGTTAATTATTATGCCAGCAACTGGATCACAAAAATAGGAATATGACTGTGCATATGTCAAACCAACATCTGCATTCTAATGAAATTACCATTTTGGAAGAATATTTTGTGGTCATCCATGAGGTGTTGAGAGAGGATCTGTAAATGTAGAGACACTGAGAAGGTATCCTAGCTTTTGCAGAGCTAATTTTTCTCTAAATGTGTGGCATCAAATGCTTAAAAGTACTTGAAAAAATTTAATTTTTCTTTTTTCTTTACTCTCCAGGCCTTGTAATGGGATTAATTATACGATATGTGACAAAATCACCAGATGTTGAAAGTGGGACTGTTTATGAATGTGAAAAATTGAAATCTGGGCCATCCACTCTGCTTATTAATATAACTAACCAGGTCTACGAATATCAATACAAAAGAGAGATCAGCCACCACAATGTCAACAGTCACCAGGGCAATGCAATGCTTCAAAAGGTAAAAGTTATCTTATTTTAAATTTGCTCTAAACTCTGTAAGATATTTATTTTATTTTCATGCTTGAGAGAGAAAAATGAGCTTCAAGATAAAATGAGACAGAGAGAGAGTCTATTCTGAATTTAAGGTGGAGAAGAAGAACAGTAAAAGGAGAGAAGTGTGGTAGAACCCTGAGCATCATTTAGCTCCAAGCTGACTGTGCACCCATGGAATGTTTGCCTGAGCTGTTTCAAAGGACAGTCCCAGCTCCTGCAGACACCAAGTTCATTGCAGACACAGCTGTTAACTTGGATCCATTGCCACTAAGCCTTTATAAACACCACTGATATCTTTATTTTTTCTCTGCCTTCAAAGTGACTCGCTCTGGCAGGATAATGCAAGGGGAGGTTACCTCCTGTGGATAGCACAGGAAACTGCAAACTCTAAACATTTTAAAAGCACAAGCTTGTAAGTATGTACTTGTAAATATGTACACTTAAAGTCATCACAGCATTCTCATACATTCTTCTACTCCTGCAGTGGTCCTCAGCAGGGAGACAGCACTGGGGCAATTCAGGCTGGATGCAAAAAGGGAAGTGTGGGAGAAAATTTGCAGTCTTCACAATGTCATGGCCTTTTCTTTCTTCCCGTATATAAAAAAAAAATATTTTACTTTGTTAGTATAGTCTTTCCCTGCCCATGTAATATTTGCTTCTTATAATGTTCACTTTTTTTTTAAATGGCAGCCATTTGAAGAACACTGACTTGCAGAAACACTTTTTAAAGCCTGGATTTGTGCTCAAAAAAAATTGTATATTCACTGAAGCTCCTAATCCCTTACCAATACCTTTTTACAATATTGCAATGTATTATTTAGCTTTTTTCCAAGTATTATTATTGTTTGTCTAGCACAGTAATACATGATTCTGTGTATTACAAAGTTATCGTTGGGAAAACTTTTAAGTTATGCTTAGAATGTACACTGGGGAGCTCAGCAGAATTAGGATTTAACCATCTGCTCAAATTTCTTGCTGATGCAGCACCACTGTGTGCCTGTCTGCTGTTACTGCCAGGCTTGCCCTTCTCAAAAAGAACCAGAATGTCAAGGACCATTAGAGTTGTGGTGGGTGGAGACAGGAAAATACTGTGGCAGTCAGATTTTGCTGAATCTCCATTCTTTTTCCTGCTAGTTGGTTGCAGTTGCAGCTTTGTCTTAGCCAGAGTGTGTGTTTCATTTCCAGGGCACGTGTACTAATCCATTACATTTGATCCTCTTCATCAAACCTGGCTCTGGAGCTGACTTAAGAGAAAGGAGGAGCAATGACTTGCACAGAAATTTCTCTTGCCCTTACAGGAAACTGCCCAATCTTGTTTCTATAGTCTCACTTTGCTGGAAGGCTCTTGAAGGTCTCAACTGTGAATTTTAGTTCCACTAAATTGTTGGAGAGATCTCAGTCTGTGAATTTTAGTTCCACTAAATTGTTGGAGAGATCTCAGTCTGCCTGGATTTTTACTTGTTTTTCCTTTAAAATTACCTGGCAGATGTCCTCTTGAAAAGAAAATAAATAAAAAAGTAAAGGGGATGAATTCAGCAGTATTTAGGAGACAATAACGATGCCTAGCAGCCTTCCTGACTGGCAGAAACACTAACATAAAAAACAGAAAGCATGATCACACCACACTCTGGGTTTTGTACAACTGCAATTCCCTTTTGACTGCACTAAAAGCATTCACTTAGTGCCTTTTATCAGAGAAAATAGATTGTGACATGACTTACAAACATGTATTCTTCAGAACATGATTTTGAATAATAAAACATGCAGTCAGGATTTCTGATGCCCACGGAAAATATATTTTAACATATCTGCTGAATTAATTCCAAAATTAACATTTAAGAATGTTAGTTCATGAATTAAGAAAATCTTTCTTTCATCAGGCTTTCAGTGATGGTGCCAGCACAGCTAATGTTGCTGGCAGGTTATATAGTTAGATTTTTTAGCTTTATGTTTCAAAGTGAGCAGAATGGAAAAAAGTCTCAGCTCTCACTTCCTGTTTATTGAATCAAGCTGTTTGTTAGTAAGAAGACAGAAGTCATTTTGTGGGCAGGTTTTACTGTTTTGAAGGGAAATAATATCGAATACTTCTTCCTTAAAATATCACTTCTTCTGAACAAAGGAGCTGCAAGTCTTTGAACTAATTATTTCCTGTATTTTAAAAGTATTGGTATAATATAGCCCACTGACAGAACACTAAGCAGTACATGGATTTATTTAAGTTGTTTGGTTTTGTTTTCCCTCCAGCAATGCCATAATTTTAAAGAGAATTCTATTCTATTGTATTGAATTGCAATGGCTGAGCAATGTCCTTGGCCTTTCTCTGTGCCAGAAGTTGAAGGCCAATATGATCAGTGCAATTCTTCATTCTAGCATTACTTTAAAACTTCTAATGGCTATTTTATAAATCATTTCCTTCAAAGGAAATGTTACCTTGGTTTTGGTGATGTAGGACGTCTATCACCCTTCTGTACATGGGGAATTGAGACACAACACTGCTGAGGTGTCTTTCCTGAAAGTGGCCAGGAGCTCATGTCCAAACCTGGAGTTATGTCCCAGGACTGTCAAGTTGGATGTCTGGTAGGGCAGCTGCTTTTATGTGTTCCCTGTAAAGTAGCATGACTGATTTCCTTCTTGAAGGGATACTTTTCAAGTAGTATTCTGTATCTATAAGATGTAAGGAACTACACATTTATACTTGCAAAAACCAACTCAGTATAATCCCACAAACAGTGGAGGTGAGCCTGAGATCAGTCCTGATAAGAAGATACAATTAAAACACTATAATATCAAATTAAATGCTACTTTATTTGTTCTTATCCTCTCTTTTGTCCTTCCTAGCAGATGACCTTTGATCCTTCCATCTTCTTCAACATTTTGCTGCCACCCATTATATTTCATGCTGGATATAGTTTGAAGAAGGTAGGTGTCTTTTCTTTCTGTGACAGAAGGGTCTGAGTGTGGCTGCTGCTCTGGAGAACCAACAGGCCAGAGGACAGTCAGCTCAAAATTTCATTGCCTGGAAGGACTTGGCAGGAATGGATTAAAATGAATTATTCATGGCCCTCATTCTGCTCTCTTTCTGTCCCTGTGCAAAGATCTGATTGTGCAGTTTGTAGCACTTAGGCCTCCCTGCTTCCAGAAGAGACCCCTCTGAGTGCTGTGAACTGCAGGCAGGAACAGCCTGTGTTTCATATCCTGCCTGCTCAGGACTTTGTTCAGGGATGGGCTCATGATACCATTTGCATCAGGTACTTCCATTGTGAACTTCTGCCATGATCCTGAAACATTTGGCCAGATACATAAAAAGAGGGAATTTGGATGGCATTCCACCAAGGGAAAAAATTAAATTGTAATTAAATTACAATTAAGTTGTAATTTCCAAAATAACTGAGGCAGCCAATATCGCTCCATCTTCTGTATGAGAAACATGTTGTAACAAATGGCACTTCTAGATGTGTTTCTACTTGGTCTGAATGCTTTTTAAATTTACTATATAACAAAGGACTTTCCTTCCAACTTTCCTCCCTAGAGACATTTTTTTCGTAACTTGGGATCAATTTTAACCTACGCCTTTTTGGGAACTGCCATCTCCTGCATTGTCATAGGGTAAGTGAGTGCCTTCTGCTATTATCACATGTTTGGTATTTCTTTCAGTTTAAAACTAAACTGAAAAAAGAATTGCCAAGCCTGCATGGTCCATATACTTAGCAACTGGTGTAGCAGATAAAGTAATTCCTTCTCATGGAGTGCTGAGATGGAAAAGGTAAAACCCATGGATAGCCAAGAACTGTTCCAGGCATTGAGAAAATTGTGTCCTTCATTTTTGACCTATGACTGGTGTAAGCATGAACACTCCACAGCTTCAACATCTGTCCTGAGAAATAAGAATTTCTCAATTGAAATTCCATGCTTCTATTTGGACTTTCTTCTAGAAAAGAGCAAATTTCTAACAGTAAAGGAAGGACTTTAAATCTCACGGGCCATATGAATAGATACCTCATGGCATGTATGTAAAGTAACTGGAGTAATTTCAAAGGCTAAGTGAAATTTGTATTTGAAGATCACATTAAATGCCTCAGTCTGGAACCATGTGTGAATTGAGCCTGGGTGTGACTAAACAGCTTCTATAGAAAAAGAGGAAGGAAAAAAGCAGAGAGGCAAAATATTCTGGTTTATTTCCAGACCTGCTTAGGGAAAAGTTTCTAGTTCTATGTCAAAATTTGCCTAACTAAAGAAAATAATTGCTACTCAGAAATTGATTATTTATTTCCAGACTGACATGGTGTAAAAATTCTGTTTGTATGTGTGATTAGCTCAATCAAAATTAAACAAATAATTTCTAAATCCTTTTGGACCTTAAAACTTTAAGATTTTGATAATATTTATGAACATCACAAAGACACTTCAGCTCTCACATCCTGGGAAAATTCCTGATGCAGATGCAAACGAATGAGCAGAGTTGGACTCTGCAGTGAGAGAGTCTTTGTGCCTGCCCAGAACCTTACTGCAAGGAGCAGGGCACTGCTCCCAGTTTAGCCTGAGCATCACTGACATCCCCTGGCATTTCTGTGCTGGGCTGAGCTACCTCAGTGTGCATGGTCTGGGGAGGTGATGGAGCAGTGCTGTGAGGAAGTGAGTCTGGCTGAGAGGCCTTGCTCCTGCTGGAATTGTGCAGAGTTAAATTGGCAAAAAGTCACCAAACTCTCTGGTGTTCAATCTTTAGACCAAGAAGTACAATATTATTTGTAGGCCTTATTTGAGGGCCTGGGCTGTAGAACTCTGAAATATATCATTTAATCTCTGCATGATATGGAAAGGTGTGTGGAAAAACCTCAGGTATTGTGAGGGTGCTTGCATTTAAAACTGATCACGGTTCTGTACCTATTCACAGCAGTGTCAAATAATAGAAGCAGTTAATTTTTTTAATGTCTGGCTTTCCCTTTCTTTATAGTAAAGATGTATGTGCTGCATCAAGGTATAAAGCCCTTACTGACATTATTATGTGATGAAACTCTCTCCTTTAATGTCATTTTAATAATAGTAAAATACATGAATGACCTCTAACTTCAAGTTCAATGATTTTAAAACCATTCTTTTATGGGTATGTCATCATGCCTATCTTGATAGCCTAGATTTCTAATAATCAAGCTTAGTAAGCATAATGCACCAGAGGCCTTGTGGTATTAAAAGTTCTGCAAGCCATGGTTGCTCCTAGTGCCAGGAAAAGTTAGACTCTGCAATCAAAGTATTATTGCAGTATCATCTTCTGTGCTGAATACAGAGTAAACTCTCAATGTGGCCATCTCCCCTTCATATAAAAAGCCACTAAACATCTTTGGGCTCAGGAAAAAGGATGCCTTCAGCCTCAGACCCAAATTTGTAAGTAGAGGAGGCATTGTGCCATGTGTCCCATTTATTGGGGAGGAAAAGCTTAATCTCACTTTTCTTTCTGAAATTTTGCCTTCCTCGAGAAATGGCACCTCATCCCTTCTTGACGTTCACAGCTTGGACAGCTACAGCACTCATATTTTTCCCCTACATTTATCTGCATTAACATACCTATGGCCCTTGCTCTTACCCATCTATGGCAGAGAGCATGCCTAAGATTGAAATTATAAATTCATTTAGAAAACTCTACAACCAAACAACAGATTGAGCCAAATGGTAGCACATTTCTGAGGTAACAGTGGTTCTGGATCTCAGCAGGACTCTTCCTGTGCTTCCTCTCTCTTGTCTCAGCTATTGAACCTAAACCAAAGCCAGCAGATCTGTGAGATTGTAGGAAGGCATTTGGGTTGTCCAGCCCAATAATGTTTTTAGATATGCACCTGGTTTATGACTCTGACATTGCCCCTTGTACATGGAAAATGCCAGAGCAGCTTTGATACGTTTGTTAAAATAAACATAGTATATTTAATTTAGCCTTTATTCCCAATGCTTTCGTTCCTGTAGCCGTGCTATTTTATCTAAAACAGAATAAATGCAGATAGAATCTACTATAAAAAGTTCCTACTAGGAACAATTCTTACTAGCAATTCAAAGTTCAAGCCCAAAGTCAGGGATAAAGATCCAAATGAAACCTTAGGGTAGAGTGTGGTAAGCACTGGGCCTTGCACTGTTCTTGTACAAACCCACAGCCCCGCTGGAACCGCTGCAGAGAAGGCAGTAATATATTCAGAGCAGGGCTTGTGTGAATGGGAAGCATGTTTGCATAATGCACATGTCAGGATAAGGAGATAATGACTGCATGAAGAAGAAAGATGATATGAAAACTTTACTGATGGGAATGAAAAGTAAGCCCTAAAAAAAAAAAATATGTCCTAAGAGAGAAAGGGCAAACAGCTAGTTGCTGTTACCAAAAAAAAAAGGACAGAACCCTGAGCTACTTCTAGGTTTCACTGCTGTGGACACATATTTTGTGCACAGGTATGATCAAACTTGTGCTTTCTTGTCATTATGTGAGCACAGCACACACATAGGCAGTACCTCAACATCCCCAGGCTCAAGCTCTGCGTGTCTGCAGCGTTTCACTGGGGCTGTGCTCCTGGTGCCTGAGTTACAGAGCTCGGTGTGAACCCCTCTGGGGCTCCCTGATGTGGCAGGGCACAGCCTCGAACAAAGGCCCAGACCTCTCTTTGTCAACCAGAAACAGCTGGGAAATATCATTAATAAAGAACAGAAACAGCATTTGGATTTGCTGCAACTCTTAGAGTGCTAAAACGTTGCCATGGAACACAGGGATACAATGGTGCCTGTCTGCTCTTTGTGAGTCTTTGCTTTTGTGTGAAAGGCCTCAAGAAAGAGGAGCTGTGTGGAATTTGAGTGAAAAGGCTGCAATCAGATATTCCCACTGAGGGTGGGGGAAGGAAGAGTAAGAGAGATTGATTTTTTTAGTGAAGATTTTGCCAAAACGTACTTGCTTTCAGCTAAGTACCGCTCTAAGGAATGCCTGCCCATGTTAGCTGTAAGGCTGTCCTCAGCCACTTAACAGATATAAAAGATATAAAGCTTTCCCAGCACAGTGCACAAATTATGCCCTTCACACCGAATCTGACTAGCAAGGATCAATACAGAGAGATCCCATGAGGGAAAGGGGAAATTCCCCCTCTCGAAGCCCTATTTTAACTGCAGAAGTGCTGAAGTGGTCCCCTTCATGGTGAACAGAGTCTGCTGTCTCCAGGTCTGTGTGACATAAGATCATAGAAGATCCAGTCTTTCAACAAAACTTTTCTCTGTCAGTGGTTCCAACTTCCTATCTTCTGAAGAATAGTGTGGAATAACCACTGAGACAGACCTCTCTTCCTGAGAAAAACCATACAGGCTGAGTCTCTCTGAGGCTCAGCCTGATACAGGCCAGGCAGTCTTTTGCTGTAGGAGATTTCTTGAATTTCATGGACTCAGAGAATAACTTTGGTTGGAAGCAATATCTGGATGTCTCCAGTCATCCAGAACTCTGAGATACCTGTTCCAATCTTAACCACCCTCACTACAAATAACTCAAATAACAAAGAGTGTCTTTCTGTTTATCCAGTTGGAATTTCCCTTGCTTTCCTTGTAACTTTTGCCTCCCATCCTTTCCCTATGCAGCCTTCAGAAGGGGGCTTCATGTTCTCTGTACCCACCTGAAGCCAGCACTTAGCTCTGCTCCCTCCTACATGAGGAAGCTCAGCTTCTGTCTCTTTTCACACACCACAACCCTCAAATTACCTTGGTGGCTCTCTGTCCCCTCTCTGTCTTCCCTGTACCGCAGGCCAAAATGAAGCATTCTATTCCACGTGTCACCTCCAGGTGCCAACAAAAGACTTAATGGCTTCTCTTGGTTTGTCACTGCTGCCATGGACACAATGTGGTTTGCAGTCATAGGTGCTCTTGTGAAGTCCCATTTTGATTTGTGCTCCATTTATATTCTCCAGTGTGGATGTGACAACCTGGTCAGAGAGCAAAAAAACTAGATAAGTTTCCCCAGAAGTGAGTTGTGAGACTTTAGGGAGTTAAAAACAAATAATGATAGTTCATTATTATAAACAAACCCACAGATGTTGTTTTCCCAGTCTTGTTTTCCTGTTTTTCTCAAAAATTGTTTATAAGAAAAGCATTTTGTTAATTAGCCAATCAGGTGAAATGTATTGATTAATTGACCAATCTAGTCTAACTATAGCAGAACAATGTATAAAAAGAGATAATTCAAAGTACAGCAACTAGGCTGTGCAAACAAGCCTTCTGGTGAGTCTGTGTCATTTCTAACTCAACAGCAACACTCCAGGGGTTTTCTGCAGGTACTTGTGCAGCCAGCCATGCTTCTGTGGGACTGCTGCATAGGGCTGTTCTGCTTTTCCATAGGTACCTCACTCTTAGCTGTGTATTATGCCCATCATAAGCTGAAGCACCACTGAGCTGATGCTACCCAGTGAGTGCATGAAAACTGGGCTGCTGAAGTATTACATGAACATCTGCCCCCTCTTGCCTTTTTTTTTACTTTTTACATCTTAGGAAGAAGTAGGGAGAAGGACCTAATGTTAACTTTGCAAGGAATAGTGTTCTCTTCCCTTAGATTCTATTTTTAATAAACTGTGCTGGAGTGCATCTTCCAGAATTGATGTCTGTCATAGATATTTTCTATTTTGATAATGGAAGAGTGCTTAAATATTTGGAAAAATCTTGACACTGTGATAACAACCTATCAGAGCAACATATTGAGTGGCAGAGGATGTAGAACTATTTGCATTTTTCCCCCTCTTGAAATTCTTTTGACTTCTTTGCTCAGCATTCTCAGTGGCAGCCAGGGCCAAGATGCCTATGCATGTGAGCACAGAGATCATTAAGTTGGTCTTATCTGTGATTTTTTTATTTGGTTTCACTTGGGTTCTCTCGAATTGCAATGCCAAAACCACATTTTCGATATTCAGAATGCAGTGTGTTTGCAGCCACTTACTCATATTTTTCCAGCCTGTCTACTACGTTTGGCAAGGCCTGATTTTTCTGGAATTTAAAGCTCTCTGAGTGTGCAACTCAAATAACAAATGTATTTACAGAAAACGTCCGCCAAGTAAGATCTGTCTTTGTGGCTGCAGTGAGAATTTTGCAGTGAGAATAAACTGAGACAAAAAAAAAAAAAAAAAAAAAAAAAAATAGGGTTTGGATCAGAAAAAGTAGAGTAACTGTCGTTTTGAGCAAGTGAAGTTACGAAATGCAAATAAATTATAATAGTGGTGTTAGGAAAAATCATTCCAGGATGATCCCTGTTTTAAGAGGAAAGATGTTGGTGTTTTTATTAGCTGCTCAGTTTGCACAACCTTCTCTGGCTGGGAGACAGGACTGCTCCGTATTTCAACGGGAGCCACAGGCAGTTAGTTTGGCTTGATTGATTCAAATACATCTGTGAGCACATGGATGCTGGATTTACAGTAACCATGTCAGATCACTTCATAGCAATCAGTGCTCAAAATCCGAGTTCTAATTTAAAAACCCTTATAGAATCAAAGTATTTCTTCTGTGTATCTGTGTTTAACTGCAGTGACTAACAGTTTGGACAAAGTCTCTTCTGACATTTAAATTCAAGTATGAAGAATAAGTCATCATATTTGATTCTCACAGGCATTCAAAAACCCCTTCCGTTGCCATTCCTCACCATTCTATAAATGTATACTCAAAACCTGTCCACATAGGATCACTAAATGCTGAGACTATAATAATACAACATAATAAATATAATTAATATAATACAATGTAATTAACATATACTTTCTAAATTCTTTCTTTTATAATCTGAATCTTAAATGGTTTTTACTTGAAAACCAGAGCCATTTTTTTGTTGTATGTATATAAACATATACATACATAAGTAAAAAATTTTAAAAGAAAGGAGTATCAAGAATAACAAATACCAATACAGATATTTTTGTTGATCATGAGATTAGATTTTCCATCATAACTTTCTGTAAAAGTAGACATTCTCCATTCAAATGGCTGTGATATAAAGATTCCACCATCACATTAAATTTTTTTTCTTTACTCTTAAGTGTAGTGTTACAGCAGTCCCTCTTTGTGCCTTCTAAAGAAGGATGGCTTGGGCTGAATTAATAACACTGATGCTCAAATGCAGCACTAGCAAGGAACATTCAACTTTCCTTTACACTGTTTACCAGGGTGAGATGCATCCTGACAGAAATGTCCAGTCAGAGATTAGTTCTGTCACTGTTACACCTGCCCAAATGTTATTCTAAAAGTGAGGAGACACGTTCCCAAAAGTTTCAGCAGGCAGTAGTTGTGGTTACTGAGCTCTGCAAGACTGGGGAATATTTTTTTATTTTCATAAGTATTTTGGGTTAGAGGGGGGTTTAGTGAGGTTATGGGTGTGTTTATTACTTTCTGCCGAGAGCTTAATGGAACATACAAATGGGGTCTGCTGATGGGAAGCAGCACTGGCCTTAAAATCTGGCTGTTCTTTCTCACTGGGGGGCTATGGATAGACTTTACAGCTTGGAAATGAAACACTTGTACCTATGTGCTCCAGCAGAGCAAAGCCAAATGTTGTTTGGCTTGAATTTACTGTGAGGTGCTGTGGGATTCTTCTGGATTTTGGAACTGTTTCTGCAAAGGAAAATGGGGCCAGGTTAAGGGTAACAAAAAGCAAAATCTCTGTTACAGAGCTCTCCATAAACTAAGCAAATACCTTTACATGGATTATCTGCTGCTGTACCAGATAAGTTCCTGCGTTCCAGGTGATAACTTTTGTATTAATTTAGGCTTAATTCATGTACAAGTAATATTTTTTCCTAATTGAAATACTCTTTTGCACTGCATGTTCCTATCAAATTACACATAAAAAGCCCCCAGGTCCGTCTTTTCTCCACACACCACTTGTAAATAGCAAATGCTTAACCTCCCCACAAGCAAGAATAAAAGCTTGCTTTTTGGTCCAAACAGAAACTGGTGAGGGGGAGTGTTAAAGTATCTTAGTGCTGTAGAAATTAACTGAGGGAGAAAAAGGGAAAAATTATATATAGACCACTTTCCCTCCACAGTGGTAAAAGCCCCTGAACATCAGGTGTCTGACTTCAATAATATCTAACAATATTTTGAGGCCAGATATTCAGCCTATGAGTGGAAATAAAGACAAAATTAGTAAGAAAACATTCACTTAATGTAGTATAACTGTTGTAAGAGTACAGTGCCTGTGCTGGTATTCCTTTTGGAGGTTATGGCTGCTTCCATGTCCCATCCGGGAAGGAATGCAGGCATTTTCTTTCACTCACGAGACAGTATTGTCCCAGGTTTGCATTGACTTGAGGAAACTCAACAGAGATAATTTAGCTGAAAAATCAAGCTAAGTCTCTCCAGATTTCTCCCAAGGCAGATGAACACCAATCTCCAGCAGGAAATTAACTGATATTTAGTTGTTAATGTGCAGCTCAGTTGCCCAAAGCAGTAGCTTTAATTCTTTGGTCAGTCCAAATCTGAGGTAATTCCATTGCAGTCTGTGGAGTTGCCACCTACAACTCAGAGCTGCAGTTGCAAGACATAATTGCTGCTTCTCACTTTTGTTCAAAGGTGTGTGGTGAATCCAAAATGGGTTTGGAAAGTGCAAGATTAGAGAAACTTGAAAATATACACCCATTGTGATACTTGAGTTGGGGAATTCTGCATAGGAAGTAGAAAGGGAAGAGGTTTCCTCATAGCCATAACTCAGAGAGTTCTGACAGGTCTAAAAGTTACAAAGGATTTTAAAATGCACGTCCTGTTTCTATGACATGTGAAATTATGGCTATGAAGCTGGATTAAGTCAAGACACTGATATAAAATAGGATTTCCCAGACCACTGACACCCACACAGAGTGGAAAGTTCTTCCAAGAATACTTTGATGCCTTCAAGTATGTGTTGCTGCAAATTCAGCCAGAATTTGTCGCTATTTCACAATAAGCATCTGACATTGTTTAGTGCAGCAGAGCTGATCATGCAAAAACCAGTTTTTCTTCTCATAAACAGATGTGCCAAGCAGCAGGATGTAATTATTTGTATCATCCAGAAGAACCCTTCAGCATACAAAGGAAATAAATGTATGATAGAGAACACCAAAGGTGTGGGACTGCAGAGACAAACAGAACCTGGAATAGCAGGAGATTAATTTAAAATTAAAAGTATGTTTAATTTGGTATTTGATATCCAGCAGGTTCTCCAGGAATCTATCAAAGAATTTAAATTGTGTGCTCTTCTGAAAAACATGCAAATGACATTTGTTGCAAAACAGGCTAAACACTCAAGTCCAGATATTTCCCAGGAAGAAACCCTATCCCGGAAGGAAGAGTTTGTTTGTGTGGGTTTTGTTTGGTTTTCTGGGTTGTTTTTTTTTACAAAGTGTCTTCCCAATTGCCTTGAATGTCAAAGCTTTAACTGCAGGAATGAATACTCTTGAATAGAGCTCCTCATGTCTTCTTCCCTGATATTCATGCATCCTTTCAGAATGAACATGCATCCTTTCAGAATGAACATGCATCCTTTCAGAATGAACATTCCAAAGATTGCCAGTCTCCTATTTCTCTGGCTATAGATCACCCATATACCTGTACAAAAAAAGCTTCCCTGGAGCATCATTTGCAGTCTCCAGTTTGCAAGCCTACTCTTTCAGTCTCCACAATGACTTTTAGGGAAAACATCTTTACAGAGCTGGTGAAATGAAAAATAAACATCCCTTATGGCCCCTTATCCTGAAATCCACTGCCTTTCTCAGTACATCCTATCTTTCCAGAACAATTCCAGGCTACAGAGGAGAGGAAAGCAGAGGGAGGTGCATTGACTCTGATGTGTTAGTTCATTTTCCACCTCTTACAGATATTTTTCCATACTGCATGAGAAACCTGCACACCAAGCCTAGAACTGGGGAAGGCATCTCCAGCCCTGGCTGGGCACTGCTCAGGCTATAAATACCTGTATGGCTTTGCTAGGTAATGAGTCTGGGCATGTTTCCTTCTGAGCCAAAATAGGCACATGGGCTTGTGAATTGGTTGCAAAGTGCTTTGAGCTGCCTCATGGTGAAAGGTGCAACAGAAATTTAAAACAGAGGAGGAAAAACCTATTCCACTACAGTAGCATGGAGCTATCTGCAACCTGCAGTCTCTTCAAACTGACATGTTTACTCTTAGATCAAATGCTGAGCAACACTGGGAAGCATACAGGCAGCAAGCAGCTCATTGGAGCAGGAAGAGAGGGGGTGACTGAGACCTCCTGCCTGTTACCTTGAAAAATTCATAATACAGCAGCTCAAAGGATGCTTTGTTCTCCCACCCACCACCATTTCACATACCCCGCTTCTGAGCCAGCTGATCAAATGGTGCTCTTGTATCTGACAAGTCTTTTAAGGAGTACAACTGGTTTTGGCCTGAAATGTTCTGTAAGCACTCCAGTTTTTATGATGGCTCTGGGACAGATGCTGCATTCATTGGAGACAGAACCTACAAAAGCTGGTCTGGTCAGGTAACCAGATCCTATGCAGTGAGAGGCAGATGACATTTAAGTAGTACACAGAGCTTTCCTTCTGATTCTTAAGGTGACAATAAATCATATAAAGTGTGGCCCGAGCCTTGGCTCTCCTTAAAATTTTGATTGTCTAAAGAACTCCATTACATTTGATTCCATATTCCATACATTTGACAATGATGATAACTTGCAGCAAGTTCAGTGGATGGCTAACAAATGGACCTTTATGGGGCTGAAACCTTGTTCCCATAAAGAAGAAACTGAAGAAACTGAGCTCATTTAGCCTAAGTAGGAGGGGCTTTGAGGGGAGATTACCAAGAAAGAAAAGCCAGGCTCTTCACAGCAGTACTTGGTGAGAGGAAAAAATTGACAGGCATAAACTGTATTTTCAAAAGGTTTGACTTGATATAAGCAAAAGTTTTTTCTGCATGAGGATGCTCAAGCATCAGAACAGGTTGTCCAGAGATGCTGGATGTGTAATCTCCATGCTTGCAACTTTCATAACATCAGTGGCTAAAGCCCCAACTACTCTGGTTTGAGCTCATAGCTGAACCTTGCTTTAGTAGGAATTTTGACAACAGACATCCTCTAACATAAGTTAGTCTAAATTCTATGTTGCTGTAAATAACAAACCTTACAGCAGAACATATCCTGCCCCTAGTCCATCTCTTTCAGCCTTTTTCTACTTTAATTTTTCTGTTTCAATTATCTTGGTCTCCATCATCCCATACCCAACACTTAGCTTGCAGGATATTTTTATTTCTCCTTACCTTTTGTTAAAATATGGAATCTGCAATGAAACAAAAGGTCTTTCTGAAATAAAGTTAGGATTATTTCACTTCCTTCTGAGGCAAGTACTTTATGCATGAAGATGGCTCTTAAAATGCTAATTAACCTCAATTCTTAGTCAGCTCCATACCTTAAAAAGCAAAAAATCACTTTCCTTCCCGTAATACACTGATTGCGCTCTTCCTTGCTCTTTGCAATACCGCCTCTCCCCAGCTAGCCACTCTCCAGGTGAAGCTTAGCAGCAACCAAAATTGAAATGTGAAAGGACCACAATTGCAACTCCTTTTTGACCTCTCCATTATTGAAAGCATGGGTGATTTTATCTCCAATATGGTTTTTATGTGCACACTGAAAATTTTGAGCAGGATGATGTCACTGTAAAAAAAAAAAAAGTAAAACGCACCTTGATCTGCAAAAAGACAGTAAGTAACAGCAAAACCACTGCAACAAGAATTTAAGGTCACATACAGACACAGCAACTGACCCAGAGACTCCACCAGATATGCCTTTTCATAGCCTTGTTGATGTATGAGAGGGTTGTTTTTTTTCAGACTTCAAATGAAAAATCCAATTTTTTTTTTAATTGCTCACATTCCTTTCTTCCATCCTTACTACCCACTCATTGATGAAAACAAGGAAAGATCTGATTTTTCAATGAATAGGAATTATTTTCAGAGTTCTGTTTGCCTATTTTATTTAACCCAAGTGGGACTGCACATGAAGACATTAGGTATGTTCCCTGTGAATGATGTCCTTTTATTTGATTTTGGGAGGGGAAAGAGTGAGTGTCTATGCAACCTCAATAAAAAATAAGTATCATAAAATGAAAGTAAGAAAGAGGAACGTATCTGAAGTTGTTCTCTCTAGCAAATCACGCCATGTGGTTTATGCAGTTGCCCTCTGTTGTTTATTGGGATGTGAATACAGCTGATTTCAGTTTCTTACCCTGTGAAAATTTCAGTTTCTTGCCCTTTGAATAACATTTAGAGTGAGATTACTCTTCACCACTCTTTTGTCACACTCAACAAATGATTTAGGATAGAATTTACCTTAGGTCCAATCCCCTGATGAAAACAAGGCTTACTCCAGAAGCTGGAGCAGGTTCTGTGGAGCCTGCTGGTCACTTTTGGGATGCACCTTGGTGTCCATCTCTGAGGAGCAGCGTTAGTATCCAAGTGCAGCTGGCTTTCAAACCAGTGGCCATGGCTTTCCGAGCCCAGCAGGAGGAGGCTGTGCCACCTTCCCAGATGGGTGGCTTAATCAGCTTTCAGTAATCTTCCTATGAAAGTTGTCTTGTCTGGCACATATAGAAATCCATGGTTTATGCTAAAGCATAACACAGTAGCTCTCCAACCTGCTGCCACTCAGACCTTCTCATTAAAGGTGTTAAAATGCCGTTTAGGCTGGGCTTGATGTCTAGGAAGCGGAACACAGGTGTCACTGTAGATGTGGAGAAAGGCGCTGCTGGCAGGTTCAGGTGTGACTGCTCAGGGGTGTCAGCGAGAGCTGCAGACCGCTCAGCCCCCGCCCTGCCCTGCCCCGGGCTGAGAGGCGGCTCTTGGTACCCGGTACCAGGAGGGAGAGCAGCCCGAGAGGTGCACCGGCACCACCGGAGCCAGAAGCCTTATCCATGTAGCTGCAATGCTCAGGGTCCGCCTTCCTGCCCTGATCCCGTTTCGGCACCTCTCCAAAGCACGCTCAGCTGCGGCCAGAGGCTCATTTGTGTCTGATCCCCAGCCCGGTGCGAGAGCCTCTGTGCTTTCGTTCAGCCTCCCGGTGGTCCCGTCCTGCTGTTAATCAAAGGCCAACGCGCAGCGCGCGTGGCTGGGGCTGTGCAGCTTTAACTCCTCCCGCCGTCAGAGCCGAGCCGTCGGCTTTGCTCGGCCAGAGAGGGGAGAAAGAGGAGGGGAGCAAGAACTCATCCCGAGCTCTTTTAGAACGCGAGCGAACGAGAGGAGGAGCGGGCCGGGCCCGGAGATCGCCGGCGGAACGGCGCCCGGTGCCGCAGTGCCCGCAGCCGCCGCCGGGCGGCGCCCGCGCTCCGCCCGCCTGCGGCCGAGCCGGGCCGGGCCGGGCCGGGCCGGGCTGGGTTCTGCCGGGCTGGAACCGAGCAGAACCGCCAGCAAACCTGCACCCATCGCCCGGACTCCTGTTCGGGGCTGCTCCTGGGGACAGCAGGCCCGGTCTGGGACATCCAGATCCAGCGTGTGCTCGTGCTGCAGGTCAGCAGCAGCCAGCGCCAGCTCTCCCGTTTATCCTGTGGCAGAGCAGCTTTCAAGAGTCCGCGGCAGCATCAGCCAGGACTCTCGCTTTACTTTTCTCCGACTTTGAGCACGGGTTGTACTGGGTTTACCACAATTTACTAAACAAGCATCATCCTTTACTTGTCGGTTTCCCGACACTGATCTAGCCACGGGTTCTGAATAATACAATAAATGAAACTATTCTGATGAACAATTATTAGAAAACTAGGGATGTCTTAGGACACCACAGAGTTTCTTAGCTCAAATTGTTGTCCAGTCTGTAAAATTATCAGAATGTTAATAATCAGTCTGATTTTCAAAAGTTTTCATGTAGTTTTCTAAGTAGGGATTTAGTTCTGGAGTTGTGCACAACGATTTAAGGACGTCGCTAACAAAGTTACACAATTTGTGGGAACGCTTGGAAAACTGGAGGTGACTCAGAAGCCTGCAGGAGTTGTTACAATGCCCTCCTAGTAAAAGGAATAGACTGCAAAACCCATTACAGTTGCAACCTCTCGCTGGCAAATTGCAGCCTCATTAGTAATCTTGGCAAGATGACGGGGGTTTTACATTACTGATCCTCTTGTTAGCCCCTCAAGTGTGCCACTGAAGCGCTCTTTCGGGAGCAGTTTGTGGAAGTGAATGTTGTAAATATATTGCCTTTATAGGCAAACAGACGCTCTCTGTCTTTGGGACCATCAAACTGGCACATTCACAAACTCACAACTCACTTAAAAATAAATGGGAAGAGAAGGTAAGTAGTTAAACCTGCCAAAAATTAGGATCTAATGATAATTGTAAGCACATAAATTTTGTTGTATTTTCCCAGTGAGCCAAGACACATGCAGTAACATAAAGCAGCTTCCTTTCCCCTCAAAACTCTCTCATTAGCGGTGTGGATGTTCTAGATAACTTAAAACTCTTTCCATATGCAAGGATGACATACATATCTATCTATATTTATATATATACACAAATGTATGTATATATTTTTTAAATTAAGAACCAGACATCTATCAACAACACAGCAACTGACTTAAATGCACTAACATTATTGTAGGGCAACAGCAGTTGTTCTCAGGCAGGCAGTAGGGGGTCCTGTTCAGGTACTCCACCAAGACAAGAAATTTATGTAATTAGGAATCCATCTGTCACTACTGTCCCCAAGCACTCCCTCGGTGTCCCTCACAGCACAGTCTGGCTGACAGCATGAGGTGATGCATGCAGTCAAGGAACGTCATTATCTCTCCACTGTGCCTCAGTTTTTCTCGAAGATTCTTTAAACCTGGCTGTTCTCCCATTAAACTGACCTGGGAGCTGCAGAGCATCCAAGCAGACTCCTTCCACTTCAGTAAAGCACTGGTTTAAGAGTTTAACACATTTCCCAGTAATTGCTCACAAATGCTCCATGAAGGACAAACAGTTCCACAAAGCTTCTCAGATAATATTCTCCCTGATTACAGAGTCTCCGGAGGGTTTTTGTGCCAAGGAGAAGAAAATGCTTGGGGTTAGCTCCTCGTGGGCTGTAAACAGTTCAAAACTTTTTCTCCTCTGTGTTCTTCCTCTTCTCATTACTGGCCCTTGTGTGGCTTCTGTTGTGAAAGAATTAATTATTCAAGCTGCCTATATGTCTTTTTTCAACAACTAGCCCCATTGTGTTACAAGGACAAAAACCTTCAGTAACAGCCAGGACAGATGGCTGAAGCCCGGCAACACATTTCAGAGGAGTGCCACACCTCTGTGTTATCAAATCTGACTTTATTTGCAAACCTCCTTATCTTTGATATTTTAATTATGATGCTACTCTTGAGGATGTTCTTGTTGCACAAAGACATCACATTGAATTATTTTTTAGTGCCTCATTAAGACAAAAAAACTGGGAAACATGATCCAGATGCAAACTAAAAGCTGAACAATCCAAAGAATACAAACTATGTAATTTAATAAAAATCTTGTTTAAGGGCTTATTTATCTTTTGCCAAGTTTTTAACATGTTGGGGATGGAAACACTGCAGTATTATTCAGCAAATATCCCTGCTGGAATACTCTTTTCTTGCCATAGTGATACTATGTAAGCTGTGCTATCTCAAGGGAATTGTGTAACAGTGCAGTGCCAAAATGCTGTGCTGCGATATCTGTGCCTTATACTTTCTTTTCTGCAGGGTTTTCTGCCTCTAAAAAGATGTCTGAATTGCTTTCTTGCATTTCTTTCATCTGTTTGATCATTATATGCTAACCCATTAATAATTTCCTCTTGCTGGCCCGTTTTGAAAGGCTCATGTATGATTTCCAGTTGATAAAATTGCCATTGGGATGCCCTTGCTCTCCCTTTAGCATTGATCGTCATCGCTCACGAGCAGATGCTGGGGAGGCAGATGATCTTTCAAATGTAGCAAGGAAGGCTGGGAGGGGAACGCCTGGAGGCAGATTCAAGCACTTAGAAGGGTGTAGTCACACACAGGGTGTTAGCTTGCTTCAGGGAGGGAGGGCAGCAAGAGCTGAACATCAAAGTGCAATGGAAATGTAAAATCCTTAGTTCTGTGATTCCTCCTTTCATCTGTGCTTTTTCTCCTGGCAAGGTGTTGCAGGCAGTGCTGCTTTCTGTGCCACCGAATAGACTCAAGCTTCAGTGAATGTAAATGGAGCCCCTGGACCAGTTTTTTTATCCTTCAGAAGTTCTAACTCTCTGAAATTAATTTCAGTTTGGATATTTTCAATCAGCAAAAGAAGGCACAAACAGTCTTTCTAGAGCATGCAAGGAACAGGTATTCTTCAGACTCAAGTTGCAACAAGATGGGGAAGAGCAGGAAAATTGGAATAATCCATCCTAGGGGACGCCTTAGGGCGGTTCAAGGCATACACTGCATGGTGGTGCCAGACTGGCATCTGGGACCAGCTTTGGTGCAGGATCCTGCCTGCCCCATGGACACCATGTCTCACCCCAAACAGAGGGTGGCAAATGCAGGCTCAGTGTGCTGGGGCTCCCCCAGCCTGGGTTCCACAGCCAGGCCAGGATCCCACAGGCACTGCCCACCCCGGGGCTCCCTCAGCTGGGGAGTGGATCCAGATGTGTCCCCTGACCTCTGGCTGCTGGTGCTACAGCTTGGCTGCAGCTGGCTCTGCTGTGCTCACTCAGGTGCCATCGCTGGTGCCTTGTTCAGCCCAAGTGAGCGGTGCCTCCAGTTTGGGACTGTGAGTAAATCTGTAACATCTCTGTCAGTGCTCCCATGGACCAGTGATTTTGTACACGAGAGACTGCCATGAAATAAAAAAGGCTGCAGGTATAAAAAATACCTGAACCGAAATATGAAATGTGTAATATAAAGTTAATACAGCAACAGCTCCAAACTGAAGGAAGTGGAGATCTTAAGACCAGTTTTTAAAGTTTTGTCAAGAAAATCCAGAAATAATTACTAATTTAATTACCTGAAGCTATGCCAACAGGCAGCATAAAACAATCCTTACTGACTTCTGAAGCACTCTTAACTTTTGTGAGCAGTCCCAGTTTCTTTTCCATGTGTGAAGGCCTGGCCTGATTTAAGAAGGACTTCTCTAATGTGACATGAGCAGTATCTGATGAACTGAGGTTCAACCTATAGAAAAGCTGCTACTGGCAAGCATTTTGAGTAATCAGTTGCCTATATGAGATTAAAGGGCAAAAAATATTTCTGCAACTTACAGCAAGGTCTAAATAGACCCTCTGTTAAACTGTTCTTGTGCCAGGCTGACCCTGCTGACCCACCAAAGCTGTTCTGTCCCTGCCCCCCTCAGCTGAACAGAGCAGAGAAAATACAATAAAAAGCTCTTGGGTCGAGATAAGGGCAGGGAGAGATCACTCACCGGTTACTTTCAGAGCAAAACAGACATAACTTGAGAAAATTAGTTTAACTTATTGCCAATCAAATAAAATCCTAGAAAAACCCTTCTCTTTTCCTCCACTTAACCAGTCACACTTCTCCCCATGGCTGCACAGGGGGAGAGGGAGGGGGGTGGTGGTCAGTTCATCACACCATCCCACCTCTCTGCTGCTCCTTCCCGCTCAGGGGAGGATTCCTCACATTCTTCTCGGGCTCCAGCTTCCCTTGGGGTCACAGCCTCCTTCAGGCACATCTACCTGCTCTGCCTGGGCTCCTCCAAGGGCTGCAGGTGGATCTCTGCTCCTGCTTGGACCCCCAGGAGCTGCAGGGGCACAGCTGCCTCTCCATGGCTTCAGGGAGAAAATCTCAGCTCCAGAGCCTGAAGCACCCCCTGCCCCTCTTTCCTTGACCCTGGTGTCTGCAGGGCTGTTTCTCTCCATATCCTCACTCCTGTCTCCATCTGTGCAGGTTTTGTGCCCCTGCTGAAACACCTCATTGCCGGGGTGCTGCCACCAGTGCCAGTGGGCTCAGCCTTGGCCAGGTCTGTCTGCATCCTGCTGCCATCGGCTCCATCAGGCACAGGAGAAGCTTCCAGCAGCTTCTCACAGCAACCACCCCGTTAAGCCACCCTTAGCCCCCCTCACTACCAAAATCCCACCACACAAAGCCAATGCAGTGTTAAACTAATCTGGCTGCAACTGCTGTATAAAATCAATTCCAAAAGTTACTATATTTCATGGTAAGCCATGCTCAGTGATGTAGCATCAGTTAATTTGTCTTGGTGTCCTCCCAATGAGGGAATGTACTTCAGTCTTGCTCATTTAAGAATATAATCTTTCTCTGATCTTTGAAGTCCTGAAATGAAGGAGTAGATCACGAGGCATAGGAATTAGAGCAGTGAAAGCGTTATTAGACTGTAGAGCTCGTTCTTCCACCGCTAAAAGGCTACTTTGCAGTTCATTCTTGGCTGTTTTGTCCAGTATACCTAAAGCCCTGGGAGCATGGGAAGAATGAAGGAGCAATTCTAGTGTGCAGAAATGTCAGTCCTTTTCTCTCTGCTTTGATCCAGCTATAGGATGAAGCAAAGCAGTAATTGCTGCCATTATAGAGAACAAATCTATTTGCATTTCTACGGTGCTTCAGCTGTAGCTGTGAATGCCTAATCAGTCCTATTGCTGGAAAAATATTTTCCAGTCTCTAGTCAAATCTATGTCTGATTGCAGTGCATTACTGCAAAGCCACTTCACCCGTGCCCTGGCCCACATCTCCAGGGGGCTGGGGGAGAATTTTTGAAGGCAGTGCTGGTGTGTAGGAAACATCACAGCAGTATCTGTCAGTACTTCAGTAACTGGGCCTCTAACAGAATCCTGCCCAGCGTAACATGCAAAGGCCTTTGTGCTTCTAGAACTGTAAAACCCTAAATAATGGGTGCGGAAAGATCCCCTTACACACCTTTGCAGGAATAGTAATATTTACCCCAGCAGCCATGCTAGCTTTAGCCTTAATAATCACATTGTATTTTCCTCACCTAGACTCCCCAGCAGCTTTGGCTGTAGCTGTTTCTCATTGCCTGTTCTGCATGCTTTTATCAGTGATAAGCACTATCGAGCCACTGCTACCTCCTGATGCTAACGTAGCTGCACACTGTGACACATATTTGTATATTTTTCCTGAATCCCAATGAGTTGCACCTGCTTTTCTACTAATCAGTAGTTTTGTTCTGCCTTCACAAACCCTGGAAATTTAAGGCAAATTTAAGCTTAGTATGCAGTTCTCAGGACAGATATAGCTGTCTGCTTTCAATCACCCAGCACAGAAGAGTTGTAATCTGGCCAAATCCCATGTATTTGTCTTGTTTACACTTCTGTTTAATTTGATATGTAATGTACATGAATCAGACATTCGTCCCATGATGTTTTTACACAAACATTTAAGAATTTTATCTCCTGTAATCCAGTCACTGTTAGCACTGTTCCAAAGTCAAAAGTTATTTAAACAAATATCTCTATTTTTATCATCAAAACAATTCATTTTTTCATGTATTTACAAAGTCAATTTTTCCATGAGAAATCAGCCAGTACCTCAGAACTGCATTTCCATTTAATGAATTTAATTATCATTCTTTCGCCTCACGCAGGAAACATTAAAGGCAATTTTCCATTTAATCATTTCCACTAAAAGCTACAGCAGTAGCTTTGGATTTTAAAGATTGTCAAACGTCATCCTGTAGAATAGGAAGCTTTGTTTGTTAAACAAGACACAACAATAGTGAAAAATTGTTGTAATGGGAACAGCATGTCCTGTAACAGGCATTCCTTATTTAGAGAAGTGACCTTCATGAGATGCACCAAATCAATCTGTCCTACAGATGTTACTTCCACAAACTCTTCAGAAATGCTGTAGTAAAACTCTCTTTTACACATCCAGCTTGTGCCTGTGTTAAGTCTCCTTATCACATCCCAGTGCTAAAAAACTAAAATACATTTATTTAGATAGTTGTTCTGCCTTCGGGGGAAAGGAAATGAAAACCTGGACAGGGAGTGAAGTACATCCTGACACATCTGTAGATTTATGCCAGAGGTTCAATCATATATCCTACAGGATCCTATAGGTTTATATCCTAAATCTCAGAAGGAATAAGAAATAACTTCCACCTACTGCCTTCTGCTAGCAATAACTAACCAAATGTTTTGGCAATTCCTAAGCTTAAATGGGCTCTGCCCTTGGCTGTTGTCAGTGAGGAGCATGGATACAGGATAGAGCCACACAGCATACACTTACTGCTCTGTGGGTGGGCTTTGTGCAGTGTCATCTATAGTAAAAGAAGGGAAAAAATAATTCTGTGAAGGGCTTTTTATGTGGTTAAAGGCTGTGAGGATCCCCCTGGTATGTACAGGTCTGACGGAAAGCACCTTGCACTCTGAGTATCTAGAACCTTCCTGGTAGTGGGGACAGGATGTTTCCACTGGCATTTTCATTCACTACCTTGAACTTGTCAAGTTGCTCACAATACACTTAAAAGCAGAGGATTAGGGAATGGCTTCTCTCATCCCACCCCTCACACTCCTCACAAACAGCAATTGCCTGATGTTCCACGTGTTTGGTTGTTATGAGTCATTGCCCCAAGGGATTTACCATGAAAATGCTGCACCTCTTAAGGCTGAAGGTAGATATTTCTGGCAACTAATGTGGCAGGAATTTTTGGAACCTTTTAGGCCAGTCACTGGCATAAAACCTGAGGCTGCCTGAGGGAACACAGAAATGTAAGTTGTCTTACTTCACTCTTGTTACCCAAATTCACTCTTCCCTCCTTCCCAGACGGCCCAGGCTTTTGCCATACATTTTGAGGCATCAGAGGTAAATATCAAATCTTCTGCACATAATTCTTATTATCACAATTAGCCATAATTAAAGAACAGATACATATTTGATGCACTTTGATCTAAAAATAACAAAACTATAACAAAGAAACGGCTGTGTGCTATGGAGAAGAACCAACACGACTGTGTGAAGGCGCTGACTGAAATATTTGTGCTCTGCTGGCACTGAATCCATGTGATCCAGGAGCACAGTCTGGTGGGAGGAGGCAGCTCCCAAAAGCCAGCAGACTCCTCCTCTGTAGGGCACTGATATTGTCAAACTCCTTAGTACAACTTATTAGTAAAAGTGTTTAAAATAAATATACAGTAGCACAATAGTAGGCTTCTTGGGGACCCTGCTGCCATACTTAATGTATTAAAAACTCTTTCTATATAGCACACCAGTTAAGGATAACTGTATAAGCAGTATAATCTGCTTTCCACAGGTTAAATGTTTTGAAGCTCATGTACTGCTGATTCATTCTGAATGATATCACCACAAATACTTCCACCCTGAGAAGTTATTTATTGGCTTTGAAGGTTTCTGTTCCTGAAAGTTCATGACAGTAGTTTCATATCACTTCAGGCCTATCTGCATGCCTGTCCATCAGTTAATTTTTCTTTTCCAACCAAAAAAACTGTTTTCACTTGAGCAATGACCATCATTGCACATCAATACTCATATCCCTAGAAACAGGAGCTAGCCTGGGCACAAGAAATTTTATTGTTCTCCTCCATCTTTGTTTATTAGAGCAAGGATTCTGTTTAAAAACAAACCTAAACTTGAAATGTTTGTTAAAGGCTGGATGTGTTCTTTTCCTGTCTATACACTTAGAGAAATTCTCACACTTTCAGAGGTCTCAATTTTAGATTTCAATTACTGAGGCACAAGGCTGATCCAAATGCCAAGATGTAACCACACTCTAATTTAGAAAAGTGGAACTTCAATATCTTAAAGTTGGTTGATATTCCAAAGTGTCCCCTGTTTCTAAGGGAGACAGAACCAAGCCCAGGTAGGCACCTGGAAACTCTCAAGCCTTGCAATATCCCTGTCTGTCCTAAACACATTTAACATTTTCATAAAACAATAAATTTTACATTTGAAAACTGCATTAATTTAAATGCCTGTCGAGGGTACCTGGCAATCTTCAATCACAATGCCGCTGTGAATTCCTCTTTTCTTTGTTCTTGAGCTACTTGTACCATTATTTGACTGAGCTAATCCAATAAAAATGCTAAAATTGTTTCAAACATTTTTCTTTATAGTTCATTTCATGACCTATTTTACAGCAGGCTATTCTCTAATCTAATTTACATTATTCTGAAATCACAAACTGATCCTAATTACCTTTTAATGATAATACAAACTAATTTAAAGGAAACATCAGGTGCTGCAGTGAGAACCTACTGTAGATTTTCCTTGCAAATGAGATCATGGGGTTTATGTATTTTGATGTGAAATACTAAATGAAAATATTTTCTTGTTTTTTGTGTAAAATTCAATACTTACACTGTAGTTTCAAATGTGGGGGAAATGTGTTGCTGTTTCAGAATCTTTGGAGGAGTTCATTCTGAAATTTAGAGAATAGCTGAATTGTTCATTAATTAGTTCAGCATGAATAATAACCAGAAGCATGATTCTGCCTTTAACATAGATTAATAGCAGGTTAGGATGCAGTAACATTTCTATACTTGGAGAGGCAGTTCAAAACATTATTGGCTCTCACTTTCTTAACTCAAAATAGTTCTCTTGTGAATTTCTGCTGAATCAGACTTGTTTTTTCCTTTTAACCACTCATATCTGAAAGGTTTGAGGACTATCCACAGACAGTGGAAAGCATTCTCTTTATATTAGCATTCTTGACTGTCCTGAAAATTATTTCTGAAAGTAGGATTTTTCTGTCATGTGGAGTTCTGAAGAAAACACATTGAGTTTTCTTCACACATACAATATTCCTGAGGTTGAAAACACAAAATTATTCTCATATATCCCTCTGTCAATATAATAGTAAGGTGCTACACAGTGATATTATATGATATTATATGTTGGCATATTTGAAGCTTCAAAGGTGAAGAAAACAAATACAAAGTTTTGTTCTGGGTCCATAGCTAATCTGAGACACTTAGTGCTATCACATGTGGATAAAACCATGGATTTAGCAGAGACTTTAATATTGAAGTCAGACATTTATATTGATAATGGGATGGGATTAGGGGTCTTAACATTTCAGAATACAAAGCACCCACTCAGCTGAGAACTAGAGAGGAGCTTCTCATATTGGAGGCAATTTTATGAGCTGCAACAGGTTTTCTTGAACTTAGAAAACCCCTAAATATTTAGACCAGACTTCAGAATGTTTACTTCTTGTAGGTAAAGAAAAACCTTGTATGTTCTGATTGCTAGAATTATGGTCATCATTCAAGTATCTCATTGGTGAAGTGAATTCATTGCTGACTTGACTGAATGAGCCAATTAACCAGTGAATCCAATTTACCTGACCCTGACTTGGTGTGTTAGTTCAGGATGAGACAACAGTTGTGTAATCAGAGAAGTCTGAGTTATTGACATTTAATTACATTTAACACCTGTAGATAATACAATCACTGTCTTATTTTCTCTCTGTAAACTGGGTATTTTCAGTCCTTTTTTCATAATGCAAGTCTCTTGGTGTCACTAATATATTTTTTAGAATGCCACCACCTTCTGTAAAACAGTGATTTTGGATTTTCTAAAATAATTTCCATTATTGTATATGGAAAATATTTTCTAGAGTTAATTTTTACTGTCATGAGGATATCTGTCTCAAATTATGTATGTAAGACTGTCAGTAATTCATTCCCTTTTCAAAGGTTCTCTCAATTTATAACAATGAGTAAAGTAAATCTTGAGATAATGTTTAAATTTGTGTAGTGTAATAAAATATTAAGTGTCACTATGATTGGGACACTGTACAGTTGACAGTGTTTCATGGCTCATTTACCCAAGTAATTATTACATTTTACTCGGCACTCTGAGATCAAGTGCAGGTTTTTCATTGCAGAGGTTCAGGTTGTTATGCATATAATGCATAATGCCTCTAATTTAAGTGGAGCTCAGGAGCACAGGATCCTGAAGCTGCATTATACTCATTAGAGAAATATTAAATATACATTAAATTATAGTGTGCAGTCATGAGTGGTGTTGAATAAGTTTGTATGTCTGTGATGCACACTGTTGTAAACCTCTAATACAGTGAGGGATATTTGAAAGTCAGCTGAAAAAAGAGATAAGAGATTAAAAAAAAAAAAAAAAAAAAAAAGAAAGAAAGAAATATCATTTATTGACAGCTTCCAGGGAAGATTAGTGACCTGAACTTTCATCTCATGTGTGTTCACGCCTTACCCCCTTTTTATCACTCTTTACTTTTGCTACACTGTTAGCATTTACCAGCAAAATCTACAATTTTATTTTTAAATTTTCAACCTAGGCAAAATGGTTTTTTCTATTTTGAAGAAAAATATCTTTATATTTCAAGCCATGGTTGAATGTACTACAGAAGACATTCAACATAAAATTCATACTGACATGTGGCTACTCTTTACTTTCATGAGGACAAATCCATAGGAAGATATTTTTAGTTGAGCAAAGGCTCAGACACTGAGGCTTTCTGAGCACTCAGGCCTTCTGCATAATCTTGTTCAAGCCAGTCCCAAAGCCTCAAACACAAATATGGTTGGTCATCCCTTAACTGAAACAACAGGGCAGGACAGCCCTGCAATTTTGAAGCCTCTTTCAGATCTCTTCACTTTTTCTATTACCAGTGGCCCCCAAATTGACTGATACAGAAACCTGGGCTGGGTTTTTTATTTACACTCAATACCTGTTTGCTTGACTGAATAACTCCGAACTGCCTTCACTTTCCCAAAACTCCAGAAGCACAGGATGGTCTGAGGAGCTGCCTGTGGACTGGGGGCTACTGAAACATAGCCTCTCTTTCCATCTCTGAGGTGTAAAGTGTGTTTCTCTCCTTTCAGCCTTCCCATCCCAGCTTCTGATGTACCAAGCACACAGAAGATGACCTGTGACTGCCAAAATCTCTGTGGCAGATCTTTGGCACTGCCCGTTGGGAAGAGCCAAGCCAGGGCCCTTTGCAGCCGAGCGGGGCTCGCTGGAGCTGTGTCAGATCTGCTGCAGCTCTGGAGTTGTAATGCTCAGCTGATGGACACTCACTGTGCCCCAGGTAACTGGGGATGCAGTGGTTTGTAAAGTCAGGTTCTTTTCTGATCTGTTATTTCTATAGCCAGAGGGGTTTTCTTCTTGTGTGATTTACACAGAATAACTTTAGGTAATGTTACTATTGCTTTATTGTTACCTGACACACTTCAGTGAGGTTTTCTCCTGCTTTGATTAGTGAGAAAATTATTTTTTGGAGAAAAGCCCATGATACTGCCCTTTCTAGTGACAAAACTGATTTAAAAGAGAACTAAAAGAAGGAAGTAGTAGCACACAGAGCAATTCGAAATAATGGATCACTGCGGCCAGAGCATTTGATGTGAAGAATTCTATTGTATGGAAAAATTATAGAAATATATTGGTATGTCAGAAACAGAAAGATCAAAATAAATAAATAAATTCTTAATTTTCATCTCTACTATTTGTGGTTTTCAGCATATATTTTAAATTCTGACTATAAAAACTGACTTTTTATTTCTAGTATGATATCAGTCAATCACTATGTTACTTGAGATACAATTGAGAATAAAATCATCCCCTTTTCCTATTGTTGGTTTATTAATATCACTATTCCTTGTGAAAAAGAAATGTGAAGGAAGAAACATTTTTTCATCTTTTACTTGCATGATTACAATCTGTAGCTATGTTCAACTGGCTCCAAGCTACAAGATAATCATGTCTAGATAGGGCAAGATTCTTTAGGGAGTTAGACTATGAGATAAAAAATTCTCTGCAGACAAGAAAACACATTTGGCAAGAAAGGTTTAAATTACAAATCTCTTCCATGCTACACAGCATAACTGCACAAACACTTTAAATCTGGAATTATGTTTTTAAAACCTTTAACACAATCAAGACCCATAGTGAGATTCAGCAGTGATAATGCAATGAATAACAAAGCTGAATAAAATACATCTGCTGATGAAATCATCAGGCAGATGGGGCTATCTGTATTGAGGATACAGGGCATGTGTGTGTGCTGTATATCTTCACTTAGCAGGTTCTGTTGCATTCTATTTATGTCCCCTAGAGCTTTAAATTAAGAGTAGATTCTTTGAGAACTGGTAGGTTTTCCCATTTTAGTTTGCATGAGAGGATGCAAAGAAGCGGTAGCCTATAAAATACCCTGCTAATATGTATTTATTGCCATGATTTTTTCAGTTTGCTCTATTGCAGAGGGATAGGTGCTGTGATGCCAGGACCTGCAAGCTGAAGGCGTGGCTGGGATTTTTGACTATACCTATGAGGCATATTTTTACCACAAGGAATTTAAGGGATTTTTTTCAATTTGCAGTTGTCTCATCTCACAAGTACCTAAGGTACCTTATGCACTGTCATCTTGTCCCCTTTGTGCACAGTTCATAGCTGCTCTCAACAGTTCCTTTGGACAGCCCTGCAGTCTCACATTGCCAGGGGTGCTGGTCCCGGGCTGCTTTCCCCAGCTGCCCTGGGAACAGCACAGCCTCTGTTGTCTGATGGGGTGCTGTGCTCACTACCTGCTACCCACATGGCCTTTCTTAGCCACCCCAGAGCTCTTGCCAGGCTTTCAGCTCTTGTAAGTGCAGGTGAACCCAGGGGGAAGAAATGATGTCTGACTCCAGTTGAGAAGGCTGAATGATTTCTTCATTTTAACTATACTATAATACATTAATATACTGTTTAAAAGAGATACTAAAACTACATACATACTTTTTCTAACTACCATATCTAACTAACTCACAACTCCTGACCCTGTTCTCGAGAGTACAGACACAGGTGGGTTGGATTGTCCATCAGGCTCAAACAATTCTCACCAGAATCCAATCAAGCAATCACCCCAGGTAAACAATTCTCCAAACACTTTCCACATGGGAAAACAAGGAGCAGAAATAGAAATTGTTTTCTCTTTCTTTCCTCTGTGCTCCTCTATGAAAAAATCCTGAGAGAGAGAAGAATGTACCTGTCACATTCAGCCTCTCTGTCTTGAAGACTCTTTCCCTTCCCAGTGTGCTCTGATCCTGTTTGTGATTACTTCCAATGCTTCTGTCCTTTGCACCTTTCCTGCAGCCTCCCCATTCTGCACCAGACATACCCCACTTCCTCTGCTCTAAAACTACCAATTATCTCTCTTCCACTAGCAGTTTGCTGAAGAGAGGTTTTGCTACCAAGAGCTTTCTGACAAGAGCTTCCTGAAACCCCCAAAGCAATTTTGCCATCTCTTTTCAGATCCCTTAGAACCAGATGCTACTAAAGGAAACTCTTGCAAAAACAACAACAACAACAAAAACTCCTGTTCAGCTGCATCTAAAGATCTTCCTGAGCATTTAGAAAGTTTTGAGGGTTTGTGTGTTGTAATTACTCTTTCAAGGCCTTTAGAGATGGCTCTCTTTTTTTCCCTCTACATGTAAACAGCAGCTAGCCCACAGATGTCCCAGTCCCAGAGAAGCTTTCCTGAAGAGCAGCTTTATAAATAAACTCATTGGACCCTTCCAGCAGTACACAGACAGCCAGTGTGCTTTCCAAACTCCATTTCCCAATGCATAGCAGAACTGTGGTGGTAAAAAAATGGACCCTGCACAAATGGAGACTCTTCACCCACACTTTTTTACATGAACAAACTTCAAAATTCAGCCTGGCTGCAAAAATCCAAGGACAACCCAATGCTCAGAATAATTAAAGCCTCAAACAGTTTTTGTTCTGATTATTTACTTTTATTTTTGTTAGTCTTATCAGTTAAAAGGGATTTTTTGTGTCGTTGTGCTGAGATTTTGTGTGTTTGTGTGGTTTACTTGCTGGTTCATACTGGAAATTGTGGTAGTTAAAGTTCAGTTTCCCAGAAGGTTCTTACTTCAGCAAGTCAAATGTTTATATGGTGTGTCCTCTACTGTGTAATGACAGCATTCTATATAGCATTTTTTAGTGATGAGGCACTGTAAGTGCCAGACTTGAGTAATCTGGAAAAATCTGAATTCTCATGGGTTTCATTATATTACATTACTGTTTTTCTCTTTTCCTGCTGAAGTGGTAAAATACTTGCTCTAACTTGATGGGCTCCTCCCCAGACTTTAAAAAAATATGTCTGGGTGTAGAAAATGTCAGGTCTCCTGCAGCAAACCTAATCTGCATTTTATTCTTCTGTTTTCTTACTTTATGACATTTCCAAATCTATGACAAATCAGTTATTCACGTTTTTCTGAAGAACCAAACCATCACTAAGTCCAACTGAGAAGTTTTCAGCAACTTTTAATTACTGATCAATTTAGCTGCAATTTTTTCTAAAGTATGTTTCTAATCATCTACTTTCTGATCACAAAAATACATGGCTTAATTTGAGGACTTATTCATGACAAAAAGAAGTTAATAAGGAATTAGGACAATTCCAGATCAACTCCCTGCTTGGAATTGATTCTATGTAGCTTATAGAACAGACATATATACCTAGATGCAAAAAAATGTGCATTGTTTGGGATACTTTGTCACCTAGGAGAATTCGAGACCCACGAAATTAGAGGGACAGAGGGAAAAGAATTTGACTTCAAAGTGTAGGCTTAAGGTCAGACTTCCATCACCCAGGATAGGACCCATGGCACCTTGGTACCACATCCCAGTGTCACATTCATACACGTTCCAACTGCCTAATTTAATGAATAATTGCTTTTTATGAGCAAGGTGAGGCAGCCTGTAGGAACTGGGACCCTGTTTGGCATCTTAGTGTAGGAAAAATAAAGGACAATGGGGTGAAGCAAGGTTTTGGCTCTGAGAGTGGAAAGGGACTGCAAAGTGGAGCCACCTCTTTTGCCTGCAGCTTTGGGCTTTGTGAGAGTCAGGCTCTCCCTACAGTTCTCACTGGCAGACAGGCCATTCATCAGTTTGGGAATCCCAGAGGATCTCTAGGCAGCCAGGACGTGCTGGACACACACAGTGCTGGACAAACCCCCCCAAAAAACCTCCTGGGAGTTAAGAGCCTTTGTGGATGAAAGTGCAGCAGGGACCTAAGGCAGCAGCTCTGAGGACTCAGATTTTCAACAGAAGTCTCCTATCCCAGGTCTGTGCCTCATTCATTTTGTTCCACAGACTCCTACCCACTGCTTCATTTGGGGAAAATGAAGGGACACTTTCTCCTGTGGTAAATACAGTGCTCTAAATGATGCATAGTTCACAATATAAATGCAAAATCCAGGCTTTTACAGAAAACAGCTCTTACTCTATAAAATTATCAGATAAGAATCATTTAGAACACAGATATAAAGATTCCACATTTTATGAGACAACAGCTTTACCAAGGTATTTGCAATATAGATTAAAAAAATATTTTCACAAAGTATATAAAATAATTTTGCAGTATTATTTTAAAATTAAGATTTTTCAAAGCCACATTGAAAATTAGAGTTACACTGATTTGCCACTCAAGTTCTGTTTCCTTTACACTGCCCTGAAGATCTCAATTCTGAAATTCTAAAGCAATGAAAAATAAAATGTAGCATTGTCTATTAGTAAAAAGGATGATTTCACAGACAGGAATTGGAAATAGAAGTGCTATCCTACTCAACAGACTCAGAGCTCCTTATGTTAACTCCATTGATGTCAATAGCCTGCTCTGTGTCAGCAGTGAGCTCTGGGTGGGAGCATGTTCCCATGGGACAGGAACATTCCACAGGAAATTCAGTCACTGATGCTTTGATTTATTTACAACTTACTAGTAGACATTTCATGAATTTTAAACATATATTAAAGGGATGTTTGGTTAATAAAGATATCTGATTTACTGAAATTTGATGTAAACTTGCTAAAAATATACTAAATGTATCAAATTAAATGACAGCAGCCCTAAAAATCAATAAGACTATTTTTTTCCAATTCTACTTTATAATAGCAGTAGTTCTGCATCAGTGCAGAACATTTCCTTGGGATTAATATCCTGCTGTCTTTGGGAGTGCTTTCCTTCTTGGGTTTCCATCCAGAACAGCTGTGTTGGGTACTACTGGATGATGTGTAATATCACTACCATGGGGAGTTCAGGTATCCACTGGGATCCATCTTTTCAATAGGTAGAATTATCAGTACTAAATTTGCCAAATAGTTAGAACTTAGTTTGGTTTACTATTTTAAAATATTTTTAAATGAGGGAGAAGAATGTCTCTGGTCAAACCTGCAAGTAGGTTTAGGGAATTATTTCTAAAAGACATGGCTGCGCTCACTTCCATTACTGTGGCTTTGGATACAACTGAAAATTGGGAGAGCAGCACCACAGTCAGGTTTTGAAGGACTCATTCCTTAAGCTGACAAATTTCACTGGGGATAAAAAGACTAAGTTCACTGTAAGGTCTTGAGTCGTTTTTCTTTGGGAAGGTAGAGAAAGTGAGCTCATCAATCAAGGAGACCCACAACTGCATACAGGGGTTTAGGGTGACTGCTGGTGAGCTGTGTGCTAGAGAACTTCTGTAAATATGTACACAAATACTCAGGGCCACTGGGGAAGGCTGTGGTGACCTCTCTGCTTCTCTCCTTGTGCAATACAGTGAGCTTAGTGAAGCATCTGAAAGCAATTTGTAATTAACTCTCAGGCTGTTTATTAATTGCACTTTATCTGTCCCTCAGGTCTGTGTTCATGTGACTTCAGGAGCACCTTAGGAGAAAAGCTGAGGGCAAAACCTAGCTCAGGATGAGCATGCATGGAACTTGTTTAAATGATTGGTTTAGAGTCTGAAGTTAGAAGAGCACAGGTGTCAATTTATCTGTTTATGGAACAGGCATTGAATGCAATGGAGTTTATTAACTAGACAGAACCTTAACGATAACGTAAAAATCTGCAACAGATTATAACAAGTGAATCTCTTTTCCAAGTTATTTCAATATTCTAATTGGAATGCACGTCTCAGAGGGCACTGTCTAGTTACATAAACCAGTGATAACATTTCCTGTGAAACTAGTGAGGCTGTAGCAGTGCATTTTGAAGTGTGACTTTGTTGGCTCACTGACACTGAGTTGCTAAATATGCCCATTTAGAGACCTTATGTGGAACTAACATTTAAAAGCTGATAAAATAAAACAATTCACTTAGAAATACAGAGCAAGCCACAGAGCTGATAGTAGAATTTCCTTTGTTTAAATATTCTGCATTAGACAAATTTGTCTTAATAATGTCTTCTTAATCTTATCTCATCTTTCCTTTTGAAAAATAAACAGCCCAAACCATTGTTCTCTGCTAACAGCAGATGAAAATTACCCAGAAAACCTTTGATTTGGAATTGTCTCTGACGTTTCAATACAATACTTGACAGTTGAACAGGAAATAGAATTTTTGTTATAGCAGTTTATGTTCAGTATTCATGTGATACATTCATTGAAAAGAAGCTGAAGAGAATAAGAACATGTTTAATACTGTAAATTAAACATAAGTATTAATAACTCTGTCTGAATACCAGTCTTATCCTTGCCCTGACAGGTTGATAATGTATGGCTTTGTGAAGGCCATGGTACACATTGGCCAATTAAAGCAATGGGAATTCCACTTCACTGACTGTTTATTTTTTGGATCACTGATGTCTGCCACAGATCCAGGTAACCATTTCAAATAAATTACTTTTTCAAAAGTCAGAAGAGTAAATAAGAACTGTATATGCCATAGAAATGTTCAAAGTCTCTGTTGTTGTTTTGGTATTTTTTCTTTTCTTAGCTGTTAAATACCTGTTATTCTGATAATCAAAAGTCAATCAAAGTCCAAGCCAGCTCCTGAGGTCCCTTGTGGTTTTTTAGTAGCTAGTTTTCCTAGGTTGAGATCACAAACTTTATAATTGAGGTTACTGAAAAGGTTGGGAAATGTTCTCTGATCTTCAGGACACCACGTGAGCTGCCGGGAGCTGGAGCCTGCAGATAATGATCACAACTCACAGCCACCAAAGACAGGGGAATGGAGCCTCCAGTCTGGCCATATAAATCCTGTTTGTGTGAGATCAATGAATTCTCATGATAAATACAACTGCAAAGTAACAGATTCCAAGAAACTGGCTTGAGTTTGCAGATGTGAGATTTAAAGCCCAAAGTTACAGTAAATGGCAATGTCTAGGCAGCAGACTCAATCAGTTTTGGAATCACAGAATAATTTTGATTTGCAGGGATGGCTGGAAGTCTTCTAGTCCCACCTTCTAATTAAAACAGTCTCATCTCAAAAGTTAGCCTAGCTTTCATAGATTTGTCCAGGTTTTGTTATGTTCAAAATGTCAATAAGAGTATTCAGATATTAAAAGTATTGCTATTTGCAGCTGTGGGAACACAGTAAAGGAGAAGGTGAACAAATATTTTTTAGAGGCTATCTACTAAGACAAAAAAGAAAATCTGCAAGGTGCAATGGATTTTTGCAAAATTTTCAGCTGAGCTGTTAAAGGAGACAGAATAGAAAACATTTTGTGATGCATGTGAAATGCTGCATTAGTGTTAAAAAACTACCCTTGAGAAGCTTCTCTGAAATACTTAGGAATAAAGCTTTCAAATTCCTGGCTTTTAAAAGAAATTAGAAAAATCAATACTGTTCTACAATTTTTTTCCAGTCTTTAAATGAAGTCTCAATATTTAACAAAATATTTTGGGCTTGTGATTTATCATTCTGACAGCTTAAAAGTACAGTAAAAAAACAATTGATTTCCACAAAAACAGTTGTTGCAAGGTTACTGTAAAAGCTGCATCAAATTGCTATTCTCAAATTAATCCACACATCCAATATGCTGCCACTTCTTCGACCACCCAGTTATATTAATAAAATTCAGCACATGATTGAAGCCTATCCTCAGAACAAGAGAAAAACACAGAAGTTGGAAGCACAAGGGAAACTTAGGAAAATAAACTGCTTATGGAATAACAGTGTCTTTACAATTTCCAAGTATATTTCTTGATAGTGCTATAAATAGAGTTTTGCAGCTGGCTTAGTTTCTTTCCCATTTCCCAGTCCAAGACTATTTAGTTTCACAAATGTTGGCTTATGATGAGTAATGTATAGGACAAATGCACTGATTTTGACTATGAGTATTAAATAACCACTGATTAATCTAGAACAGTCAAGAGAAAAACAAAACAAAACAAAACAAAAAAAAAAAAAAAAAAAAGAAACTCCTCTTGAACTATAAGGAATAAATTACAAGGAGTACTTTTCCCAGAGTTTTAAACAGGCTTACAAAGCTAAAGCTGCAGTTGAGAAAAATATTTTTAGTGTGACAAACTGTCATTGATTAATATTGTTTCTAATTACTTCTCTGCTTATATAGTCTCTGCACATCCAAGAGTTCTTTAATGTCTTGCTCCCTCTGCTATCAATTCACAATATTCTAAGTTGTTTCATGTGTTCACTAATTTTACCCATACATTTGAACCTCTCAAAGACTTAAGAGAATTTTGAATTAAGTTTTTCAACAATTAAATGCTCAACACTGCTGAAAATATTTAATTGTGTTTTAGCATTTGGTAGTGAATTATAATCTCAAGTGTGTAAAGAGCTCACTGGCATTCCAAAATCAATTCAAATATGGTCCCCTAGAGGACTGATACGTATTAGGGCATAAAATAATCAGTATAAAGATTTTATCTGTGATAACTACGGTTCACTTTGGGTTTTTTTTCAGAAAACTTTAGTGAAATGTTGTTAGTGTTATCAAAAATAAATTAGTCTTAAGATTAAATAATAAATTCCTGTCAGATTTCCTACATGATTTTTCATTTAATTCTTCACTGTGTAGGATTATGAACTCATTTCAAAAAGAGATTTAATTTCCCTTGGCTACGGAAAGCAATTAAATCTAAAAAGATGCTAAAAACTGATCTGTTGACTTGACAGAAGTTGGTTTGATTGAGCTCCTTATTTGTGATAGTAAAGATGACTGGTAGGTGTTTACATCTTAAATAAAGACCTTTACTGTCAGGGTAGTAAACAAACGTATGCCAGGTAAAATTTTCTAGTATTGTTAAGAAGAAAGAAATACTGTCACAGCACTCTGTAGCTTTTAGTTCTGAAGTTTATCTGAAGATTTTTAATCTAGATATTTTGGCATAGAAATAATTCAGAAGAACTGCTTTTATATGCTGTGTGTTTTCTTACATAGAAAACTAGCACTTGAACTAAGATTAAGAAATTAATTTAGGGCTGGATATACTTGGGACTATGTTTTGCATTATAGACTGTGATCCTTACATATCAACAAGATTTTGTGTTGATTCAAAAAACTTTCATGTCTCTAGAAAGCAGAGTTAGAAACTTCAGGGACAAAACATGGTTACTCTCGACCAAATAATTCATCTTACAGAGAACATCTCCTTCCAATAATTTATAATTTTCAGTAGAGAAAATTTCTCATTTTAAGATTTCAGGTGAGAGGTTAAAGTTTCAGAAATAGAATTTTTAAATTCCCAAATTATCTCTTCATTATTCTTTATTTAAAGCATGACACCAGTATTTGCATTTTTCTTTATTCTGATCAATAGGCATAATTCATCACCTTGTCAAGGAAATAATGTCTTATTGTTTCATCTGCATAAAACAGCACAGATTTCCTTGTTTCGCTGTTGAAAGGGTTTCCTTTTGTTGGTACTGGGACTTGGTTTCTGATGTGCCCTGACTCTGGGAGTGTTTTTGGGCTCCCTTCAGAGGTAGCAGAGTGAGCAGGGACGGGGCTGTGGAGCCCAGCTCGGGGTCCCTGCCCACCAGAGACCTGCCAGTGACAGTGCCCACGGGTTTGGTGGCACAGCCGGCCCTGGGGCTGGCTGGCAGCCCTGCTGCAGGAACGTGCCTGGGGTGGAATCCTGGACAGCACAGACCCGGCACAGGGTGTAGAGAGGGGACCAAAACTGCACAAGCAGCACGGCGCTCTGGGCACGCTCCAGGGCTGCTGCTGGTAGCACCTTCTGGGCAACCACTTTCATCCAAAGACATTTTACATGCCTTCAGCCCTTCCTTTTGGTTGTTTTTTTTTTTTTTGGGTTGTTTTTTTTTTCTAATTTTTGATGTTACAAGTATAGAAAACTGATGTACCTTCACAGTGTGCTGGAGCACAGCTGTTTCTGAGCTATATGAACTCCCTTACCTTTGGTCACACTGACAATCACAAGACTCTTCCCTTTTGCAAGTTACTATGGTTACAGCTGAACTGGAGCTGTGGGTTGCACTGCTCTTATTATTGATAAAATTGGATATTTATCAGAAAAAGCAGTTTCTGTTTCTCATAAAATCAAGGGATTTTGCATTAAGAAGCATAATGTATAAATACAGCAAGGTAATGCATTTCAAACACTCTATGTAAAACAGTTTATAAATGTGTTTTTAATTTAAATATATATCTGCTTTCTTATTCGCCACTGAACTAATCTGAGAGTGCTGTGACTTATTAATAGTGAAAAAGTCTATAATTCAAATTGGAATCTTTATTTTTAGACAAAGTCAATAGGAAATAAAAGTTAGATTTCTCTAATCTTATTTTCTTCACATTTGATACTGCACTCCTAAAAGAATTTAGGCCCATGAGCTATGAAAGGTATTAATAGTGCTAGTCAGAAGACTGAGGTACAATAATACTAATACTTTTTATAATTGTGTAATTTTTTTTTTTTTGTTTCCTTATTCTTTTAAAAGTAACAGCAAAGTAGTATTAGATATAGTTAGCATATGGATTGTTGCAGTTTGGTGGTATTTCAGTAAATATACTTTTTACAGGCATCTATAACAAGCCAATTTGTATCTACATTTGTCAAAAGGTACCTTTCAAAAGCAGCTCCACAGACGCTTCTATGACTTGGGTACAACTGAAATCATGTTGGGCTTAGCATATGACAGATCCTACCTCAGCCCATGAAGTCAAGGAAGAAGTGAATCAGACTTCTGTTGGCATAAATAAAATCTGTGAAAATCTCAGATGCCTCACTATTTCCTGCTTCCCATCACTGAGTTTTTAACTGAAGTTCACAACCCTTTCTGAGTCAGCAGCTCTGGTACATGGTATTCCTGTCGGTGTCAGTTTTCTACTGCCACAAAAGGTGTTGGTGCTCCCCCAATGACCTGTCCTCCAGTCAGTTCTATACCCACCTCATTTTCTGTCCCCATTACCTTGCACTGAAACAAGAGATGCTGAGTACTTTAATGAAAAGTAGTTTGGTATCTTTGTAATACAGATTGTATCTAATGAATTATAGAAGTCTTTGAGTAGTTACCACACAAAGACCAAGCCCTACTTACTGTGCCTTCAGAAAGCCAAGGGACAAGCTGACTGCAGTGCAGCATCTGCAAACTTTTCTTAGCTATCAGAGTTCTCACAGACTGAACATGTTACTGTGGTATAGGATTATTTTAATTTACTTCCCTTGAGTTTTGATGTCATCTATTTGACAAAACATGATGTGACTTCCTTGGACATGATGACTATTCCTAGAGCATTATTCTAAGGTAATTTAAATTAACTTTCTTCCATAGCAGAGTAGCACATCCCCTTTGATGTGTCCATTCTGACCTATGCCCAGAGATTCTCATAATTAATGAAGGCAGTTGTGGTCATGAAGAAGTGCCTAGACAGTGGTGGTCAAAACAAGGTGAAAATGTTTTCTTAAAAGGGTGGATGTGCTAAAGATCCTGCAGATCTCTGTTCTTCTGCAGATACTACTTATAATTTTCATTAATGAGTTGGCTAATGCAATGGAGGGTTTGAATGTTGTTTATTGTACAACATTCTGTTGAAAGGAGATTGCAAACACTTTGAAAGGCATGGTTAGAACTCAATATGATTCCTGTAATGATTTAAAATAGACAAGGATAAATGCTACACTTAAAAAAAAGCATCTTCATAGATAAGCAATAAGAAGTGAGTGTTCACTTTTGAAAACAATTTCGAATTTACAACCTATGAAAGTGAGTCACCAGTACCAATACATAGCAAGAAAAAGGAAAACAAGATTTATTAACATGTTCTACAGCATTTTTTCATTCTATTTCTTGACAGCAAATGTCAACTACATTACTGGGATGTGGTTTTAGGCACTGTATTTCAGGAAAGATATGAGCTGATTAGAGGGCAAGAAAACATTACTAAAGGAGGAGATTGAATGAAGTGAGTCATTTTAGGGAGGAGATGTCTGAAATGAGTCTTTGAATAGACAAATTCTGCTGAAAGAAAATCAGAATAAATATGACAAATTTTTGTCTCTCATTAGGCTAGGAATGGAAATTGCAGACTTGAAAAGCAGGAGGGGAGATTTGGGTTAGACATGATTCAGGAATAATTGCATTTATAAATGGTATGAATACTGAAGAGCCAGTTAGACTCCCTTGAGTTTTGTGGAACCAGCATCATTTCAGTTCTTTAAAAACAATTCAGATAAATTTCTGTCAGCAGAGGTAGGGCTGAAGTTTGCTCTGCCTTGGGCCAGACAAGCAGAGAGACAGAGCAGAGACCAGGACCCTTCAGTCAGGGACAGGTAAAGAAGATCCAGTAACCTCCCCTGGAAGTGGGCAAACATTTGAAATGTAAGATACCTTCTGAGAACTGGGTGAACTGGGGAGTTTCTCCCAGAAGAGGCAATTGATGCATTACTGTGTTTCTTGCGTTATTATTTTGCTTTCATTTGAAAATTTTAAAGTAATATTTTTGGGGTAGAGTTGGGAGAGAAAGCAAGAAGAAAATGTTGTTTATTTAGGAGGCAGGAGGAAGGAGAGGAATGTGTAGGCATCTGTCTAATTGTCTTGGCCTGCTCCACACACACCCCAGCAGTGCATTGACTTTGATTACTGTTTTCTTTTCCTTCTATCATTATCACAGGGACTATTAACGAGAGCCCAAACTAATTAGCTAATAAGCAAAAGCTGAAAGTGGCAAATAGTTTTAGAAAACAAGTCTGGTTTTATGCCAATGACATTAGAGAGCAGGAGACTAAAGTGAGTCCACTTTTAGCACATTAAGTCAGCATTGCTAATTAGGCAAAAACCTGAATATAGATGTTGGTGAACCAAGAAAATATCTTTTGTCAATAAAGCTTCTGCCTACACCTTTGAGTTATTCTGGGGAAAGAACTCTTTTCCTAGTTTAAATTATAACTGCAGTGGGAGTAGATGGGTGAGGTTACCAGGATAGTTAAATATAACTAACTAATTTAAATATAGCTATATCAGCAAATGTTCAGCTACACACATCTCCTAAATTGTCTTCTGTAGAATAACACTTCCAAAATTCTTCAGAGATAACACATCAACAGAGATCACTTTAACATAAAATCTCACAGGAGAACTGAGAACCTACTTTGGGTTTATAAACTGATTTTGAGATTACATAGATATTTAAGTGCCATTTAGAAAATCTTAGCAGCAATGCTTTCAAAGTTCCAAGAAATGTTATAAGACAAAGCATAATCAGCTGGTCATGCTCTTCAATGAATTATCAGCAGTCACATGAATGTAAAAGTGTATAATTTTTATTTCTAAAATGTCAGATGTGAACTTGGCATCCCAGAGGCACTCCTAATCTTTGGGATTCCTGGGATATGAGGACAGAGTCAACTGCACAAATATGTATTAGAATGAGCACCAGTGAAGCAGTGAGTTATCATGTAATTTTTAACCAGACAAGTTATCGGGGATCTTCACATTGAATTTTGTTTGAAATGAGAAAGTTCTGCTTTGTCCACGCAAAGGGAAAATAGTAAGAATAACAAGAATTCAAAAAATACATACACAGAACATAGACAGCCTTCTTCAGCTGGAGATGATGAAGTGCAAGATAGACCACAGGAAGGACTGTGATCCCCTGTCTGCAGGGAAGAAGGAAGAACAGAGAAGGCCTAAGTTAATATCTACAGGACTTAATTACCTGAATATGAACCAAATGTCTAAATACTCCTGATGATGTGTGTCTAAATCATTTGCTCACCTTCAATTTAAATTCACCACATTCTATTTTTTCTATTGCACTGGTGAACTGGTAAATCAAATATAGGGTATCACTCAGGGAGAAGGAAGGAACTTAAACTATGGTGTGCTGAAGGAGCCTTGGAATGGGTTGTAGTTGTTAAATATTCTGGTCTGGGCCCGAGGCTTCCTGGATACCATGAGGCACATTGCTGGGCATCGGGCAGGACAGGGTGGTTACGCTGCACATCCCTTAGTGAACATGTGTAACAGATGGGTAAGTGTTATTATATCCTTCTTCAAACAGGCAGACCCCCTACTCATCACACACAAAATCCAGAGCAAGCCCAACTCTTTTCAGCACCCTTATTCCTCTGTGGTCACAAGATCACAGTGCTTTATGCACAGTGAAACACACTGTGACATTTTAATTTCTGTAGGATTCTCTGTGTGAGAGGGAAAGCTTCTTCCTAACTCAGCTGAAGCAGAAAAACTCATAGACTTAACGAATTTAAGGATCTTATGTTTTCCAGTTCATCCTTCTTAACTCATTGTTATCCACTTGGGCAATATATAGGACTGGGCTTCTCAAAACCAGTATCTAACAGTGCTTTATTTCTTGAACTGCCAGAGGAATATGAAAATGCCAACTCTCTTTGCTTTCTTTCCATACAGTGACAGTCCTTGCTATTTTCCATGAGCTGAATGTGGATACAGATTTATACACACTCCTGTTTGGAGAGAGTGTCCTAAATGATGCTGTGGCTATCGTGCTGACTCAGTAAGTTACACCCACCTTCTTTTTTTACTTGGTGAGATAGTTAAAGGTTTATTCACTGATATCATTCTCACTGATATAGCTTGTTCAAGTATAGCAATGCCATTTGAAGGTTTTGTTACAAAGATGTAACTTTAGAATTTTTTCTTGGTTTGTTAACACTAGAATTCCAATATTGTTCATAGCAACTATATATCCAGAATGCAATTTTAGTTCATGTTCTTTAACCCAGAAAGCAGTATATTCTGTGAAATGGTAAGCTTATGATATCTTGAAAAAATAATGCTAAATGAGCACCTGGGATATAGAACAACTATAAAATCAAGACAGGTTCTTTGTATTTTTTGCAATCTATTATTTTCCAAGATTAAAACCACAAAGTGGTACACAGTATCTGTTTATCTAATTCTGTCTATGGAAGCTGGCAGAACTTCAGCTGATAATAGTATCTTAAATTTATATATAGCTTTTTTGTTCTCAGGAATCCTCAAACAGATCACAAATGATGGGCCAAATTGCACAAGTATGTGCTGTCCTAAAAACACAGATGCTAAGTACATGATTAATGGGATCTCAAGTTTACTCCACTCTACATGTATTATATGCTTCCCAGAGCTTTGCTAGAAATACAAATAATCCTCTCAGATAATCTTAAAAGTAACAGGAACTGCAAAGTCAAATTGAGTTCTCCACGATGTTTGAATGTGCTTCACAGTAAGCCTCAGTTCAGTGCCAACTTTCTCCTTAAACATGGTTCCTTGAACAAGGATTTATCCTATCTTTCAGAATAAAAGGCTGTACAGTAGTTAAAAGATGAGTTTAATATTTTGTCTTAAACACCATGGAGTTTCAACTTATAATCATTGCTGCAAGAAAACCGCATTTGTTTCACAAAACAAAAAAGAAATAGCATTTCTATTTAATTTATTATTCTCCAGTTATCAGTCTAGTAACCTTCACCTACACTAAACTCCTCCCAGAGTTTTCAGAGTTTTCAAGCGCTGTCGGTGTCTCAGTACAGCAGTCCAGGATTAGAGACAGCGTGGCTGTCACATCCGGGACTGGGGCTGGAATGTGGCACTTGGGAGAGCTCTGGTACATCAGATAATAAAATGCACAAAAGTAAAAGTAAGCAAAGACCAGACAACCGGGTAGAGAGAGCCACAGAAAAGCGCTGCAGCAGCTATTAGAATTGGAAAGACACGTAGGTGGCAATGTCTGAGATTTTTATCTCTCTCCCTGGGCATTGTTTAATAGCAGCCGAGACATTTTCAGCTCATTTAGACTCCTCGTCTGTTAGTGCAAGGTTCCCACAGAGGAACAGAAAGGCTCCAAGCAACTTAAGGGACCTCGGAGTATTTTGAATCTCTAGTTTTCAGCCACCCTGATGCCAAAGCACACAGATCTCCCAAAGGAGCAACTCAGCTGCAGAACAAATCTAAAAGGAAAAGTCCCATCTGATTCCAGTTCCATCAGTATTCCAGTACATGATTCATGAGTTTCTAAGCTCTGCTCTCCCCAGTACTCAAGTCTAGGTTATGCACCTCAGCCTATCTACTTCTCATGTTTTCTTTGCTGTTACATGGGAGATTACAAATCTTTAGTATAGAATCTCTTGTCACTGGAAATTTGATGTGTTTTTTTTTATATATTCACTGTGACTAATTCTTTGATTTCTACAGTAATTTGTAGAGACTGAAGAGAATACATGGCATCATCAGTTTCACATTTCATTACTCTCTGGCTTAAATAATCAGCTTCTGCACAAATACAATACTTCTGCAACCCAATCTAATCTTCCTGGCATTTTAAGTAAATATATACTGTTAATATTGCCAGCTTCACCCTACTAAACCAACACCCTACTAAAACAACCTGAGTTTTAAATGAAGAAAATTGTTTTTCTGTCACTGCAAAGGAACAGCTATTTTTTGTCATGTAACCCATACCATTCTTGTATGTAAACACAACATGTTCATAATTACAGCACTAGATGTCTATTTAAAAAGGTGTGAGAATAATGTTTACAAATCCAGAAAAGCGAGAGTAAGTAATTTAGTACGCTACATAATGATAACCAGAAAAATAGAATATGAAAATACACATTGTTTTCCATTATCTAACGGAACAGGTAAGATAATGTCTGCAGGAGTGACTCACTGCAGGAGAGGCAGGAAGAGAAAAGAGAAAAGGCCCTTATGGCTGGAGGTGGCAATTTGGCAAGGTGAAGGCAGCATGGCTGGCTGCCAACAAGGGCTTAGATTGATCTCTCTCCTTTCTTTCAGCTTCTCCCTCCAGTCTCTATTTTTCCTCTCCTGTTTATCATTCAGTTTAAGAAGGACAGCAGCAGGACCAGCCACCCCTGCATTTCTCTATGGCTTTAGCAAGTCACAGGAGCTGTGTTGCTGCAAGAATGTGTGCACACAGTGAAAACACCAACCAGGGACACCAATCCTCTGGGCCAGCTTAACAGCTCCCCTCTGCCACCCTGCCCCACCAACACCTGGCTGTTTGTGGCAACTGCAAGGTGTCATTTCTAGGGTGCTATCTGAAGATAATCCGTGCAGGAGGGATCACTGTGACTCAAACTGGCAGCAGTGGCTGCAGGAAGGCTGACGAGCTGTTGTGCATCTGGGAGAGCTCACACACACAAGGGCCTCCCTAAACAAGGGCATGGGAGATGCAGCAAGGATTTTCTCATATCGAAATCACTTCCGGAGTTTCTTACAACTTTTCATTATTAGGATAAAATTCTCCTTTTAATAAAAACTTGTGAGAATTCTCACAGAAAATAAACATCAGTAATTCCAAGTATTTAAGAAAAATTATAGCAGAGCCTTAGAAGACTTTTATTGCTTCCTCCCAGAAAAACACATATGATTAATTAAGCCACAAACACTTCCTACATACATTGTTTCCCAGAATACTGACTGAGGAAAATCCTGATAAAATTAGTTTTTTGGTTCCTCTTAAATATTTCCAGGATGAACATATACCAACTCAGGTCATTGTACATTTTCTTCACTCAAAAGTTACTTTCATTCTAGTCTAGACATACATTATAGAAGTCAATATCATGCTCAAACCCTTCTTTCTTGGCAGAAGCTTGTATAGGGCTTTCTAAAATAACATTGCAAAGGTAACTGATTTATTCAAAGAATAACAAATGTATTGAAAAAAAGTGTCAATTTCCAGGGAAAATAACTCAGAAGCCAGAGTTCAGCTCAATTTAGATGCTGAGCACCCTCTAAAGTTGTCTTTTCTCAGACAGTGATTCCTATAATTATCTTAGGCAGACAAGAGAATTCCTTCTGACACACTGGTGATTCTCACTGGTAGGCACAGACATCGTATTAGTACTTTTTGTACAGTTTAGATCTTTTCAAAATATAAGGAACTTGTGATATAATGGACCTCAAATAGAAAATTAATGAGAATCTTTAAACCTTTCTGGTTCTAGGTACTTGTTTACCTGTGTTGTTATTATTTCAGTGGATTTAATTCTGTTATGTCACTGAACTTGAATATAGCATACACAAGAGAGAAATGTAACCAGACACTGAAAAACAGACAACTGACAAACATCAAATGCAATTGCAAGTATTCAGTCTGTATTTCATGTGGTCATTATCCCAGTGAGGGCCAACTGTCCATTATCAGCAAGTGTTACTTCCCTACTTTTCACAGTTTCTAACTGTTGTTCCTTGAGTATTCTACATTAAAATCAGCTGTTCTGCAAAGGATAAGAACTGATATTGTAACCATGCTGCTGAATAATTAAGCTGAGAGCTGGGAGTTACAGGAATCATATTGGCTTTGAAAGTTGTAATGGGTGTCTCCTTGATGCATATCTCAGTAGATGTGAAGCTCCCTTTATGATTATATTTTTATTTTTTTCATTTGTCGTGGACTGTCTCTAATTTGGATCCTTTGCCCTTCCATTTTTGAAGCATTATTCTGTATAGTTTTTGCCACACTTTGATCCCTGAACACATTGAATAATAAATTTTACAGGGGAAAGACATCTGAATCTTGTCATATCATATTTTTCCCACAAAATGTTTATAGTTATATTCTGAAAGTGGCCTTTAAAAGCAATATTGTGGGTTTCCATATGTACTGTGTCAAAATCTTTTGTTTCATGTGTATCATGAAGATTTTTCTTTTAGCTTATCCTTTGTTTCAGCTACCTCCTCACCTGTAAGTAACTGGGAGTTTGTTCAGTCTAAGAACACAGGGAATTCTGTCAGCCTGAATCCCCTTCCTCGTGCTGAGATTTGTTAGGCACTATTAGCAAATGGCAAAAAGTATTGAGTCATTGCATAAGAGAAAAAAAGGATACTGGTTTCTCTATGGCCTTTATAGTTTTAGCCACTTTTTAAACCCTGTATTCATGCAATTCCTTAGTGTCTTTTACAATACTGTCTCAGCCACTGGAGTGAAAATGAAACTAATTTAAGTTCTATTTATTCTCAACATGTATCTGAGTGCTAAGATGTTATTCACACGTCCTAGACATATCAGTTCATAGAGATAGTGTAAAAAAACACTTCTATCCATAAGTGGGCCCTTATGTACACACAGCTAATAGCTTCAGTGTACTTACACGTAGAACTCTTCAGCCTAGGAATTCTTTTTCAAAAGGATAAAAGCCTCACTCCTTGCCAACTAATGTACAAAGCGTGCACAGAACCTTTCAAGGGAGGAAAGAGGGAAATAAAAGCACCTGTGCTATCAGACAGGTGACAGGTAAAAAGTATCAACACATACAACATTTTCCTGTTTAAAGAAAATAGATCTCTAATGTGAGAAGAGATGGTGAAATAAAGATGGTGAAACAAAATGAGCTGGTGAAAGCAATAAATGGACATGGTGAAGGCGTGGCTAGGAAAAAGAAGCAAGAAACAAAGTCTCATTGTGTAACTACAGATCATGACAGTGATACATAAACCTGTAGCTAGGACACTTAGAGGGAAGAAAAGCTTGTTTACTCATAGGCATGCAAAGGAAAACCTGATTATCTTTCTCTGATGCAATTTTGCCCTTTTATATTGGTTTGTAATGAATACCTATGTTGAAATCCTTAAGTAGTACATCAAAATCTACTTCTGAACTGTAGAAAAATGGCAACAGAATAGGAATTAGAACAGCCAGTTCTAAAGAGTGCTATGCTGCAATCAGACAGTGAATCTGAATTCAGAAAAGGAATGAGATTCTGCCAGCAATACCGGGGGTTGCTCCCAGACCCTCTCTTTGCAGCTGTGTTTACACCGACTGGTTGGGCAGCCTGGAGGGACTGAGGTGTGTGTGAGCTCCGTTTGAGCTGGGGCAGGTTTAGATGAGGGGCTGCCTTTGCAAAGCCTGACCCAGAAATCACAGCTCAAAGTGAGACCAGCACTGGAACCCAACAGGCACAGGGAGAGCTGCTCCATGGTACTGACCTCATGACTTTGAATCCTTTGCAAATATTTAGGGATTTCAATGTCTGTGAGCTACAATTCTGGATGAATGACTAACTGGTTCTCTGGATACAGGCTTTGCCTCATTCCAGATAAATGCTATTTGTGATTTTATTCCCACAGAGATTCCTGAGGAGGGATGTCTGTAACATTGTGGAGGAGAATAAAATAGAATCCCCTGAAAACCTGAAAGCAAACAAAATGCTGGATAGAAGCTCAGCCCAATCATTTCACTTACTGGTTCCCTTATACAAGATGGATTTGGCTGCTATTCCAAATATTTTTGGAAAGATTTATATACCAAGCAGCCATTCAAAGTCAAATAACAGAGTAATTTATATATTAATAAAGCAAAGAGTTAATTGTGCATCACATTAGTGAGTGATTTTGAAAGGTAGATGAGTAGTCCTTTTCTGTATTATTTCTGTAATAATGAAATTTTGGTTGTCCATCTGCTCTTTTTACCTTTGAGGAAGGGTTTAGTCCCAGCTTATTTTGTTGATGATAATTAGAGTTTCACGTCACTGACCATCTGGAACAGGAGATGTGAGCACTGGGAAACTAACCAAACTGGCTATTAGCAGGAACTTTAAAAGAGCTTCTCTCCCAAAATAGAGGAAATCCCACATAAAATGTTTGTACATTTGCTTAACAAAACCTCTTTCTTTTCTCCTCCATGAGCTTTACTGTACAGACCAGTCTTACACTTAAATGAAAGGAAAAAATGCTGTTCAGTTTCTGTAATGCTTCTTAAAGCCAAAATTTCAGTATGAAAATGGGCACTTGGAAGAGAATATTTTAAGGAAGTAGTTCTCATTCCTCAATTTTTTTCACATTTCAGTATTTTGTATATTTTTCCCAAGATTATTGCCATATTAAAATTTTAGTTAGGTTCTAGTTAATATATGCTAAAGGTCTTGCTCTCTGTGCTGCTGTGTCTGTGTGAGCTGGAGCTCATTTCCCCCAGCAGCCCTCCCAGAGCTGTGCTTGCACTGGGAGCTGAAGGTGCTGATCACCAGCAGCAGCTCTGTCCCTCCAGCATCCCAGTGCAGGAGGTGAACAAAGACTTGGGAGAGGACACAGGCAGGACAGCTGACCCAAACTGACCAAAGGGATATCCTGTAGCATGTGATGTGCTCAGCAATAAAAGCTAAGAGAAAGAAGGAAGGGGCAGATAAATGTTACTGCATTTATATTCTGGAGCAACTGCTCCACATAGGTGGCTGGGCATCACCCGCCCCTGGGAAGCACAGAATAAATCTTTGTTGTCCTTTGCTTTCACATACAGCTTTTACTTTATTAGTGAGGCTTTATCTTCACTCCTGAGCTTTCTTTCATCTTAGTTTCTTCCCCCCACCCAATCCTGCAGAGGAGGGAGTGATGGAGTGGCTGGGTGGGCACCCGTCACCCAGCCAGGGTCAGCCCTCCACAGTTCTCTAGTTGGCACAGGTTTGTCTGTGCAATTCATTTGAACAGGCAGCCCTCAGCTGCAGACTGCTAAGCTAGAGTAGATTTCAGTAAGCAACGTTCTGGAGATTGCCTTAAGGGATGTATGAAGATAGAGCTTAGCTCAAATCAGCTGGGAATGTCTGTACTTGTCAGACACAATCAAACCAGAGTAGCTGCAGGTATCTCCATCCACTTATACACAAACAGGTAAGTTTTAAATTCAGAATTAAGAGCACTGCTTGCAGTCCTTGCAAATCACACCTAAGTGGCAATTATTTAGCTACACTTTCCCTGCAAATGACCAAATTGGCGTCAAAGCTTCTTAATTGCAAAGATTTCTATTGGGAACTCTTCAGAACTGAAGTACATTGTGGTACAAGTCAGCCTTGTTTTTGAGCTCTTCCAGATGTTTTTTCTTGTCCAAATAACCTTTTTCTAGTGAATAAGACAGATTTTTCCTGAAAGCAGGATAATTACATAGAGTCTAATTCTACATACAGAACTCTCTTTTATTTTAAAATGATAGTACTGATATTATTTCCCTTGAAGTGTTCCAAAAGAAAGCAAATTTCATCCTCTCTGGATGAAATACTGTATATAAGAGTCTGACTGGCTCTTATAATAAATTAACATAAATATCATGTCTCCTGGCAGAGAAGAGAGAGGAGGAGTGTGTGTCAGAAAGGTGAGGCAGTCCTTTCTGCCATTTCATTTGTGAGGTAGCCACCAATTCCTATTCACTGCCCAAATCCTTCCCAGAAATACAGTACTGGAGAGCACAGCTATCTCAGAGAGACAGAGAGTTTGTCACAACAGGATACTCCATAAAAATGCTGTTATTCCTTGGAGATCAAGTTATGATTACATGAACCAAGAACCCATTCCTATTGTGGGAGAATGGACAATTTCCACTGGCTACCCAGGAACACTAGGAAAGACTGATGTCTCTCGTGATCCCTCTGTGAAGGAATCCAGAACCCCTGTGCTATGGTTCAATTTGAATTTCATCATTCTGACCTGCTCTAAGCATTTATATTTTTTTTAACAACAATATCAGGTAAACTGCTTCCTCCTGCGAGCCTTGATCTTTTAAGGCTCAAATCCTTTAGCTACTGAGGCTTTAGAACTGACACAACTCTTCATGAAATTCTTTTGCATGTGCATATGTGCAAAAATATATATATATGTATGGGGGGGGGGGGGGAGGGGAGGGAAACTGTCCAAAAAGCACACCAAAATAATGCAAATGTTATCAAATACTCAAAAGTTACATAATGCGCAAAAAATTTCATATCTGACACGAGGAATTTAGAGGTACCTTTCGTAAACATTTTTATTAAATATAATTTTTAAGTTTATTTTTTCATACAGAGTGTTCCTCCACTCTCCATACCCAAGACATCATTTCAGTGTGCATGTTTCACCTTTTGGAGTAGAAACTTTAATGGTTTCAAGATATACTTCTGTCACTTGAGCAAAGAGAATTATTGATAATGGTAGCGTCAGCTGCCTTCCTTCAGCGCCAGGCTCAGCAGGAGTGACTGCAAACCTTTATTTACTGCACTTCACAGCTACTTCAATGATGAGATCAGCAAATTTCTATTCTCAGGTTTTATTCCAATGGTTACAAAATTCCACTCTCTCCTTGTTTCCACTTGCTTTTGTGTTGGTCTCAATCTTTCTCTCCTTTGACAATGGAAAGACAATGGTCACCATCTCCATCTCACCCTACCCATTGCCCTGAACTGCATGACCAGCTCCACCACTTCTGTGGCACTCACCAGTCCCTAGGTCTCCCACCTGAGATAAAAAGAAATTATTTCTAGAGATAATCTAGGACTGTAACCAACCTCCTTCATACCCTAAAGTCAAGAGAAACCCTGTCTTCATTTCTGGTGCAAGCACCTCATCACTATCCTTATAATGTTGTGACAAACAGAGGTAATGAGGACAAGAGGGGTGATGTGACGGTCACAGCACTGGGGACAGCAGCTGCCTGAGTCTGGGGACCAGCAATTGCAGGGGTAAATGCCACATATTTAAGTTTTAGATAGTACATGCCTAAAAAATGAGATCTTGGAAGATTTTTAGCTGATGAAGTTTATCAGATCTCCACTGAGATTTGTCAACTAAACATTTTGGAAACCCTTACAAATTTGCATAATTTTGTCACATTTCCACAAGGGCAAAAGATATGTAGGAAACAGATGGATAAATTCTTCTTTCCTCCCCTTGGAAATGACAAGTCTGAATTTCAAAGTGGTACAGCGAGAAATCTTTGTAAATGTGTGGTTGTAAGGTTTCTGTCCAAGATAAGCACAGAGGTAGTCTCTCTATAATGGCTCTGCAGAACGCCAATTTAAAGAGAGGAAAAGAAAAAAGAGAGAGAGAAAAAAAAATCTTCATGGAAATTGCAAATGCAACATGGCAATGTAGTCTCAATGGTGACATTTTGGCAAAGTCACAAGCTGTGACAGAGACAGAAGACACTCAGGGCAGCAGTTGTGCAAGTGGCCCTGAGAGAACTCAGTGTGACAGAGCTGGTTCATTTCTATGTGTTCAGGGCAATAGGACTTATGAACATTCCCTGTGAAGACCATTGTACCAAGGAAACACATCCAGTCTTCTTATCAGTTTGCTCTTAATGCACTTGGAACATTGATGTTCCCTAACTACTTGCTAATTATAATGATCTACATATTCTGAATGTAATGTGTATAGATATATGTTATTTGGATTCCTAATGAAATTTCAGCACGTTTCTGGGGAGACATAGTGATGCTAGAATTTGAATTTTGAAAATGAAGGCTTAAATATGATTAAAATTTTGAACAAATAGTATACCAACAATACATTAAATAAACTGATATTCACGATTTTCCCTTAGTAATTTCTCCATTGTAAAACCTCAAAAAAGTTATATAGATTTTAGACATTAAAACATTTTAATTTTGTATCCCCATTCACTGAAAGTTTAATTTATTTTCACTTAAAAGAAATCAAACTGTTTTTCTTTCCACATTGTTCTACTGATCTGTAGCAAGCACAGCCAGAAGCGATAGTGAGAGAAATGAGAATAATGGAGTGCCTAGCAGGCTGCTGTTCCTGCCTCAGACACACTGGGAGAAGGTTATAGCTAAATGAAAATATTCCTGAAGAAATGTATCAGCTCCCTGAACCATTTAACAGTGTACATCTTCTTTATTACAGTGTTTTCATTCCTAGAGAGTAAGGTGAAAGGTATTTCTAAACTCTCATTATAGGATGTTCACAGTTTTACATTTTATTTCTAGCATTATCAGGACTTACTCCATAGCTTGGAGAGTGTTTTTGTTGTGCATTGTTAGAGTGAAGTGAATGCAAAAGTTTCTGAGGCAAGACTCCTACGTTCTAGTAATTATGGGGGTAATGAAGCTAGGCAGAATAATTTTCATCTTATTAATAGCTGTGTTTAAGCCTCATAGAACTTCCTGTCTAGGGAAAGTATTTACTTTTAAACTAAGTGGTGGAAATTAATGTGTTATAATGCATGTTTATCCATAAATCAATGGAGTCTATACAAAGCCAGAAAGAAAAATTATCTGTTTGGCTGCCTGTCATTTCTGTGAGGTTTTTCACAATGCATTAGATAGGCCAATAGCATATACGTTAATTTTAACAAAGGAAGATGTTCCTTAACTCTTTCAATCTTAGCACTAAGGAATAATTCATGATCAGCTGTGTGTCCAAAAGTCTTAGCATGTGTATTTACAAATAATTCATTATTATCAAAGCAAAACCTCTCATCCAGTATATTTGGTATTAGGTCACTTTGATCAAGTGATTTATATTTAAGAAATTGGGGTGGGTAGGATTTTATTATCCTTTAGATTATTTTCAAGATTCCCATTAACTTTCAGATATCCTTCAAGTATCATATGTTTAACTAGCAAGGCTTAAAGGTGACTTATCATTCAAAATTCTTATACAAAGGATAAAGACAGACTTCCAATTATTTTGAGTAAAATGTTCCCAAAGATGGAAGTCAGAGAAACAGAATGAGTGTTTGAGTGTATATTTGTGGGTGTTTTCTTGTTTTCTCTTCTTGCTGTAATCCTTAAGAATAAAAAGAAAGTTTTACTGTTGTGATTGCCTTAGAATCTGGGACTGAAATCCCATCCACATCAACTTCCCTGCATACGTGGTGATTCCCTGTGTTTAATTTTACCAGGAGTGAAGTTCAGTAATCCCCAGATTGCCAAGCGCTGCTGGCAGGTGCCGGAATCAGCGCTGACTTCACGCTTGAGCGAACCAATTTCCACAAGGCTCAGCGGCCCCGTCTCTGCTCTCAGCAGCCCCAGGCTGCTGCAGGGAACCCCCCAGGCTCTGCAGAGCCAGCTGCAGTTCCAGGGGCTCCGGGCAGAGCAGCCTTGGCAGTTCCAAGGCCAGGGAATAGGAACAAGAGGGATCCAAGCCGCTCTCCGCCTGTGTGCCGCCCTGCTCCCAGCGCCTCTCTGCTCTTGCTGAGCTATTGCTCTTCAGCCAGCACACCCCAGAGCTACAGTTCACTGTCAGACAAGTCGGGACCTATTCTTCTATCACCTCCTCAGAAATTCTCTCTTTAAATATTTTTTCCCCAAAGAGACTTACATGGACTTTTTACCTTCCCAGCACAGAGAAATTTTTGAGTGGATAACTTTTAGTATGTGTACTGGGCCTTGCTGGATTATGCTTTCTTTATAGAGCACTGTCCAGCAATTTTGTTTTAATGTTCTAACATTAAAGGTCTAACAGGCTAAAGAACTTCAGGCTATAGAGTGATAAGGTAGTAAACAATAGGTAATATTGCAATTCTAAGATTTCTACCATGGCCGTGATTTTTCTTTTTATAAGATGTAAAGAATAAATGTTAGCATATTAGCAGAAAGGTAGAGGGGAGCTTGAAGCCCACTTTTCTCCTACAGGAATATTAGTGCCATTCTCTATGCAAGGCTGACCAGCTTTTCTAGCAAGTGGAGTGCCTTTCCCTAAGGTGAAATTTTATTCTGTTTATTTGCTATATTTGGATCAGGAACAGAGACTTACAATTCAGAATATCCCTAAATCCCCATCCTCAGCTCCGGTATATAAAAAAAAACAAAACATGTAACGTGTTCTGTTTCTGACATTATTACTGCCAACACTAGATCATACAATTCACATCTGGATTTATTTTAGAATTTCTCATAACAACAGCTGCATTTCTTGTCTTCAGTTGGATACATTTTTAAAAATTAAAATTGCCATGGCAACAGCTGCAGCCATTTATTATAAAGCAATAGAAGTGGAACTAATATTTGTGAGAGGAGCTTTGTTATCACACAGGATAGCATTTCATTCAGACAATGCCAGAGTAATTTTTCCCTAGCTGTTCCATTTTTTAGAATAAAAATATAGAAAATATTTTCAATAATGAAATGTAGGTGGGATTGAACAGCTCAGGAGATTAAAAAGATTTTCTTCTTTAGATTACTGGCTCATCTCAAATCCAGATTAGCAAGAGGCAAAAATTATCAGCTGTTTGGTGGGCACATGGAAAAATCGATAGGGCTATGGAGCTCTGAAAATCCCATTCCCACAGCAGTGTTTGAACCTTCATTATGCAGCACAGAAACTGAAAACTGAGAACACAGGGTGTGTCTTCAGTGGAGGAAAAAAATGCTGTGAGCCATCCTTGAGGAGTGCTGACAATAAATGCAAAGGAGAACTCCACATGCAACGTGCAGTGCTAAGACAGAAGAGTTCCAAGTGAGCTGTCCTGCCCTTCACATCCCTTGCACTGGAGCACCTGAGAGAAGGGAACTGTTTTCCTGAGTAAAATGTGGCTAAAGAGAGGTTTGGCACAACCTCAAGGTTAGGCTGTTCCAAGTCAGGACAGGGGTGGGGTCATCTAATGCATGGTCTGGGCACATTAGGAATCATGTGGGCCATTTTGTTTGCATCTATTGGCAATAGATGCGAATGCCAAGAAATTGGCAATTTCTTGGAGCGTTAATTTTTTAAAAAATCTCTCTAAGAATCTGGGTAGGAGACAGACAAATTGTACTGCAGACATTAAAAAGCTACACGAACTGTAGAATTTTCTCATGTAACCCCCTTCTGACTATGAAAGAATCTGTTTTGCATGCACTGGCTATGCAAGGATGATATACCACATACCAAAGACCACATTTCTTCCTATTTATTACACATTAGAAAGTCTTAGGCGGAGTGAGGGAGAACATTGAAATAGAAAAAACTTTATACATACTTTCCTTCTCCTTCCACTCTAACTTTTGTGGGATTCTGTGTACCTTATCTTTATCAATTACATTCAGCATCAGGCCTCCCAGCATCCTGGTCTGTTCAGAAGTTCCTAAAGATGCTGAAGCTCAGTGAAGGCAGTAGACCAGGGGCTCCTTTCTTAATCTCTGTCAGAAAACATTCTGCAAGTGAAAAAGCTCAAGGCTGTTGATAGGCCAGAAATTTGGCACAGCCAAAAACTCTGGCACCCTATAGTACTGGCAGTGAATTACCCAGCTGCTCCAGGGACTACCTGCATCCTCTAGCAGCACACTTAGCTGTGTCTAGGATGTAATGATTTAAATACAAACAGTAGCATAAAAATCTCCTAAAAGACAAAGAGTACCCATACTTACTAAGCTCTAGGTTTATTGCAAACATGGATTATTATATAGTCTGTCTTCATTAGATTACTTTTATGTCAAAGATGGTTTATTTCAGGGAGACAACAGGAAAAATATAAGAAAAAACAAAATTACACCTTGTGCCTGAGAAAAATCTATGAAAGCATGTAATTAGCACATTATATTTTAATAATGAGATCTGGTAGAATATATAACTGGTAGAATATAAAACTGACATCTGGTAGAAATCACAAAGATAGTTTTCTTTCTCCTGCTTTCTCACTTAACCTTTCAATTGTTTGTAGCATATTCCCAGCAGCATGCTCCCAATTCTGTCCCTCCTCTTCAGCATTCCTAGGTAAGCTTTACAGCCATTGTGACACTTCAGGCAGTGACATGGGACAGCTGAGGCTTGGCAGAGCAGTGGTGAGAACAGGATCCTTGCCTGTCCCACTGACAGGAGGAGAAGCAGTGAGAGGACAGCCTGCTTTCCTCAAGGTGAGCAGGACTGGGCACTTGGAGCTTCCTCTCCCTGTGTCTGGGGTACTGAGCTGTGCACAGACAGGCTCCCTCCCCATCTGCAATGTTGTCTGTGAAAGGACACGGGATGCACCACCCTCAAACACATCAGATTTTCATAAGCAGAGGTCACAGAAGGAAAAAAGTCCTTTGACTATTAAATGAGAAATTGCTGTATATGTTGTTCCATTGATCAGCTAAGCAATGTGATGTTACCCCTCACTCCTTTGTCCACATTCATTCAAGGGGATTTCAGGGAAGATTCCAGTGTATTGTAGTAGTGTTTAACGAGCTAAATCTCAGGGACAAATTGGTCTAAAGCCTGGAGGAGAATGAGGTGAGTAGAACTAAGCATTTGTGAAGGATAAGAAGGAGCTATTACTACAAAAGAAATGCTGCTTTCATCCCTGGGTATTTCACAGTGCTCACAGGTCTAGTGGGTTCTCCTGCAGTGTTATGAGGATGAGACAAAGCCTAAATGAAGGGAATACTGTCTGGCATAAACTATACATCCTTTTCTGTTGTTTCAGTCTTAAACTGCTCCTGAACAAAATCATGGGCTGTATGACTATAAGAAAATTACTATTTAATAAAGATTTAGTGGAAACTCCTTCCATTTAATCTCTGCTAGTTGCCCATAAGAGCAAAGGCTTTTTTACAGCTAACCAACCTGCTTATAAACTTCCTTAAAATGTTTGGGTCATATCCTGCTTTTTTTGCAACACTAGTGCACATCTATACCAGCTGCACTGAATGAGTGGAGTTACTTCAGATACTCATCACTATAAGGGTAATTTGAGGCACTTTCTCCTCTAGAGCAGGATGACATAAATCACAGTGATTTCCTGATAATCTGCTGCAGTGTTCTAACGCTCTGCTCCATGAAGGCACCCACCAGACCTTTTGTCAACAGGCAGGTGGAGTTCACTTGACATAGATAAATGTAAAATTTGTTTGCAGGAGCAAAGTCATTGTGAAAGACTAGGGTAGTTGAAAGGCTTTGTTACCTCATCCTTGACTCATCCAAAAATTTTAGCAGAAAAAGGGGGTGTTAAATAAGATTACCCATTCTTCCAGTAATCACCTTCCCTACCCCTTATGGACACAGAATCAGTGTCTTGTGAATGTGCTCTGTTTTATTCTTTGCTCTCCATTTGTAGAGTGAATGAAGTCCCATAGTATCACATTCTGCCACTTTTGTACAAGTAAAGCTAGGCATGGATAGAATTAGGCCTTCAGGAGCACATTAAAATCTTGCTTATGCTCACAGAACACTTGCAATTGCACATTAATTCAATTTTTGGCTTTCAAGAGAGTTATATCATTTTCACAGAAAATCTTTATACCAGGGTCTTGTCATCCTACACTAATGGGAAGAACTGTCACATAAGGGGAAGGTTGTGAAATGTTTCACAGTATTTTTCAGATCTTTAAGTAACTTTGGAGAAGAGTGGCTCACAAGTAAAAAATTGAAAGATAACACAAAGGTGAATAATGAAGCAGAATGTAAAGTTAGTAGTGGAAGATCCAGGAATGGACAATAGCTTCTAACTCAAGTGTCAGGGGTAGGGAGGCAAAAAAATTCTTTTGGATCATAAACCAACGTTAGCAAGAGTCTTAACACATACAGCACATGTAACTCCCCTTATGGCGCAATTAGCATTATGCAGCAGATTTGGTTCAAATAACAGAAAAAACTATTTCCTTTTTCTTTCCAGATATTGACTTTAGAATTTTTAACTTTTTGTTTCTTGTTAACTCAGGGGGTGGCTGGGTTGTAACTTTTACAGTCATATTTTCTTTGCAGAAAAAAAATGTGCATTTTTTACAGTACTGTTCTACCTTGCTCTATTTTGCATAAGTGATTACAGAGAGATGACAGGCAGGGTAGAAGTCCAGTTCTTGTATTGGTACAATATCTCTTCCTTGGTGGTTGATTATTTGTTTCTAGTTTCTTAGCACTATCTGCATCTTCCCAGTTGCTGAAGCCACTAAAATCTCCCTAACTGGGAGGACAGACTTCAAGCTGCTCTAGATAGACACAGGCCTTTCCTCTTCATGCAAGGTTTAATAAAAATTGAAATTAAACAGGCAGTTGGATTACAGTTCTGATACCCAAATGAGAAAGGATCACATTTGCAGGCACAGAAATGTGTAAATTATGTGCCTTTGGATATGATCAGCCCATAAGTAAGGACAGTCAGAGGGATAACACAGAATGCAGCACATGCTGTCACAGACAACCCACTATCAGCCATCTGTTCTCTGCTGATGTGCTTCATTCCTCTCAAAGATATGGGACAGGAAAGAGTTGTCACTGTGACTGTGATATTTCCAAATAGATTTATGAAAATTAGGCATTTAGAAGCAATAGCAGTCATTTGAGAATGAAATATTCCTGTGCCAAGCCTCAGATAGGTGAACAAATTTTACTGTTAAAGCCTTAATTTTCTTTTACATAGATTTTAAGCCCATGTTGCTGTTCATCAGGATTTCTTTCTGTCAAAGATAAAAACGGGTTAGAACAAGGTAATGAGAAGCTAAGATATTTGTACAGATGACAGTGCACACCATTTCTCAAGTGCACTGGGGCAGAGAAGCTCCACACCAGATCAGAGATGATGTTAGACTTGAAATTGCTCTGCCTGCAGGCCCATTAGGTCCTTAATCATTGTCAAAACTCTCATCTCACATCTCCTTCCTGCGAGTCAAAGTGGCTGCAGCCCTGTAGCGAGCAAGCTCTGAGCAGGCTCAGGAGGATGCAGCGTGTCCAGCTCCTCTGCACAGGGACTGGCAAAGCTGTTCCTGGGCACCAGGGAAGCTGAGTTCAACCCCACTCAGGTGGGTGAGATGCCAGGTCCTTTTATGGCCCAGGTGGTGGAATTTGAGGGCAAGAATGGGATCACCAGGATAGATGGCTTCCAAGGCTCCCATAGGAGGCAGAGAAGACTTCCTGAGGATAATGGGTTGGGAGACAGAGAAGAAGGGAGGATGTCAGATTTTCTGCAGTCCCTGATGTATGGGGATAGATGACAACTAAGATCTGCATTAGAGAAACTCTACCTGGAACAACACAAACTATTTGTTGTTTTTTCTGACAAGCTGCTCCTGCTGTGTGTCAGCTCAGGCTTGGACACAGAAGAAAACGGAAAATAGTTACCAGTGTAAAAGCAAAAAAAGCTCATATACAACAACAGTAAGTGTTAGCTTGGCTTAAAGTAATCAAGGTAAAATGTCCTCTACTATTTGAGAATTTCTGGGAAAGCCTACAAAGGAGCAAAGCAAGATCAGAAACAGAGGAAGAAAATAAGCCATGACACAGATAAAAAGAAACAGAGTGTAAGCCCAGATAGAAAATAGTTTCTAGAAACAGTTTTCTCCTAGGCCTTTTTCTAGAATTAAAAGCAGTAATACTAATACTAATACTAGCAGTGATGAAACCAGGCTATAAGTGGAATAAAAACCATGTTCTGCTGTATTGCCAGGAAGAATAAAATTTTGGATACCCATAATGAAGGTTCAAACACTGGCCCCTTGGGCAGTAATTCAACTACCAGTCTCTTTTTTTTTTCTTTCTTTTCTTTTTTACCTGTTATATAAAGCTCTACATAAATAGAAAGCTTAATATCTATATTTCTGCAAAGTCTCTTCTTCAGGAACCTTAAATATCTAAGAATTTGCCAATATTGTCAGGAGTAAATTCCATTGAGACAGATTTGTTTATACAGAGAGATGTACAAAAGACTCCTCCGTGTTCCTTTTATGTACTGATCACTGTTTTAACACATCTGAAAAATGCATTTGTTTGTTATTTGAAATTTTCATCTAGAAGATCTCTGCATATTTGTTTCAAAACTGTTAAAATTGACCACTTCTGCTACTCCTTAGGCCTTCCTGCCTGATGTCTTTACTTTGCCTTAACTGCCTGCAAACCTTCTCTGCTCAATTCATGGTTTTACTGGCTTGGCACGGTCACATCCCGAACTTCCCCAGCTGTTTTACCTTTATAGTTCATCTCCTTGCTCCTCCTGCGGGAGGAGATTTTTGTGAGGCAGCCTAAGCAGGCTCTCCCAGCTTGCCAAGAGAAGGTGTCTGGTGCCATGCATGGACTTTCACACCTGGCTTCTCTTGCAAGCACATGTTGGGGGTAAATTACAGCTCTGACGTTTTGGCTTCTTTTCAACACTTTTAGGAAAACTATATAGCCAAAAAGTTGTGTGGGAACAGAAATTGATTCCATCCACTTGTCTGAAAGATTCAAGTTTTCTAACATGCTGTAGTGACCTACCTTTTACTGCATAATTATAATTTCAGGAAAAATAACCTTCTTTCCCTCTTAAAAACAACCTTGAACTCTAGAATACTTTTTTCTGGCCTGTTTTATTTTTCTTAATTAGCAGCTGATGAAATCACAATGTAGTTCTATAATTATTTATCACCTGAGGGAGATCCCACTTATTTCAAAGAAGGTATTTTAGGGAACATCTGACCTTCCTGTATTTTCAGGTATTTTTTTCTTTTCTCACATTGTTCCTGATTCTCTTCTGTGCAGTGTTACATGGCACGTGATGAAGTGGCAAAGAGGAAGAAGGGCACTTGGCTAAAGGAAGCCCTGTGGCTTAGCAAGTGGAAAGAATTGTTCTTCTCCAAAGCTGATTATTTTCATGTTGGTCAAATAGACAGGACAAAGACAGGAATAAACCAGTCTGTTTACTGGTTATTTCTAACAACTGACTCTACATAATTTTATTAGAAATTTTCTGCTGTTTGCACACACTTTGCTTCTGATGCTTGGGGGTATTTTCTTTCAGCATAATGCATTTTTCTAAAATTCATCCGATACAGGTGTTGCTTCACTTTGGCTTATATCAAAACAAAGAATCTTTATACTGGTCTGCTAGTTAAGACTAATTAACATCTCTTTATTTGATGTTGCCAGATTAGCCCTCTGCACATCAGGTTTGGACAGAAACAAAAGTAGGATACAAGCTTTAACCTCGACAACAGATTTTTCCTCAAAAAACTTGACTTACTGGAAAATCTTTGCTGAATACTAAGTGCTTTCTATGTTATTTCTTTTTTCAAGGGAAAATATTGTGCTGTACTCACAGACTGGGAAAACTAACAGGAAGAAAAATATCTTTTGAATAAATGAAGATGCAAAAAAGTAATCAATTAAGATGTAACTGGAACAGTGACTGGATGCTTTCTATTGCAAAAGCCCTTCTGTCATGCAGACCTTTAGTATCAGACCCCTCTAAAGTGTGTAGAGTGAACGTGTTTGTCATGCTGAGCTTTCATCCTAAAGTGATCTCAGCAGATGAGGGGAGGGAAGTGGGATGCTTATCGTGGTACAACTGACACAAACTGTTAATCCTTCTATCTGCTTCAAGAAAAAACTACCACCCCAACTTGCAATATATTGCATAAATAAATATTGCCTGTATTTCCTTTTTTGAAAGCTGTGAAAGCACTTGAGCCTGTCCAATGTTGTTGACCCAAGGAAGCACAGAAGAACTGGAAATAAAAAGAGATCTGTTAAAATAGCTGTCTAATATAGAAAATGCTGACTAATCCTTATGAAACCAGCCAGGAGGTGAAGCATTATTCCTGACTCCAGCTAGAAGAAGCAGCAGAGGTTACCAAGCTCACACAGAGGCAGGTAGTAGGGATGGGACAGGTGTCTATGAGATACATATATTGAGTATTCACTGAGGAGTCAACAAAATTCTCTCATTCCTGCCCCTGCACTCTTTGCCATTATGGCTGGCAGATAAAGCAGGCTTTTGCCATTAAATCTGTTCATTTATCAGTCTCTGAAAACAGTTTTCTGCTGCATTTACTTTGAGGACTCCCTTAATCCACCTCTGATACAAATTTACAGAAATAAACCCTTTTTTTTTTTCTTAAACTCATTCAGTGTTTAGAAAGCCTCTACAACCTCAAAACAGTTTTAAATTTAGCATCAAACCCACCTGCACTGCTTATTAATGAACTGCAATCACCCCCTTTGCACAGAGAGCACAGAGAGCAGAGAGGGCAAGTCATGCCAGCAGGGCTCTTGAATTGCTCTCCAAGGAAAAGGAAGAAGGGTAGAGGCACTATAATTTTAATTATGGTTCTCTCCAGTGTTAAACTTTGCAATATTGTTTATAGGTCAAATAATTGGTTTGGCAGAAAGCAGTGGAATAAACAGGATTAAATCCTGGCCTGTTAAATTGCAGTTTATATAGAAAATCTCAGGTAAATTCTGTATTTTGGATGCTTGAAAGGATTAAAAGTTAGTGCTAAAAAGAAACACGTCCAGAAAAATAAACAGTTCTACTAGAGAATAATGCAAAATGAAAAATAGAAGCAGGTATTCTTTGAGCTGCAGGGAAAGAGGAGCTCTTGAAAGATTTAGACAAGAAACCACAGTAGTATAATGAGCATATGTCATGTTATGGCGCTTTTAAAAAATCATAGGGGACACAATGAGTAGAAAAACTTTTCAGTGAAAATGAGTCACTTCATACTTGTTCCTGAAATAACTATATTAAGAATAGGATGCTTTCTTCTAGTTTTCTTCTTCCCTGAAATCTGTTGGTAGATTGGAGGGCAAACTGTAATCCTAACCTGTCTTAATAAAGCCAACTTTTTTTACCCTAAGATTAAAATACTTAAAAAAAAAAAAAAAAAAAAAATTTACTGACTATGGCTTACATTTGACTAATAAATTCTCACTCCATATCAATACCTTTTTTGTTACTGAGCATCCCTATCATGGTCAGGAGCCCATCATTCTAACAGAACCATTTTCCTTGATTTTAAGACCTCTCTGAATTCACCACTCAATGCAGGCCAGAGCACCAGTGGCACAAAAGAACATTTCCTAGTTTATAATTCACTAAGCAAAACAAACCAGCAGCTGCAGTCTTTGTACTTGGCTGGGACAAACATCAAAGAACCAAGTGGCTGCTTTGCTGTCAAGACACATGTACAAATTTTTAGGCAAGAGAAACAAAGAATTATTACTGATCCCCCTGGTCCAAGAAAGCCACAGTTGAAAAAGGATGGAAAATTTTGATAGCAACATGTTGCTGGTCACCAGTTCCTCTGCTGCCAGTTTGGTGTCCTTGTATCAATAGCACCTCCACTAGAAATCAGCTCAGTGATTTTGTGGGGGTGCAAATCAGCATAACTAGAGATAAGAGATTTTAGTGCTTCGTTACTTCTATTGTGGTACATGAGCATTCCCCCCTCATATTTATGGCACTCCACCATATGCCTTGAGAATCCTTGTGCCATTTCTGCAGACTGAAAGCAGAACTGTTTTCACATCTTCGTGTTATTTCAATGCGTCTGTGTAAAAAATTCTTTATACAGACCTTTAACCCTAAGCTTTATTTCCAAATGAAAAACATCAGACTGCAAGGATCACATTCTTAATTTCCAAAAGCTTGAATTATTCACAACTTTTTAAAAATTTTTAAATTTCAATTCTTAAAATGCCAATCATTTTCCAGCAATCCAAGGCACATTCTGGAATCCAAAGCCAAGCTCAGCGCATTTTCTTTGACAAGGATCACAAAAGTACTCAAAACAGTACTCAAGGCAACAGAACACAAAGATATAAAATGTTTCTTAATTAGTTTGTGAGGCTTAGAGCTATTTTGTATCTGTTCAATATAACATCTCAACAAGAAAAAGGACATGCATATATGAGATTACTGGTGTTCTGGATAATAATTGACTGCTGGCAAATAACAACTCTGAGATGCTCATAGAATTATTTAGTGCACAACCCCTTTGCTTTGGTGACATCCTTTCCCATCCCAAAATACTTGTGGTGGCTGCACTCTGGGGTGGGAAACAGGAGATGACCTTGGACAACTGCAGCACTTCCATTCTCTGGGCAGCTTTCATTCTGTCCACAAGTTTCCTTGCCACAGATCCAGCCCTGGTTATGAAGGGTTACACCAAGTAGGAAAATGCTCAGTGGTTTGTGACAAAATTGCTGCTGCATGTGTGGTACCTGCTGTGATTTGTGTCACCCATTTGAACCTCAGCCACAAAGCTGCACTTTTTATCAAGGATATTTGCAAATATGTAACTGCTCTGAGGACATATGGCCAATAAATAATTCAAAGTTATCTATCTTCCCTGCAGTTTTCTTATCCACCTACCACCTTTTAATGTTTTGTTGGCCTGGAAACAATATTGTTTATGGCACTTCTAGTATAAAAGTGTTGCTGACTGGCAGTAGACTATTTCCAGTGTGATACCTTGGAAATAAATTGGTTCTCCCCAGTCTCCATCTGCTTTGCTCTCATCTGCTATTAACCCAGAGAAGACTTGTTTTGTATTTTGAGTGCCTAAAACTGTTCATTTGCAATTATTGATTCCAGAATTGTTACAATGTGATTGAATTTGTTATTTCTTTCTCTCTCCCTCTCCCCCACCCCTTTTTTTCTTTTCAGCTCTATATCCATTTACAGTCCTAAGGAGAATCCTAACGCTTTTGATGCTGCTGCTTTCTTCCAGTCAGTGGGAAATTTTCTTGGGATCTTTGCTGGATCATTTGCCATGGGATCCTCTTATGCTGTTGTCACAGCTTTAATATCCTTTATGGTTTGTTTTCAGGAAGCAAATCTATAGATGTTGGAAAAAATATACAATATCTGAGAGTGACCATCTTTAGTTTGTGCCTGAAGCTTTTCACTCTAGGCTCAAGTGTTCATAAAGAAACAGAGAAATCATAAATTTATGGGAAATGTAATTTGTCAGAATCTACACATTTCTTTTTTATCTTTACCATTAGGCAGGATTCTGGCCTTTATCACCCTATTTGGAAATAATTGTATTTTAAGGAAGTGTTTTGAAGTATATTGAGGTTCAAACATTAATTTATTAAGAACAGCAACTTATTTATGAACTCCGGGCTAACAGCAATTATACAAAAATAGAAAGGAAACACTACACCGTGACAGTGTGACCAGCAAGCCCATCAGTTTAACTAATCTGGAAATGAAAGGTTTGTCTGTTGCCCTGCATTGTTTCTCATGTTTTACAGTTCATATAAAATGCTACTATAGAAAGATCAGTGATTTTGATATTTCTTGCATTCACACAAATGTAAATAAATGCCAGTTTGTTTATAAAACTGGACAAAATTACTTCCTTTTCTTTTTTTTTTTCTGGGAAAAAGAATATCAAATGCAACCAACTAGGTATAATTCAAACTCCACAAAAGTACTTAAGATAGCTGACTTTAAAATCTGTTCTGGATTTTCCTCCTTGAGATAAGTTAGAAGCTGTGCAGTTCTTCCCAAATTCAACATGTGTAGATACGTATGGTGGGAGCTTTCTTTCTTTCTTTCATCTTTTCTCAGATTAGGGGCAATTTCAGCTTACAAAACAGTTGGGTTTTTATTTTTCCTTAGTAATCTTTTAGCACTTGACAAAATTCACAAAGCTGTGTGAGTTTCCCATGTTGGAGACAGGTCTGTTTTTCCTCCTGTCCTGGAGTGCCTTCTTATCAGCAGAAGCGGCTGGGCTTACAGGTGAGTATTGCATTTAATTAAATAAAAGCAATTTTATAATATGCCTCTAGTGTGGGTAAAATGCATGGCTTGTTTTAGGTATGACATCCTGTATAAAGCTTCTAAAAGCCTGTTGCTATACTGAAGGTTGTTTCATCTTTAAGAACAATTCTGTAGTGACACTGAATAAAGACATAACAGATCAGGCTCAAGCCCTCAGTCTTTCTTCCCTGCATTATCCCATCCCTATTAGTCTCTCTGTTAATCCTCCTATTTTCTGGGCAGCTATGGGACCAAAGATAACAGTAGGTACAAGGAAGGAAATAGGCAGTGCCTTGTGATTACCAGACTGTGCTCCTCTGCACACACTCCATATCCTGGGACCTTCTCATTTTTCTCAATTGTCAATAATTGAGACCAATTATCAATAGTAAAACAAGAACAGGGCCAGTAGGTTGTATCCACCTTTATAATTACGAAAAAAAAGGTCATCTTGTTCAGTGCACCTACATGGACATCTTGGCACAGCCATGTCCCAGTGACAGGTAGAAAAATGTGTGATCCCATTGTTTTTTCATTAATTCCAGTAAGGAAATTGTACAATCACAGTCAGTTATGTACCAGGGCCTCCATTAAAGGGTACACAGAAGTTTAGGCAAAATTTGTAAATGGATATAGTTTCCCTCCACAGCAACCTATTGTATAGTGTGATTCAAAAGAACAAAGTTTCTATGACCTTGATTGTTTTAATGCTCTTGAGGTTGTCACCTCTGAAATCCAGTGCTCTAATTAATGTCAGGGAAAATCAGAAGAAAAATGCTTAATGGAGTGGTAATGCAGCCCATGCTGGTTTGTTTGCAAAATTGTTCAAAGCCTTTTGAAGGCAGCAGTTATATTTTTGTTGAGTTCTCTGGAGCCAGCATGTTACTTTTCTAATATCAGCCACACAATCAAACTATTTCTGAATGGGTATTAATATCTGCATCTTTGTCTTACTAATTATACAACTTTGCATCCTGTTTATTGCCAAATTCTTCAGGCCAATGAATAAAAATAGTGGCACATGAACTGAACAAAAGGGTGATATTTCATTACATCAAGAAAATCAGATGCCAGGTGGAATGAAAGTCCACTTTGTCTCTTAACAACTCTGTACTGGTTTGGGCAAGGGTAGCATTAATTTTTTTCACAGTAGCTAATGTGGTGCTGGAAGCAGCCCTGGTAATTCAGGGGTATTTCAGCTATCCCTGAGAAGCACTTACACAGAGCCAAGGGGTTTCTGCTCCTCAGGGCACCAGCAGAGGGGCTGAGGGTGCCAGGACAGCTGAGCCACCGCAGAGCAAGAGGGGCTGCAGCAAGAAGGTTTCTCACTCTCACCCCTGTCTCCTTCTCTCCCCCATCCCACCAAGGAGGAGGGAGAGAGGGAGTGAGCAGCTGAGAGTCTGAGCTGCTGCCTGGGGTCAGACTCAACAACCTCTTAAAAGAGTGGCATGAATACTGCAGGAAAACACCAGCAGAGGAGGAGGATTGTTGATCACTTGCCTGCTACTGGGGTACTGATTTCCTAATCCAGTGACTTCCAAGTAAGGGCTGTTTGAAAATGCATTCCTCACAGAGCACAAGGATGCCATGTTTCAGCAACCGAACAATTGATTATACATTACACACAAAAAGTGGATTTGTAAAGGAAACACTAATATCTTTCAGAGCCTCAGGTGCTGCACCAAAGGTAATTTCCATTTCTCAGGCATAGGAACAGACTCTATGGCCAGACAAAAATATTTGGCATGTGTCTTTTTTGCATGCTGGAAACGTGATGATGGACAGCAGAGTCTCTCCTGGTAGTTACCCTTAAGAGTGTTTCATTGCTCTTTTCTGCTGTAATATATAAAATATCTGAAATAAAAGACTTAATTATTGAACACCACAGATGGTGGTAGCCATGGTAAGGAATTTTAAATCAACAGAGGGAGAGACAGAGGAAGAGAGTGGAATCAAAGTAAAGTTTCAATTTAAGGGAAAAATAGAAAACTATTTGAAGATTTAACTAATTTTTATCAGAAAAGGAACTGATGGAGGAAAGATAATTCACCAACTCATATATTCCAATAAAAAGTATCAAGCGTTTTTAGGTCTATCACTAGCATTTTTTCATGGGTATTTTTTCATGGGTTCTGAGTTTCATGTGGAAATTGTTTAATTACTGTTGTGAGAAGGCAAAATTTAATCTTGAAACTTTTATCAGTTAAATCTTTGTCACTTAATTTCTGTAAAAGGCTTTTGTCAGAAGCTGTTATTATGGAAAAAAATCATGGAGCCTTTCTTGTGGCTTCAGAAGTTCAAAGCTGTTTTATAAAGACATTTACTTTATTAGTACTATGCTGATATTACCCTTTAGTTGTCTGGCTTAACCAGTTTTGATGTTGCTTTTGTCTTCTCTCCCTTTCCTCTGAAACAGTTCTAGCTCTCCTCCTTTCAAAATCTTATTTTAAACTCCAAGTTCAGGAGCAGAATTACTCTGTTGGTTGAACCAGGCTTTGGTTCAGCTCTGGTTTCTCGCAGCCATGCTGAGAAATCAGTGCAGTGCAGTTGTGTGCAGTGCCCACCCAGTGGGTGCACACAGAGCACCTGTGCAGGAGGCAGGGGGAGCCCAGGAAAGGCAGCCATGCTTCAGGACACACTCAGCTCTTCATCCACACTCTGTCCTTCCAGTCTTTCCCAGCTTTCCTGCTTTGCCCTTTGTCTCAGTGCACGCAGGTTCTGGTTTTGCAGCCCTGTGCCTGTCCTTGCAAGCAGCTGTGAGAATGCAGAGAGCCTCACTGCAGCAATGGCACAGCTGCACCGCTGCATTCCATGCACCACTGCATTCCATGCACCACACTCCTAGAGTCGACATGCTTCAAAAAGTAACTGGTTCCATTAGACATTTATGCCTATATTCATCTTCATTTTCTTTGGATATTGTGTTTTCTCTGTTCATTCCTTCTAAATGAACTTCAAAGGATTAACACTAGACTAATACTTCCCTGTAGCTATTAAATAATGTAATTGCAAAATCATTTTTATGCTTATAATGCTTTCCACAGCAGTCCTTCAATCATTCTGAGCTTTTGGAAGTGTAATATTGAAGAATTTCATAATTTAGAAATAATGGGCTATACTGTTTTTTTTTAGTGGGTAAAGCAGGTGGTAGGGCCCACTTGTTTAGCCTGCAGATTTCTAAAATAAAATTTAAATGGAAAGTAGTACAGGTCAATATTTTAGAAAATATTTCATTCCTCTGCCTCAAGATATCCCATGATATACAACACACAATATATGGGCCTGACCCTGGCTGAAAAATGGATGTGATCGAACCAGCAAATCAAAATAAAAATCTGGGATGATTACACAATTATTGTTATACTGGGAACTGAGAATTATAAATGAATGTTATGGTTATTAATCTTATAGCTATATCATCAAGCTGTGACACATGCATGATAAATTGATTCTTATACAGTAGAATCTAATTTGTGCATTTTCTCATTTGCCCTGGAGTATATCATTCCTGACTGCTGAGCAAAGCTGTAATAGCAGAATACTAGAGTAAGGTCAGTGTTAATAGAGATGTTTTCATTTGCAGAGTTCATTACATAGTATTTACTAGTAGGCTATGAAAAAAAAATATAAATAATTTAAATTAAACACTTGTTGAAATAAATTAAGAAAGCACATCTTGCATTTATTAATTGCTTGTTATCTTGTCTTATAATTAACAACATTTTCTAAATTTAGAATGATCACTCAGTCTGAGAAAGGTTCCATGATGTACATGGGCCTTTAATGGTCATCTCACTTGGACCTTCTCTATCTACAGCTGTTTGAAGTGACCAGATATTCAAGTAAAAAGAGATTAATTTACCTGCAGAAATACACTCAAGCATATGCATGGGAATTGACTTGTATGTATGTGTTCATTTGATGCATACTTCAAAGTCACACAGTGACTCGGTGTAAAGGCATCAAAATTGCAGCCAAGCTCCTCTGATTTTTACACAGTAAAGACCTGCATTATGAAGACAAAAAGGACAATAGACCTTGAAGGAAAAAATTGTTGGAGAGTGTAATTTTTTGTTCCTTTACTGGTTTTCAGAGCTCTTTGATTTCTGATCACTAGAAAGAAAAAAGCTTGTGATAATAAATTACTGCTGCTTCCTCACTTTCAGCAGTTCTTGTCTGGACATTTTGTGGTGTTTCTGCCTTTGTGATACCTGATCTCTTATTCAGCGCTCATAAGAGAGCAGAGTCTACCTAGCAGGAAAGCTTTTCCTCCTTTTCCTCCAAAAATAAATAAGTAGCATATTATGAATGAGGTAGCCAGGATGAGTCCAAGGACCTGGTCTCTCACTGGGGCAATTTTGTGCTACTTTTCTATTTAGGACATAGCAAACATGAATGTCACCAACTTAATTTTCTTTAATACTGCTGACAAAGTGCATTTATCCTCATGCTGTTCACTTCTCCTATCTGGTTGCTGTGATTTGTCTAGAATCTATCATCTACACATTGCTTTTCTAAAAATGCTGTGAGCAGGTCTTCTTGTGGACACTCTCAGGAGGGATCTACCAAAACATTGCTGCCTGCAGTTCTGAGCACTGTGAGCCCAAGGCAGTTTGGTGCCTGATGTGCCTTAGTTCACTGAGCTGACATTATTCTATACAAGGAAGATATTCTGGGCTTTCAGTTTTAAACTGTGGGGTTTTCTTTTCTTTATTCATTAGTAATGTACCATGCTGTGTCATGCAGAGTAGGCAGACTCCTGCCAGTGAGGAGGGAGAAGGGATACTTTGGCTTCCAGGTCAACAGGAAAGAGACCACAATTCATGTAAGCTCTAGTTCTGCCACTCCCAGGAGCACAGGATGAAATCCAAGCCTAATTAGGAAAACAATAGGTTGGAAGATGGCATTTGCCCAGCTGTGCAGAGAGAGATGACAACTGAGCTGGTCTGCAGCAAATCCCTAACTGGAGTCAGGGCTTGGGTCTGCCTAATTTAGGGGCTGCTGTAGGTAGTCTTCTAAGGCAGTAAGAAAAAAAGAGAAATGTGTATATTTTAGAGAAAAGTACATATTCTAGCAAGGCATTAATCTGACATCAAAGATCAGCTGCATAAAGTGTGCATAGTGGGGTTTTACTGCTAGTGCAGAGGTTCAGGATAAACAGGGTAAGCACTCTTAGCATGGCCAGAATAAAAGTTGTTATATGTCACCATAGGAGTTCCAGTGTAAACTGAATTCAGCAATTCATTTGGGGTTACAGAAGTACAACACTGAATCCCAGGTCTCACTTGAAGCAGCCAGATACAATACCAATGAACAGTCCTCAGATAAGGACCTAAAAAGTCCCCTCAGCTCCATCTTTTGTTGCTTTCTGTCACTTCAAAATAAAATCAGCCTCAGACAACTCCAGAGATAAAAGCCTCATGAACAAAGCACAAGCTTGGATCCTGCATTGGTGCAGGTCTGGTGTAAGACGCCTCTAAAGCTTTTCTTTAGTATCAAGGAAATGATTAATCACGCTTCATACCCCCAGTGAAAACAGCCTGGATGGGAGATTGTTGCCACTGGGTGTGTGGCCCTGTTACTGCAGCACCTTGGGGCAGTCTCATTTCCTGCTACTCACACATTCAGCTGCATCCCAGGAGATGCTGTGGAGATTCTGACATAAATATTACTCCAAAGTAAATGTTATCTGATTTAAGGAATTTCTCTTTTACCCAATCCTCATTGCTCCTTTTTCCATGCATTTCCCCACCTCTGATGAAAGAGCAGTTCCTGCAAATCCTGAGATTTCAGGATGCTGTGCATCTTTAGAGCGGCATCCCAGAAGCCCTGGAAACCTTCGAAGTTGGGATGAAAACTGCTCAGTTTGCTTACAGGTCTTTTGAAATGAAGCTATACTTTTTATCTATTCCTTTGCTCCCCCAGAAGGTAGCAGTTTGGGAGTTTTCTTTTTCTAAATTCCCTTTTTTATACCAAAAGACCTGACCGCTGGAGAAAAATGTCTGGTTTAATCTCTTAAATTAGCCAAATTCTCAGGTTTTGATTGTGGCCACTCACTTTCAGGTTTGTGTTAAGAAAACATTGCACATGCTGCTCTTCCCTGACATTCCTTTTTGCATGTTTGTGAAATTATGTAAAATAAGATTTTTTGTCTTTTAGTGACAATATAGGAGCTATTTTCAGATTAGCACTTGTAAATTAATTCTCACACTATAATTTTAAGTATCACACCATCAGGAAATTACTATTAAATGTACAAGCTCCTATATAGTTGCTATATTTTTATATTACTAACTTTAGACTCAACAAGCATTTCAACTACTTATATTTGTAAAAACTAATGTAAGAATAACTTCTCTAGCTGTATTAACAGCTAACAAGCTGTCTCAATTTCTCTGTTACAAAAAAAATCAAATAAAATGGTAAGGCTTTTATTTGTAAAAAAAAGAGGTTGAGCTGTGACTGAAAATTTACTAGTTATATAAGCATTTTTTTCTGTGAAGTGTCTCATCTTTTATATTAAGAGAAAAATCTCAGTAATCTGTTAAGTAACACAATGAGCTGTATTTCACTTAACAACTTACCACCTGTTTCAACTCAAAACATTCTCTGCTTACTTTAAGTTAGCATTTTGTTCTGCAATTGTAGTAGTCTCAGAAATTGCTAATTTTGCCACTTGAACAAGTAGCAAGTGACTGAGCTGTCTCCAACTGCCTGAAACTGAGGACAAGTAAAAGAGCCACCTTGCTTTATCTGCCTCCCTGCATCTAATGGATATTTTCTGTTTACAGCTCCAGTATTGCCATATTTGCTCTTACCTGCTTCTCTGTGAAAGCAAGCCCACAAAAGCAACCTCATTCTGTGCCACACTCTGGTCATACAGTATTTTGCTACCCAGCCAACTTCAAAATCCAGCTTTAATAGTGCTACAAATAAATCCAGATTGTCTTTTCCTTGTAACTAAAGACATCTGTGTTTGCCTCTTTAGGTACCTCTCTTTCCTTTTCAGTTAACATGTAATTGGTCATTACTCTTAAGCAATCATTTTTATGGATATTCATTACAAACAATTTTCTCCTTTTAACGAACTGTTCATTGTGAGAGTCATGGCTGGTACATATTAAGCTTCAATTGTAGCAATTGAAATATTCCACTGCATTCCCCCAGTCTTCCCTGGAAACAGGGTATCTGATTTCTGCACTTGCATAATTGCATGGTTCAGTTCATTTATTCTTATTGCAAAATCAGATTTAAGCCACTTTATTCTTCATGACACTCTCTCGGTTTTCTCACTACCCATAATTAACAGTTTCTTAGCAGTCAAAACCAGTTTATAATCACAGATGAATTTAATAGTCAATTTTAAAAATGCAAGACTTGACATCCTGATGATTAATAGAGAAGAAACTGCATCAGAAACTCTTATCTCCATTTCAGTTACTGAGCCTGAAGCTAGTGATACTTAGCAACATTACTGTCTGGCTGTATTTTTAACTGAAATGTCAGTGTTTGAGCATCCCAGTGCATATTATTAATGCCTTGAGAATTTTTTAACTCCCCAGATCAGTTCTGCACAATCAAATACAATTACTGAGAAAAAAGAGTTAGATACATTTATGAGAGCAATTAGACCTCACAAAAATATAAACTTCCTGGAATGTATTTCAGCAGTGACAATCTCACCACACCCCACAATATTTACCATGAAGATAAGTCTTAGTGTAGCTAGGGATAAAATAAAACAGACTTAAGAAAATAAATATAAAAACAAAGACACACTAAAAGTTCAGTGGAACTTCTCTTGGCTAAAGAGTCAGTGTTTTGTAGAAGCAGTACAGGTAAATTTAAAATATAAAGAGAACCCAGAAGCAAAAAAATGTCTGCAGTGGTTTGTGGGGAAATATATATATTTGTTTCCTTGTTTTCTTTCTGATGACAGTTGTTCCTTGGGCCAAATCAAATCAGAATTATTTACTCCATACTTTTTTCTTCCATCAAAGGTGTATTAATAGCCTCAGTTCTTCCCAGAAGAAAAGAGAGGGGCTTGCAAGAAAATTGGATATTTTTTGCCAATATTTCCTTGGTTAGCAATATAAGGAGAGTCTAAAGAAAAACATGGCAAGGTACTGATTAATTTAGCTGGTACATAAGAATTCACAGATCCTACACACACAGTCTCTCCCAAATGAAATAGTTTCAGCATAGTCTAAATTATTACTTTGATTTGTTTCTTTTTCTGTTCTGTGATTCAGGGCAGGAGGATATTTCACCTACCTCAAGGGCCCTCTTGCTGCTAAAATTCAAGCATTTAGAGATTTGGATAAACCTGTTAAAAGAACCTGTTGAGGCACCAGTGCTTGAGGCAGCTGACACTTGTTCAGTCTGTTCCTATCCGTTTTTCCAGAGGGACTTCAGAGGGACTCCAGCTGATGCTTTTGAAGTAGCAGGTTGTTTGTATTGGGTTTGCTGTGCTGGAGGTGCAGTGCTGCAGACTCTGCCCCCTTAGTGAGCCCCTTCTTGCTGGCCCCCTAAAGTCAGGAGTCACCATCCCGGAGAAGATGGGGGGAGCTTTATCCCATTTCCCACCCAGGCCTGGGGGAACAGACAGAGATTCTTTTCACCATTCCACTTCATGCTCTTTGCCTCCAGTGGAACTGGTTTATATGTTTCGGTTCATGCTTATTTAACCCCATAAATGCCTAGAATGCTGGAGCACAATCACATCACAAGGATGAATAGTGCCTAAGCCTGGACAGGCATATATCTGCTTGCTGTGTTGTCTCAGACTTGTCAGTATAATGCCAGTGAACAGCCTGTGAGCTGCAAATGATCCAGCAGTGTGCAGAGCAGCCCATGAGGGAGCAGAACTAAAAGGCTGATCAGGGCACGCAGCAGCTCCTGCTCGGGAGGCAGTGAGGAGCAGAGCTGGAGGGCACAAGGGTGGAGGGTGACAATTGTGTGTGTGTGGGCACAGAGATGGCACACAGCAGTCCCACTGCTGGCTCTCTGCTCAGCCCCACATGCCTGGGGAGCGTGCAGGGTTTCAGAGAACAATGATCAGAGTGGACACAAGAAAGCCCTGAGCTCTTGTGTAAATAATTATCTATGTAGACATGCCCCAGGTTTAAGAAAAGGACAGAGCTTTCTTCCTCCATGGGCATTTACGTATGGCTACTGGTGAGCACTATTTTTGGTTTTCTGTTTTCTCCCTATGTGCTTTCCTCCTGCATTATCTGTGTCCAGACCTCACAATCTTTTCAGCTTCTTTGACTGATGTTACTCTGTGATTCTAATAAGTTACAACCAGGGCCAAGGCAGTATTGAAAAATATCCCTATAAAACCAATTAGTTATTATTATTCCTGACAATCCTGCTTCCCTGCCCCTCCAGACCTTCCAGCAGCTGGGACTGCAACTGCTGCCACGTGTCCACAGTCACTGACCTGCTGCTCTGGGCAGCACAGCTGGCACCTGCCAGAGCATCACTTTTAAGCAGTGTGTTGTTGTTCACCTTGACCTTGATACACACTGCTTGTGATAAGATACAATCAGGCACAGACTGAAATTATTTTACCCTGTTGCAGTCATTCAGTACCAAGTGGTCTCAAACCATTAAAATGTAACAATTTTTTCTTTTCCTTTCCTATTCAGCCCCTGCCAAATTCTTTCAAATAGTCCAAATTCCTACATATTACGATCATGTTAGTCCTGCACTTACAATTACTGTCAGATCATGGTTGGATCATACCATGTATTAATTGAAAAAAAATTTCTACAGCCTTTGAATTTCCAAATACACAACAGTGGAAGGGCTATGAAAGCGTCATTGTCCTTAGAACACATATCTCAAATTTCTTTTGTTATAAAAAGCTGTTAACAGACTAATTTGGTTTTTTATGTAGCCTTTTGCAAGCCTAAGAAAACAGAAGCAGCTAACTCTGTTTTTTCTTTGAATTTCAGGTATTGTTGCTGTCCTTTTCTGTGGAGTCACACAGGCCCATTACACCTACAACAATCTGTCACCAGATTCCAAAATGAGAACTAAACAGGTAAGAAATAACTGACCTCGTGTCTGACACTGGTGTCAGGAGTAACAGTTACTGGAATACAGCTGGATGGAATTTCATTGATGGGATTTCATAAGCAAGAGGCTTATGTCTTCATCAGGGGAAAGACTGGAGATTTTGCCAGGAAAACAATAACAATTACCAGGACAAGCAAAAATATATACAAATATAAGTATCTGTTCTTCCCAAGAGACCTGAAATGTCAGACAGGTATGGAGATAACAGCTTATAACACCAACTTCCATCCAAAAATACTTCTCAAAGAGCTCTAATAAGACAGAAGTGGATTGGATCCCTGCAGATTTTGAGAAGGGATTGTATAAACTGCATTCTGCCCCACAGATTTAAGCAGTGACATTATTTAATTCTGGTTTAATTAAGAATTGTCATCATTAGAAAGAGAATTTTTTTCTTTCCATTGTGTTATTTAGAGTTTAGAAATGTGAAATTTGATCACCTAGTTTTTGTTTGAAGAAGTGACTAGTACAATTGTAATTCTTTTTAAAATGTGAGGCTGTTCTCAGATCTATGGTATTGCAGTGTTCAAAACACTTTTCAGCATGAGTCATTTTAGACAACCCTGCCACTACCTAGATCCTGGTAGAAGTCATTTAAATGCAGTTTTCTTCCCTTGTAACATTGACTCGTATGTCCCAAAACCCCCAGGTTGTAGGAAATCTATCTCCTAGAATAAAATGGAAACTTATGGCCCAATACTATAATTTTCATGAAGCAATCTCATACCTTTTTCAGCAATTCCTTTCTTTTCAGCATTGGAAATTTTACATAGAAAAATTCATAGCTTCTTGCAAATCTCAATTTAATCAAAAATCC